>NW_006298628.1:4377603-4390826 GCF_000327345.1 Myotis davidii
GAGGGGCTGGGAGGGGGTGCGAGTGCGCGCGTGCTCGCGGATCCGGGAGAGCGAGGAAAGCAGGACAACCGTCCGCAGCACCGGAGCCCCCCGTTCGCCTCCCCTCCGCGGGCATGGAGCACGCCTAACCCACCCAGCACTTGAGCTTTCTGTCTGGTTCCTCCCCCGCCCCCTACGTCTGGTCGCTGCTCCCCCAATAGCCTGTGTTGCCACACACGTCCTTCCCGGCCACCCAGCTCCCTTCCCCTATCACTCACTGTCGCCTTGAACCCAAAGTGCAGCAGGCGGTCCCTGCTCGGAGCCATTTTCCTCTTTCTGGTTGTCGCTAGATTGGGACAGTGCTGGTGTTGCTGCCGCCGCTGCCGTAGCTACCGCTGCCGCCGCCTCCCCCGCCCCCGTGGATTGCATTACCGGGTGTTGCAGGGAAGCCTGGAGGGCCGCTGCGGGGCGTGGGTCGCCCTGTGCATGGATCAGAAGGGCAGGGGGATCATTGTGCTGCCCACTGCTCCGGGGATATGCAGCGAGGCCGCACCTCGCACCTTGGGGTCAGGGGGTTCCGTGCTGGAGCGGGGTGACTATTCCTTTAGCTGGGGGAGGGGTGCACTTAGGTGGAAGTGGGGGCAGGAGAGGCGAAAGGGCCTTTGGCTTCCCCCTCCTCGCCGCCGCGACCGCCGCTGGCGCCCAATGGGCTCACTGCCTGCCCGTCCTCCAATCAGGGCTCTGGTTGGTGAGAACCTGATCCTGACGCCACTTTGGCGGGAGAAACAAGCGTGTCTGGCGTGTCTGGCCGAGTAGGCGGGGGCGCTGACAGAAAGGAAACTGACATATAGCTGACTCCTTAGGTTGTGTCATCGCGTTATTATGCTTTAGCAACTCCAGTCCTCAAGGTCTGGAAATTCATGATCGAATTTACATGAATTAAGAGTTTACCCTTAGAACAACGACAAACCACAGAATCATGTTCCAAAGATAAATTAGAAACTATCAAATTTCAGCCGGAATGAGTTTGTCTTCATACCTTGTTTAATTCGCAGTTTTAGTGACCAACTTGTTATGAATCTCATTACGAGCTGACGAACAAATAGTGCTGGAGAGTTGTAAAAAAATTGGTATGTTTTAGCTGTAAGGCTTATTACCAAACTCTTCAAGCACTTTTATTTTCATTATCCTAGAAAGGGCTTCCTAAACAAGAAACCTCGGCTTCAGAAACTCTTTCTTAGGCTCACAAACCCAGATCTAGCTGTTATGCTCTCTCCCCTCACAGGTACTTTTAATGTTATTGCTTCACTTCAGCCAAAAACAAAACAAAAGAAAAATACTGCCTTTTAGTTATGGCTCACCTAAGAACAGTTTTCTCCTAGCAAAAATTGATTAATTTGGTAACTAAGGCCTGCAGAAAATAGTAAAACTGGCTCCAGCAGATACATCAAATGAAACTTTCACAGCTCTGTTTCCCTGTTTCAATTATCTTTTCCAATTAACCTATTTCAAGTTACACTTACTGGAGGAAGACTTACTTTTTGATAAAATTTTAATTGACCAAACTTTTAAAAAGATGAATACATGAACATTATTCAAAGGTTAAAAACTTATTACACATAGGCATATTAATTTTTATCAAAGAAATTTATTTGCATGTAAATAATCAGGTTCTTTTGTAATGTTTTGGGGGGAAAATCCCAGATTTTTATCTTTCAAAAAAATGAAAAACCCCAAAGTATTTACAGAACAGCCATATACACAGAAAAACAAATCAAAGATTTTAGAAAAGACCCTCCCCAGCTGCTCCTGATGTACATTTTTAAAACTCAAAATTTAAAGCCCAGCTTTTACAGCTGAACCTGTTTCCCAACCTAGTTTCTGAGATGTTAAGCACTTCCTATCCCTCAAAAAACTAACTTAAGGGTAGAAAGAAAGGAGGAAGAGGGTTGAAAAGAAGGGGGACGGGGGGCGGGGGGGGGCAGTAAGACAATGAGATTGCCCAGGGATTGTGGATAATGAGTTTCTTATACTGGCATCTGCTTTAAGTAACTTGACTGAATACTGTATGACTCACAGGCTCCCTGAAAGATTTTGTTTCTGTTTTCTGAGAATTCATGATATTGCTGCACTAAATTTTTAGACGTAGGCCTTAAGAAAAATCTTTCCAAGAGCTACCGACCTCAAGCCTGGTTTTGGCAATTACATCCTGCTTCATCCATCCACCCCCGATACTTATTTTAAAACATGCTGATTTTGAACCTGAAATCTTCATGTACATCAGAGCAGGTTTTAATCAAGAACCCCTAACATGAAGCTAAAGACAGAAGAGAAATCAAGTCAAAGAATACATTAAGACACCAGCAGCAGAAAACAGGTAGAAGTTGACTTCATGTCCTTGCCGTCTTTTGAAACAGGAGAATGAGTACACCTAGACAGGAGGGAGGTGTCCCAGGCTTGGATTATTCTGCCTCTTCTCCTCCACCCTGTGGAGAAATGCAGTGCTCCCTGGTTCTCAGGCAGGGTGAAGCAGTTTAGCCCCGGCTCCCTGTTAAGCAAGTTCAGATGCTGGGTCAGTGTGTGGGGTGTGCCCATCGACAATGCAGGGGCTTATCCTTCATCCAGATCCTAACTCGGGATCCTTTGATCTGGGATGAAGACAGAAAGAGAGAAAAAGCTTCCCAGTTTACTCATTTTGGTATTTGTTGGCTCTGCTTGGGGGAGCTGAGCCCCTGATACTATGCAGTACATTCCCCGTAAGGTCTTCCCCACCCAGAACAAAAATACCATATAACTTTTTTGTTTTCCTCAGAAACCAATGGGACAGGATTCAAAACTAGGTGAGAAACTTGTGAGAAATCCAACCTGGTTGTATGTCTGAGAGGCTGCTACTGTATCAGCATCACAAGATAAAGCACTCTGGTATCACCTTGCCCATGTCCTCCTTAGTGTCACCCAAGACATTTGACTGATACGGTAACGGATAACTTTTCTTGCTCCACTTTGCAATGTTTCGTTTCCTACTTCTTATTACCTTGGGACACAAAAGTGGCAGAGTTGTTGAGAGCTGATGACCAGAAAAGGGAGAACACTAGAGGAAATCAGAGACAGTCAGGAAAGAAGCCAAAGCTGATTTTCCAACTCTATGCTAACTCCAACCTGCAGAAAGAGCTGAATATAGAAATCTTCTTCAATATCTGATGAAGTCACTCCATTTATCACACACATACATAAATAAATCACCTGGCTTTTCTTTTTTAAATCCAGAAGAGTTGTGCTGGGGACCACGCCCCGTCCTGCTGATACAGGTCCTGAATGGAATCATCAGGAATGGCACAGTGCAGGTGTCAAAAATCAAAGTAAGGCCGCAGAATTTTGAGAGGACCCTCCAAATACTGAGAACTTGTGTTGCACTCAAATGGTCTCCTGGATTTTTATATTTATGAGAAGGGCTTCTTATTGATGTCCCCCAGAATCCAGACTCAGACCTATTCCTCCAAAAAGGTCCAATTGTGTTGCTACACAGTAGCAAGGGTTTATCTTCATGCCCACCTAGCATTCCAGGCTCCCTTACTTCAAGTGAGCTTGAAATTGTTTTAAGTGAACTATGGCTGCACATTTTTTTACTGTTTTATCTAAGGGAGCATGAGTGATTCAAGTCTGGACTCCTTGTGAGAAAGGAGCCCAGCTCTCAGGAATGGCATCTGTTCTCCTACAAACAAAATGCTGGGGTGTAGACTTTTGGCACATTGTGGAAATAGGAGAACTATTAATTCTGCAATGGTTTTCATGCCACTGGGTCAGGGAAGTTGTCCCACATTAAACCTTACTGCATCTGAAAATATGTTTACAACCCAAAAAGCCAGCCCAGCTTTTTTTGTAAAGGAGAGACTATAAATCAATACATCCACAGGGAGGAACTCCTAATATTCCTATGATGCCTGAATCCCAAGAAAAACCTCCTAAAACAAAAAAATACCATTTTGGTTTTTCTCAACTTCAAAGATGGGCTCTAATTTGCTTGGGCTTCATGCTACAGTACCAGCAAAGCTACAAGCTCCCTACAACCAAATAAGCCTTGCTCTTCTCTACCTCCTATCATTTTGACCCCTGAACCTCATAGAATTAGAAAGGAATACTGTATAAAAACAGATAAAGGGTTAAAATATTACAAATAAATAGCTAAAATTACCTTCCCTCCCCCAAAATACTCCTAAGAAACAGACACAAAACATTACTTAAGTGTCCAAAGTAACCATAGTCCTTCATTTGCCCATGTCTCTAATGGACAACTACCCAAAGGTGAACACCTTCATGCAAATGCATCAAGGGATGTATTGCTTTTTCACTTTCTGCCCAGCCCTTCACATACATGCACTAAAATTGGGTTTAAAACATGGCCTAAAAATGGAAAAAGGGAGAAAAAATATATATGAATATTTCCCACAAAACTGTTTTCCGCCCTTCCCTTTCCCTATGCCCCACCCACCCGCTCCCTTTTATAAGCAAGTATTTTAACTTTTTTTTTCTGGCAAAGGAAGTGATTTTTAATAATCAAACCCATGGTCTCTTTTAGTAGGGTCTGGCTATGCTTTTCTAAATTCACCCAGCTCAGTATCAAGGACATTTCATTTAACATTCTTAAACACCACCTGTCCGACTCACCCCGATGGTGGTTTGCCTATAAACTTATTAGTTTCGCTCTGGCCATATTTTTTGTCTGAAAAAGTAAGGTTCCTAATTGCCAATCAGGGCCACATCCATAAGATCATCATCTTCCTCCCCAATCATAAAGTCAGGGCTGAGTCTTGAGGGCCTATCGGTAGATAAGATTGTGTTGCTTGTCATCGACAAGGACTGGTCTGAAGAGATGGGTGATTTAGACCAACTCTCTGGCTTGATGCTATGAGATTTTTTCTTGTCTCGGTCTTTGTCCCGATCCCGGTCCCGGTCTTTGTCTTTTACTTTCTTCTTTTCTTTTTTGTGCTTCTTATGCTTCTCTGTGCTGTACTCTGGAAGTGGTCGGATACCATCATCTGAGCAGGGACTGTTCTGATAAGATTTCTCTGCTATGGAGGAACCTGACTCACTTTCACTATCCAGATTCTGAGGGGTATATGCTGGTGATTTGCTATGGCTGGGAGAGCCACGCTCATGCTTTGGAGTGGAACCACTGATGAGTGGAGAGCCATAATTTTTGGAAGAGGCCATCTGAGGCCTGAGCCCTTCTCCACTACTTTCCCCAGGTTTCTGCAAAGTCACTTTGGCTTTAATGCTAGGGGAACCCCCATCATGCTTGCTGATGATAATTTTTGCCACACCTGTGCTCCCCACATTTTTTGACTCTGAAGTCTTCTTAGATGAATCCACTGAGCCCCCCGAGGTGGAAACCTTTGATTTATCTTTATCACTTTTCTCACGCTTGCCCTGAAACTCTCCTCCTGACATGTTATGTTTAGAGGACATAGGATGGCTAGAATTTGTGCTCACCCCCACCTGGCCATCCATTGGGTCTTCACCTCCAGGGCCACTGGTGACAACCCCATACTTCAGTTTATCTATGACAGCTGTTAAGGACGGCTTCTTATTTCTGCTGGGAGATTTCCCTTTGGAACTCCCATGCTGGTTCTGAGAGGATGACATGGAAGAGCCACTTGAGGAAAAGGAAGAAGATGATGCTGTACAAGAATTAGATGATGGGGGAGTTTTCAAAGAGCCTGAGGATCCTAACCCTGAAGAAGACTTCATGCCAGTGCTTGAACCAGTTCCAGACATATGAGAACCACTAGAACCTGAACTGATAGGGGACTTGGCTTTAGAGGATGGGGGAGTCCCAGGAACAGACTTCATTGGAGAGGCAAGCTTATCAGAGCCTCCTGGTGGCCTTGAATGAGAAGGGGATATGTTTGGTTTACTTAAAGAAGGGTTCATAAGTGATGATGGCTTCCCTTGAAGTTTCATCTTGGTGCCACTAGAGCCACTGCTCAGCCCATGCTTGGTAATGGGAGAGGAGCCTGGCTTCCCACCAGACTGGGATGAATTTTTGGACTGGCTAGACCCAGAAGACCCTTGACTAGAATATATACTGCTACTTAACTTGGAACTTGAACCTTCTGATTTACTGCTTTTCATCTTGCCTGAGTTGGAAGCAGAGGAGGAAGAGGAGGAAGAATGGCTATGGTGGCTTTTACTGCCTGAGGAAGACACAGAACCACTGCTGGTATACTGACTGTGAGACGAGGGCTTGCCCACCATCACGGTTCCCTTAGGAATCTGAATAGTGATTTTGGGAATGGGTGGTGTGGCAACACCTGGGGGAGTCTGAGATCTTCCTGAACTGCCTGGAGATTTGGATCCACCTGTACTGGTAGGTGGGGTGAAAGGTCGGTTAGAACTGTGAGACGGAGACTTTCCCTCAGTGTCTGCCTTCTTCCGCTTTGGAGGCTTATCTTTGCTTTTGCCATCATTGGAAGGGGTCCGGCTGCGCTTTCCTGGCTTGCTGTCTAATCCTGGCCCTGTCAGACTATTGCTGGCACCATTGCCTTCCTTTGCTCTCTTTTGAGCCTTGTCTTGCCCTAAGTCTCCAGGGGTCAGTAAAGGGCTCTGGCTACCACTGTGATGCTCCAGAAGATCTGCAGAACCCAAGGCCTTACCAGCCACGGCTATAATACTGAAATCAACTGTGTCAGCTTGGCTATTGCCTTTAAACTTAGTCTCCCCATTATCACCTCCGAGCATTGGTACCCCCAAAGTATTTAGTGCCTGAGATGTAAATCCTTTGAAATCATCATTATCTCCACTTTGGCTGCTTTCATCAAAGTATTCTTCTCCAAAACCACTTTGGCTCTGGCTATTCAACAAATCAGGATTGAAATCTACTCCATCAGGAAAAAAATGATTGGTAGGAGAGTCACTACTGGGGCTTCCAGCAGCATCTGCAATAAGGTCAGCTGGATCAGTGTATGGATTTTCATTATTATTGGCTTGAAAGACATCAGGGTCAAAGAGGGCACTCTGAGAATGCCCAGAGCTTGAAGAATCTCGAACAGGGGTGCCAATGGGTGGGCAATCGTCACTAGTGCTGGGAAGCTTAGAGGCTTCTTCTGCAATGTCTGAAAGGATATCAGTTACATCTGGGCCAATGCTGTCTGAACTGGATAGTCGGACCATCCTTTGAATACTGGGTTGGGGGTGAGGTACTGGTTGTGGGTAAGTTGTTGGGGGAGTACTACACTGGCTTGGAGCTGGAGTGATGTGTGGTGTATCCAGCGTGTCAGCTGTCATATTGACATCAAAGATAGGGTTCTGAGAGTCAACATCCATTGAAAATAGCTCCCTCTGAAAGTCATCTTCAGTCTGGTGCTTGGGTTTTTCAGGCAGTAATCTTGATGACTTCTTCTTCTTTGTCTTGTTGCTTCCCGAGCACATTTCCATCCGGGGTGAGCCGGAAGAGGAGTTCTGCCTTTCTAAAGGGCTGCATCCATAAAGGGTTGAAAAATCCTGGGCAGGATTATCTTTAAGAAGGTTCATGAGCATCGGGTGATTCTTGGTGTTGCCGGCCATCGAAGAGACAGGTGGCGGCGTGTGATGAGGAGGGGTCGGACTCGAGCCAATGGTAGACCCCCCGTTCCCTGTGATTTGCAACAAACTGGTAAGAATTGGGTTCTGAGACACCTTGCTGAAGTCCTCCCCATGGCCCACCGACTCATGCCGATCTTTGATGCTCATGCTCATATTAAACAAGGTGGTAATGGGACCCCCCGGAAAGGTGTTGGTTGGTGTAGTGGTACCACTCATTGGGTTGTTGCCTGTGGTCATGCCATACCCTGGGCTGCTAGCCGGGGGCAGGTTCTTTTTCACCATGTCTTCAACTGTCTCTGCAATGAGGGACAGTGCTGGGGTGTCGGCCTGAATGGTTTCAGCCTTCCTCCGAATAGCCCTCATCGTCACAGGGATGGACATACATCTGTAAGATAAGATGGAAAAAGACAAAATTAACATTGCACTAGCTGCTGAATGAAACCAAGTTTTCATTAGAGAAAAGGGGCTTTAGTTTTTCCTGAGACTTGGATATGTCCTCAGAGGTTTGCAGTAATGCAATTTTCAGGTAAGGAAATAACCCCAAAGGCAGGAACAGTTATGTGAAATGCCAGAGCTTTGGGTAAATTAAAGAGAATCTGGGCCAGTAGGCAATCGTCAATATCTTTTGAAGCATCACCAAAAACAAACTAACCATAAACAAGAATCCAAAGAATTAGATAATATAATTACCTAAAATAAAACTGCTAATTAACTCAGTAACAAAATGCCTTCCTTCTAGAGCTTGAAATATGATTAATGGGATACATGATTTATCTTAATCAACCACTAGAAAAATCTCTTGACCCATCTAAGTTCTAAACCAGTGATGGCGAACCTATGACACGCGTGTCAGAGGTGACACGCGAACTCATTTTTTTGGTTGATTTTTCTTTGTTAAATGGCATTTAAATATATAAAATAAATATCAAAAATATGTCTTTGTTTTACTATGGTTGCAAATATCAAAAAATTTCTATATGTGGCACGGCACCAGAGTTAAGTTAGGGTTTTTCAAAATGCTGACACGCCGAGCTCAAAAGATTCGCAATCACTGTTCTAAACCTTAATGGCTTAGATCACCCCAAAACAATACTGTAAGAAGTGCTACTACTGGTATGAAATCTTGTTTATTTTAAAGCAAAGCACTTCCTATCTTTTAAACTTATATTTATAAACCTATGTTTGAAAACATTTGCTCTAGAACATGTAGCAACCATTCTTAAAGGTCCTACTAATAACAATTTAGGCTTTTGAAGATCATATGGCTTCTGTCTAACTACCCTGCCATCTTAGCTGCAAAACCACCATAGACAATATGTAAATAAACAGACATGGCTCTGTTCCAATAAAATTTATTTATAAAATGGTAATTACACAGCCGAAACCGGTTTGGCTCAGTGGATAGAGCGTCGGCCTGCGGACTGCAAGGTCCCAGGTTCGATTCCGATCAAGGGCATGTAACTGGGTTGCGGGCACATCCCCAGTAGGAGATGTGCAGGAGGCAGCTGATCGATGTTTCTCTCTTATCGATGTTTCTAACTCTCTATCTCTCTCCCTTCCTCTCTGTAAAAAAATCAATAAAATATATTTAAAAAATAAATAAATAAAAATAAAAATAGAATGGTAATTACACAATGTTTCTGGAAAGCTAACTGGCTTAAGTATCTTCCCACTCACTGTCACTGACATGTTACAAAGAGAATAAGTAAAAAAAGACATACGTCTTATTTCAGCTCTCTTCCTCCTACGAGAACCCTAATGCTAGGCTGAAGTTACCTACCTTACACCTATTACTCTCATGATATTTTAAATGATATTTTAAAAACCAAAGCTCAGCCCTGACTGGTTTGGCTCAGTGGACAGAGTGTCAGTCTGCGGACTGAAGGGTCCCAGGTTCGATTCCAGTCAAGGGCATGTACCTTGGTTGCGGGTACATCCCCAGTGGGGGCTGTGCAGGAGGCAGCTGATCGATGTTTCTCTCTCATCGATGTTTCTAACTCTATCCCTCTCCCTTCCTCTCTGTCAAAATTCAATAAAATATATATTAAAAAATAAAAAATAAAAAAAAATAAAAACCAAAGCTCATATTGCTTTAGAATTGAAAGCAGAGAAGAGTGAATTCAAAGCAGTGATTAAATGTTTTCCTTCTAAACTTCCAATTCACCCTAATACTGAAAAAAACACACACATCACTATACACCTCTTACTGGGACTCTGGTGGAAAAGGGCCAGTGCTACCTTTGAACAACTTTGGCAATGAAGTCATCTGTGCAGATGAGTGCATCTGACAGCCCCTTGTAGAGTTTACAGCTCACATGTGTTGAGTCCTGCACATCCATTACCACTGAAAGACAAAATATATAAGAAGTATTTGAGTTAGATTCAGCTTCTGAGTTTTCAAAAAGAGATGAAGGAACCAAACTGCTGCTCTGAGAGAGATGGTAGCCACCCATACAACTCACCACACACCAGGGAGTCATTCACAGGGTGTTGAAAAGATACACTGAAGCGGGACTCTGAGAGGGGACACACTTCAAATTGAAGGAGCCCAGGAGAATCTAAAAGGCAAAGAAAACATCATAAAATAGTAAGTATAAGACTTGAGACAAGTAAATAATCCCTAAGTGTAAAGAATGAAGTTTTTTCTTTCCTTGGAAACTAAATCCCACACCTACTATACCATTCACAGGTAATAAAAGGAATCTGCCAGTTTATGTTATAAATACTCTGAAACAAAGAACTAAATTTCAATTTTCTAAAATGAAGGCATTCGCCCTAGCTGGTTTGGCTCAGTGGGTAGAGTGTCAGCCTGTGGACTGAAGGGTCCCAAGTTCGATTCCAGTCAAGGGCACATGCCTGGGTTGCGGGCTCGATCCCCAGTAGGGGGCTTTCAGGTGGCAGCCAATCAATGATTCTCTCTCATTACTGATGTTTCTATCTCTCTCCCCCTCTCCCTCTCTGAAATCAATAAAAATACATTAAAAATAAAATAAAATAAAATGAAGGCATTTAATCCCCAAATTGTTAAAGACCTTGAAAGATATAAACAGCCTGCCTTAAAAGTGAATTCTGAATATAAATGTGGCCAAGAGGAGTTTCTCATTCTGTTTGATAAGCAGACATCCAGAAACACTGCCATAAACCCTGCTTTCTATCAGTGTTTGCAGCTGTTAGCTGTGCAAGCCATAATCTGGTGAGCAAGGACATAGGGTTACAATCTAAAATGTATAGTTATACCAAATACACACATATCTGTCATCATATGTTCTTAAGCTAAACATGCTGGCAGCCCAGAATCAAGGATCACATACTTGCTTGGCAGAAAGCATCTCTGTAGGACTAACTTCATAACTACCATACAAAAACTCATTTTTAGGTGCCCTGAAGCTCTTAGAAGAATTCTCCTAGGATTCAAATACATGAAATAGAAGGTCCATAGGCACACTTACATATGCTCTCTAAAATTTCTCATTTCTAAAGCAATTCTTATTCCCATAAAAAGTATGATTTACCTTCCGTTTCTTCTTGCCTAGCATGTGCACTGATACATCTCTTTCACTAAAGTGTTTTACAACTAAGGTAAAAAGTAACTGTGGTTAACTAGAGCAGCCAAAATTCATATCAAAGCTTCTAAACACTGTTTGAAAAACACAGCATTCCAGAATCCTGGGAGAAAAAGGCACAGGTTTCATCCTTTTGTAAACTATATGATTAAGTTCTCCAAAGAATGGAGGGAGGAAATATACTCGGGACTAAAAGAACTCTCTTAACAACCTAAAATTTAGATATCAAGAAGTCCTTTCACCTACAGCATCTCAAGTTCTACTTTATATTCAACTGCAGGGTTCAGACCCTTAGTTAACCAATTATATCACTGTATGTAGAGAAAGACTAAGTCCATTGCAAACACTCCCCCCCCCGCCACCCCCCCCCCAAATAACCCACAGTGGTTTCCATATGCTAATTTATAGATTGGTCCCATCAGATTATTTGTAGAGCTTCAACTAGATTCCCAACACCTCCCACTGAGGTTCTAATTCAGTTCTTCAGTTCATGTGGATATAGAAACCAACTATCTGTCTTTTTAAAAATTCCATAGATAATATGATGGGCTACCAAATTAAAAACCACTGGAGTTATCAGTTTCCATTTATTAGTAAGGAAATCAAAAGGAAAGACAGTACCTTCTTTCAGAATAGTTCTTTTGACACAGCTTCCAATTAGGGTATTATAGGCCACTTGGTGTCTGATTAGATTTAGGATAAGAGGAACCCGGCCAGGGTGCTGAAAGGTGATTTTGCTAACAAGGGTTCCCTGTAGACTTCTGCCATCTGGAAGAGGAGCATCCTTGTTAAGGAAATAGCAGTGCTGCTGACCTGGAAGAGCCTAGGCAAAAAGAACAAAGGAAATGAATGCTATTTACTCACACATTATTCTCCAACCACAACTATCCTAAAAAACAACCTACCCCTCAAAACTCAGTGAGTAATAGAACTCCATTGAATTCTTTGGTCAGCTGATGTTATAAATGCTAATTACCCACTCGGCTGAACAGACCCTTTTTTTGTAAATGTTCTGCTAGTGGTTTCCTAGCCTAGCTAACATGAAAATTACCTCAGAAATCTGTATAAAATCTGTATTTTTAATAAAATATTCTATATATAATTATAATGCAGCCAGAATTTGGGAACTACTACTTTAGTCTAGACTATCATCAAACATTCCAACAAATTCAAGTGAAAATGAGGTTTTGAAAGTTCCCTTAATTTATTCACTCCAGCATTTTCCTTTTTTTAAAAAAAATATTTTCACTGATTTTTAGAGAGAGAGGAAAGAGGGAGCAAGGGAGAGAGAGGGAGAGAGGAGAGGGAGAGAGAGAGAGAAACAGAGAGAGAGAGAGAGACAGAGAGACAGATAGACACACACAGACAAACATCAACTGGCTGCCTCCTACCAGGGCTCAAGCTTGCAACCCCGGCATGTGCCTTGACCGGGAATAGAACCGGCAACCTTTCAGAGCACGAGACAATGCCCAACCAACTGAGCCACACCAGCCAGGGCATTCAAGCACTTTCTTCTCTGGATGTATCTGAATAAAGGACCTTTCCAGATTATATGCTTATGGCACTTGAAAAATTAAACAATAAGAATATTTAACACCCACACATATGCTTGTAAAAGTCCAAATACCATAAAGGAACTTTCATCTGAAATTTCAACAATGAAATGTATGTTGTTTCCTGATTTAGAAGCTTATGCTCTTTCTTCAGTATGTTCCAGAGATTTCTGTAATTTCCTGCCTGGCTGAGGAAATAGGATATGATCCAGCAGTCCAATAGAATGTTACTTAACCTCAGTAATCCTATAAAGGAAGATTCTCATTTTGGGTCCAAACATAACCTACAACAGCCCACAGAGTCTTACTTACAGCATAAAATCGCATGTTGTGTTTCAAAGGTATGGGGTCAGGGTCCTTTGACAGCTCAAACTGAGTGATCAGTTCATAGAGGGGTATATAAGTTGGTGGAGTTTCAAACAATGGAATTCCTGGGGGAAGGGGGAAAGGACCAATATAATGATCACAATAAGGTCAAAACGTTGACAGCTCAGTTTTCCTTTCATGACTTCTACTTCATTTGTCCATTTATTCAACAAGCACTTCA
>NW_006298628.1:4391306-4422051 GCF_000327345.1 Myotis davidii
ATGTTCCTTCTTGTCACTGATGCATTCATGCCCAAAGATCGAGGAACTGGGAAGAGAAAAGAAAAAGGATATTTTCCAAAGTAACACAAATTATAAGGACCCTAACATTAAGAAAACAAAAAAAAACAGGCTAACTTCTGCATGATTTGTCAGACCTGTTTTGTTTTACAGAGACTGTAATACCTATATAACTTAGAAATGCTAGAAGTTACCTTTCTAACCAACCAGAGTTTCTGTCAGTAAATAAAACAAAATACAGGAAATAATGCAGTCCAAGGAAAAAAAATTTTTTTTTTCAAGGAAAAAATTTTTAAGGCTCATTACTGATATTTACTTATTTTCTCCAACTTCAGAATGTATTTAAATAGAATTATGATTATAGGGTAATCAATGATTGAAGTTATAAGGGGACCAAATGAGGTATTAGGCCATTTCTCATTTTGTTTTAATGTATTAAAGTACAAATAGAAAATAACATCCATTATTATAATTCCTTAGTAAGTTGGCCAATTTCTTCACCATTAAAGTAATGATTAAAGGGGATTATTTCAAGTCAGGGTGGTTTATATCTTTTAATTCATTCATTCACTTATTCACATATATATGTGTACATATTTATATATGGAGATATGTATGCATGTGTTTGTGTGTGTGACTGTATCAGTACCAAATTTTAACAGGGATGGCAAACGTATTACAAGTAGCAAACCAGGAAGTACAAGCAAACCCAGGCATTCAAACTGAAAAAAAATTTTTTTAAACACTGATAAAAACGTTCAGTTGCTTTAAAGTCTTACCATTATTCTCATGCAAAATGATGGGAGATGCAGTCTTATCATCCAGCAGGTCAGAAGGAGAGGCATAGTACTTCAAATTCATTAAATGACCTATGAAAAAGAAAACTTATCACTACATCTTTACCAGGTAAATTACAAATAAAGAAAAACATTCCCATTTCTATAAACCTATATACAGGAAATAATTTCACAGACATGAAAACTCATGCTCCAAAGTAGCTTATGAAATATGACAGAAGCGTAAGTATTGATTCTAGTGGCAACAATTTACTTCACAATTAAAAATATAAAATGTAGGGAAGACAGGTGTTAATACCTTAGAAATGACTAATAATTTTCTCCCTCTGCTTATAAACCCAAGGTGACATTTAAAAATATATATATTATTGATTTCAGCGAGGAAGGGAGAGGAGAGAGAGAGAAACATGAATGACAAAAGAGAATCATCGATCAGCTGCCTCCTGCATGCCCCCACTGGGGGATCGAGCCCATAACCTTGGCATGTGCCCTGACCGGGAATAGAATCATGACCTCCCAGTTCATACCACTGAGCCATACTGGCCTGGTCTAAGGAGAAATTTTAAGTAATGACCCCTCAACGAAAATTAGACATTTTTCTAAATAAGCAAAATAGGATCACATACCCCCACTTCTTGGAGTGAGATAGCCAACACTTCCATGAAGAATCTTATCTAAGGGACCAGCGTTGGTTGCTTTCCTGCAAGACAAATTATCTATGTTTGCTTGTATTTAAAGCCTGAAGGTATCAGTACACATTGTGAAAATGAGTTCAGCTCTTAAAAGACATGTAATTAATGGCTCTGTCCTGTACTTGGGCATATAACAATTGTATTTCACCTTCAAAGTGAAAGGATTATTTCTAAGTATACAGCAATATATAATGTGGCAAAGAAAAATTACAACTAGACTATTATTTATTAGATGGGAGGCCAGGTTTGACAAGACTTCAGATAAAACCCAGGGAATACCAACCATCAACTTAGGGATACTGACAGTCAGAAAATGGAATGCAGTCAACATTTGGGAAGTGAAAAGAGATGGACAAGATGTATAATATAGGTAAAATACAGATATATAGTAATATACATATGTCATATAAATATATTCAGGTGGGGCAAAAGTAGGTTTACAATTGTGAGTACAAAAACAGAGTTTATTCTTGTATTATTTATTAATACTTGTATTATTTTCCATATGAACAACTGTAAACCTTCTTTTGCCCAACTCCATATAATAGAACCCTGGCAATGCCCAATATAAAAAAAAAACTTTAAGAATGGGGTACTCAGAAGGGTCATATAGAATTGACACCTTAGTCAGTCTTACCAATACATGACTGCCATTTTAGATAGATCCTGTTCTAAGGATTGGAGAGCCAAGTACATTTTAGTCTTCAGTTTGCTAGAAAGTAGATGAAGAGAACAAGAGATAAATCATTAAAACACACACACACACACACACACACACACACTAATACAGAAAGCCTAAAGGGCAAGTCTATATTAAAGGCAACTAAAATATCCATTAAAAACACACACACACACACACACACCAAAAAAACCTTTAAAATGTTTTTCTTTTTTTAAATCCATAGTGAGGCCCAGCCAGCATGGCTCAGAGGTTGAGCATCGATCTATGAACTAGCAGGTCATGGTTCAATTCCCAGTCGGGGCACATGCCCAGGTTACGGGCTTAGTCCCCAACATAGGGTGTGCAGGAGGCAGCCAATCAATGATTTTCTCTTATCATTGGTGTTTCTATCTCTCTCTCTCTCCCTTCATCTCTGGAATCAGTAAAAATATATTTTTAAAAATAAAAATAAAATAAAAATCTATAGTGATATTCCTAGTGCCAAAAGTTCAACTCAATGTATACACCCAAAAATCCACGCATTTGTGCTCTTTTTTTAATGGTGCTTGAAGTAAAACAGCCCAGCCTCTACAAGTCCATCTATGTTGTTCCTTAGGCATTCTATCTTTGCTCAATTATAGGATGGATGGTGGTTTATCTTATAGTTTTTGTATTTGCGTATAATGCACATTCTAACATGATAGATGCAATGTATAAGTGCATAGCCACGGTTTTCTAGAGAAGTCAGTATTTTAGTAACTGTATTTAGATTTTAATTAAAATGTGTTTCTAAACTTAAAACCAAAAAAAAAATAATCCAGTGATCTATCAAAGCTAATTTTTATCTCTATTTAAAAGAGCCAAGCAGGTTAACAGAATCCCAAGTAAGATAAAAGTAAAAATGACAAGCCAGTTCTACAACAACTAATTTCTTTTAGCCCAGAAATCAATATGTTGAAGACACCTCAAAGATTATAGTCTCTTTTAGCATAATGCATTAATGCAGATATTGTTAATTTAAAATAACTTAAAAACATAGAGTTGGGGGGGCGGGCGGTAAGAGATTAACCAAAGAACAAACTTGCATGCATGCATATAAGCATAACCAATGGACACAAGACACTGGGGTAGGGGAGGCCAGGGGAAGGTCAAGGGGAGAAAAAAGAAGGAGACATATGTAATACTCTTTGTAATACTTGAAGCAATTAAAAAACAAACAGAGTTGGAAGGTGAGCTCTAGATTGTCAGTACTATTAGAAATCACAAATGAGATAGGGCAAAAGGCTTGGCAAACTCTAAGCACAAAATAGTTTATAGATTTATATTGTTTTTTTCCAACAATAGCAAAAAATAAAAATACTCACTTGTCTCCTGGAAGGTTATAAAGATTAACAAGACCCTTAAGGTGCTTAGAAAATTCATCAAAATTTTTTTCCCTATAAGGAGTTAAGGGAAGAGGGGAGAGGGAGGAGAATAAAAGATAAATTTACTACTCAATCTTAACAGCAAAGTGCCAAAAATCATGGCTATAAAAAACTAATTTTCATAATTTGCTCTATTCTCTTTCCCCCCCCAGCCAGATTTCTAGAATTAATCAAAAATAGCAAAAGAGCCCTAGCTGGTTTGGTTCAGTGGATAGAGCGTACGCCTGTGGATTGAGGGGTCCTGGTTTCAATTCTCGTCAAGGGCATATGTCCAGGTTGTGGGCTCAGTCCCAGTAGGGGGCGGGCAGGAGGCAGCCGATCAATGATTCTCTCTCATCATTGATGTTTCTATCTCTCTCTCCCTCTCCCTTCCTCTCTGAAATGAATAAAAATATATTTTTAAAAACAATAGCAAAAGAAAATAAAAGGTTTTCCTTTTTCTGCCCATTTTTCTGGATGTGTTAATAAGCAGAATAAAAGATAGTTAAGCCCAGCCCTAACCGATTTGGCTCAGTGGATAGAGTGTCAGGTTGCGGACTGAAGGGTCCCAGGTTCGATTCCGGTCTAGTGCATGTACCTTGGTTGCAGGGGATGTTGCAGGCACATCCCCAGTAGGAGGTGTGCAGGAGGCAGCTAATCAATGTTTCTCTCTCATTAATGTTTCTAACTCTCTATCCCTCTCCCTTCCGCTCTGTAAAAAATAAGTAAGTAAGTAAGTAAGTAAATAAATAAGATAGTTAAGCCCACCAGGTGTGGCTCAGTGGTTGAGCATTGACCCAGGAACCAAGAAGTCACCAGTTCCATTCCCAGTTAGGGCATATGCCTGGGTTGCAGGCTCAATCTCTGGTGGGGGGCATGTGGAGGCAGCCAATTCATTGGTATTTCTATCTCCCTATCCCTCTCCATTCTTCTCTCTCTAAAAATCAATAAAAACATTTTTTTAAAAAGATAGTAAAAAAGAACTGATAATTTATATACTAATTTGCTCTTAAGTAATAAGCCATTTATTTATTTATTTCCTCACCTAAGGACATTTTCCCCATTGATTTTAAAGTGGAAAGGAGGGAGGAAAGGGAAGGAGGGAGACAGACAGAAAGAGAAACATCATGTGAGACACATCAATTGGTTGCCACCCTTGTGCATGCAGACCGGGGCCTGGGATCAAACCTCCAACCCATGTATGTGTTCTTGATGGGGAACTGAACCAGTGATCCTTCAGTGCACAGGCCGACGCTCTAACCACTGACCCATACCAGCCAGAGCAAATGAGATATTTTAAATCACTTCCTTTTCCTTTTAAAAAAAATATATATTTTATTGATTTCAGAGAGGAAGGGAGAGGGAGAGAGAGATAGAAACATCAATGATGAGAGAGAATCATTGATTGGCTACCTCCTGCATGCCATCTACTAGGGATCAAGCCTGCAATCCGGGCATGTGCCCTTGACCGGAATCAAACCCAGGACCTTTCAGTCAGCAGGCCAACACTCTATCCACTGAGCCAAACTGGCTAGGGCATACCTGGAGATATTTTTGATTGTTGCTACTCAAGAGCTACTACTGGCAACTAGTGGAGAGACACCACGGATGCTGTTAAACATCCTACAATGCACAGGGCAGCCCTCTACAGCAAAGAATTTTCCAATCCAAATTATTAACACTGCCAAAGCTGAAAAACCCTGGACTAGATTGAGTAGGATAAGAAATCAAGTTAACCGAAACCGGTTTGGCTCAGTGGATAGAGCGTCGGCCTGCGGACTGAAAGGTCCCAGGTTCAATTCCGGTCAAGGGCATGTACCTTGGTTGCGGGCACATCCCCAATGGGAGATGTGCAGGAGGCGGCTGATCAATGTTTCTCTCTCATGGATGTTTCTAACTCTCTATCTCTCTCCCTTCCTCTCTTAAAAAATCAATAAAATATATTTTTTAAAAAAAGAAATCAAGTTAAGTCAGTTCTGAAAGTGAACAAGTATAGGCTCTGAAAAATCTTGACCCAAGAAAATAAATTTGTTCCTCAGGAAGGTAACTTTTGACTGGCCTCAGAACCTAGCTATAAAGAACAGCATTGTCTGCCAATATCAGGGACTATGTCATTTGCTTACCTTAGCTGCTGTACAAGCTCTGGACAGCTCTGAAATTAAAGAAATTACGTTAAAATATTAAACTACTTTAAGATCTCTGAAGACACCAAGAATTTTTCTCTTATTAGCACACATGCCATTCAAACTTCTATAGAAGTTCCTTATTATTAAGATATCAAAAAACATCTTCTTCCTACTTGGTAAACCATGGGATTGGGAAGGGAAATTAAAGATCAAAATATAAGAAATAGTTTATAAAAGAATCAACTTTCAGTAGCTTGTTTAAAACATCAGGACCTCTCTTTAATGCCATCCTTGGAATCCATATCCAATTGTCTGGTTACACACATTTTAGACTCATCCCTTTTATAGGATTTTTCAGAGACATCTGCTATATACAAGATTATCTGTCCATCTTGATTATGTTAAGTTCTTTGAGGATAGAAACTTTATTAATTATCTCTGAAACCCCAGCACCTATTGTTCAATTGCAGCTCATGTTTGTGTATATGAAATGGAAAGGGTTCCTCTGGTGTTTCCACTTGTTAAAGCTTTTCGATGATGTTAGAGATGGACCCATGTTACTCTAAATCCCATGCTAAAGCTACTGATGTAGCCTATCACATCACCTCTATAGTGGCTCATGAAAACACTAGACCCAAGCTATTTCAAACCCCAACAATTTCATTTTAAAATTAATGTCCCTAAGTAAACCCCACAGATTCCAGTGAAATATCGACAACACATACCATAGGATTCTCCCCATGGTGAGCCACTTTTACATCACAAAGCTGTCCTGCAGGATCTAACTGCACTTCCACATAGAACATATCTGACGTGATGTAACATTCAGTGCCACTGGCACTGAGATGAGAGCCCAGTCTAGCAGGAACAAATCAAAACAAAAATTAATAGAAGACACATAAATAAAGCCACCCAAAGTCAACACTAAGTTAAACATTTCTGCCTATAGATAGTCTGTCTACTTACCCATTCTGTCTTGCTATAGACTCCAAACGATCAGTCATTGCGGGTAACGATGTTACTATGAAAGGGTGAAAAAAGGAAATCACAAAAGATGCTCCAAACAACTTAAATTGTTTTCTCCAAAGACCATTCTTTCAAAGTGATAAACACATTCAATAGTTCGAATGCTTACAATTTGCACAAAGGTCATTGATAAGGGTTAGCTATGACCTATGCAGTAATAAAGGTAAAAAAAAAATCTATTTGAGCCCTGGCCGGTATAGCCCAGTTGGTTGGAGCATCGTCCAGCACACCAAAAGGTGGCAGGTTCAATTCCAGGTCAGGGCACATACCCAGATTGAGGGTTAGATCCCCGGTCAGGCGCATACGGGAGACAACCTATGAATGTTCATCAATGTTTCTCTCTCTCCCTTCTTCTCTTTAAAGTCAATTTTTAAAAATATATTTGAAAAAACTAATGGATCTTTCTCTTCTCCCTTTTTCATTACTCATTTGGGACAGTTACCTTTAATTTTAAGAAGATACAGTTATCTGCTAATGTTTGAATAAGGAAGATTAACATAAAAACCAACATAAAAACAGGCATTCTTCCTCTCAGGTGTGCATTTCCTAAACTCTTAGGGTCCCCACAATACTTGCAATCAGGGGAGCAATGGACAGCTAACCCCTTGAACCTGTCTCCAAGGCCCCTTTTCTCTGACTTTCCAGTGAGCCAAAGTAGCCCCGCCCGGGCTCATTTCGTTCCTATGACATTTCTAGAGAACAAAAGCAGCCCCACCTAGACTCTCTCCTATTGCTTCTTCTATCCTAAGCCTTTCCTTGTTTCACTGTTCCCCAACTTTAATAAACCCACTCTTTAAAATAAAATATAAAATAAAATAATAAAATAAATAATAATAAAATAAAACAATATAAAAATACTCAAGTGTTTATAGCGGCATTATTTACAATAGCCAAAAGGTGGAAATAACCCATGTGTTCATTGATGGCTGAATAGATAAACAAAATGTGGTATACACATACATTAAAATATTATTCAGCTTTCATAAAAAGGGAGTTCTAATAAATGCTACAAAATGGATGAACCTTGAAGACATTATGCTAAGTGAAATAAACCAGTCACAAAAGGACAAATACTTTATGATTCTACTATTATGAGAAGTCAAATTCTTACAGACAGAAATTAGAATGGTAGTTGCCAGGAGCTGAGAAGAGGAGGAAATGAGAAGTTATTGTTTAATTATTGTTTAATGGATACACAGTTTCAATTTGGGAAGATGATAAAGTTCTGGAGATGGATGGTGACGATGGATACACAAGAATGTGAATGTACCTAATGCCAATGAACGGTATGGTTAAAATGATAAGTTTTATGTTATGAACATTTTACCACAATGAAAAAATAAACCAATATTCAGCTGAGTAAGTTTCATTTGTGGTGCATCAGAGGAAAATCTTTTTTTAACTTTCATTTCTCCCAAAAAAACATGAGGTAATTATAAGCATGAATAATCAAGCTCACAATTTAAATTTTATATTTGCTTTCCTGAAAACATTGTCTATAAACACAGTAAAAATCTTTTAGCGTTAAAATGTCCATTTTCTTACTGAAAATTAATTCGAAGAAAACATGTAAAGGTGAAAAAAAACAACAACTTTCCCCTGCTATCTATAGTTAAGCTTCATCAATTATCTTTTGAGTCTCTACCAGCCTCTAAAATAGGATCAAAATAAATGTTTCAAAACATCAGGTAAGAGCGCATCTCAATTCCATAATAAAAGCAAAACCAAAACCTAGCATAGAAAGTTGACCTATTTCAATTTATATTTCTAGTGTTAAGTGTAAAATAGTCTTTCTTAAACAGGTAGTTTTAAGAAATCAGCATATTTCAAAGATGATTACAAACCTTTGAGAGCTTTTTGCAATGTCTCCAAACAGCTGACCAAATGTTGGTGCCCTCCAGAACTCATCACAACCCTCTTCTCCTGTATTAAGTGGGAAAACATTTGAGGTAAAAATTAACCGAGCTAACAGTGTTTTAGATAAGCATATATATTATCCAAGTAGTAATACTTCAGGATACTCTAGAGACTGTATCTACTTGAGCCCTGGCTCAAATATATCTTATATATTTGAAAATGTAGAATATATTCTATATTCTCTCTATACTCTAGATAAGTGGTCGCCAACCTTTCGGACCTCACGGACCACCAGTGGTCCACAGACCACCGGCTGGTGACCACTGCTCTAGATAGTCTATAGACTTTTTAAAAATATATTCTTAACCGTTGCTCTGTCCATCCAGCCGAAGGAAGGAAGTTCATATAGTACATGGATACACCCACATCCATATACAAGAAAGGAAAAGGTATTCCCGGATCTAAAATGAGATAACCATGCCCTGGCTGGGTGGCTCAGTTGGTTGGAGTGTTGTCTCATACACCAAAAGATTGCAGGCTCAATTCCTGGTCAGGGCACATATCTAAGTTGCGGGTTCAGTCCTTGGTTGGGGCACATATGGGAGGCAACTGATCAATGTTTCTCTTTCTCTCTGAAAAATCAATAAAAAGCATATCCTCAGGTGAGGATAAAAAAAAAAATAAAGTAAGATAACCTTCAAGGGGGAAATTAGGAAGAATCAAAATGTAATAAATGAGATCAGCCTCCTATACAAGTAACTACATCCTAAAATTTACTCAGTTAGCCCTGGCTGGTTTGGCTCACTGGATAGAGTGTCGGCCTGGGAACTGAAGGGTCCCAGGTTCGATTCCGGTCAAGGGCATGTACCTTGGTTGCAGGCACATCCCCAGTAGGGAGTGTGCAGGAGGCAGCTGATCGATGCTTCTCTCTCATCGATGTTTCTAACTCTCCATCCCTTTCCTTTCCTCTCTGTAAAAAAACAATAAAATATATTTTAAAAAATATTTACTCAGTTAAATGGGGTGGCTGGCTCATAAGATTTGGCAATTCCCAAATTATTCTAAGAAATACAACCACACAGTAGTCAAAGTAACAGATTGCGTAGTCCAGAAAAGGGATTCCCAAAGAGCAAAACAAAATAAACAAACAAACAAACAAACGGGCACAGATTTTTCTAACCCCATCCAGGGAAGAAGCTTTTCTCTGCACATTAGAATCCCCAGAAATGTGAACAGTTTTATGATATAAGGATAGTTTTTCAGGCTTTTCCATGCCCTAATTCTTCTCTTTAATCTAATTCCAATCTCACAAAACAAACATCTGATTAATTAATAATCTGTCTTCCCTTGCACCTTGAATATGCAAGGAGGCGCTTTGGACAATGAATATAGTGTTTTGGTAACTGGAAAGATAGACCCTCTGTTGTAAATAAATAAATTGGCATTCTTATTTACATGTTAATCTACTGAGATTTTGTTAGTATGTCAGTTGTAAACAATTCAAAATCTTGATATACCAGTAAAATTATGTTTCTGAATCTGCAAAAGTGAAAAGTAGACAACAGAAGTTATGGTAACCAAACCAAGGCACTGGTACCCCTATGAAAGGGGTTCCTTAGTGCCCACCTGAAATTCCTCTATCTCATAATGTCTCTCTAATGCAGCAGTTCTCAACCTGTGGGTCGCGACCCCTTTGGGGGTCAAATGACCCTTTCACAGGGGTCGCCTAACACCATCGGAAAACACATATATAATTACATCTTGTTTTTGTGATTAATCACTATGCTTGAATTATGTTCAATTTGTAACAATGAAAATACATACTGCATATCAGATATTTACATTACGATTCATAACAGTAGCAAAATTACAGTTATGAAGTAGCAACGAAAATAATTTTATGGTTGGGGGTCACCACAACACGAGGAACTGTATTTAAAGGGTCGCGGCATTAGGAAGGTTGAGAACCACTGCTCTAATGACAATATCATTTACATAGCACACATTTCAAACTAGAATATGGCTGCCTTATACTCCCAGTAAAAATAAAAATTGACAATCTCTGAGTCCTAAGACTAAAAATTGCCATTCTTTTATTTAAAACATTTTTTAAAATATTTTTATTGGCCGAAACCGGTTTGGCTCAGTGGATAGAGCGTCGGCCTGCGGACTGAAAGGTCCCAGGTTCGATTCCGGTCAAGGGCATGTACCTGGGTTGTGGGCACATCGAGAAACAATATGAGAGAGTAACATCAATTGGCTGTCTCCTGCACGCCCTATACCAGGTATCAGTCCACAACCCGGGCATGTGCCCTGACCAGGAAATCGAACAGGCAATCTTTTGGTGCACGAGATGAGGCCCAACCAACTAAGTCACACTGACCAGGGCAATTTAAATACCTTTTATGTACACAACCCTGAGCCAGAAGATGCACATATATTTGTAGAATTTAGTTAAAAAGTAATTTAGCAACCCAACACTTTAATATCCATTATCTGATCTGATCCTTCCAACAGAATTATAGCAGGTCCTCAAGTAACTTCATCTCATTATAACATTGAGAAAACAAAAATCGGTTCCTGGCTGAGGCCACTGTGTGAAATTTGCACATTCTACCCATGTCTGTGTGAGTTTTCTCTGGGTTTCCACCCATGTCCCAAAGGCACATTAGATTAACTGCCATGTCTAAATTGTTCCCATCTGACTGAGAGTGTGAGTGTGTAAGTGTGTGTGTGTGTGTGTGTGTGTGTGTGTGTGTGTGTGTATGTGTGCGTGCGTGTGTGCGCGCTGCAATGAAAGGCCATGCTGTCCAGGGTGGGTTCCCACCTTGAGCCCTGAGCTGCCAGGATAGGCTCTGGCCACCCAAGACTCTGAATTTATTCCAGCAAATTAGAAATATTATCTCACTTATTTTCATTACTATTTCTTAAATGGATGTATAGCTCACATATATTTCGATGTTTAATATTTTTTTAAATGTATTTTTATTGATTTTAAAGAGGAAGGGAGAGGGAGAGGGAGAGATAGAAACATCAATGATGAGAGAGAATCATCAATTGGATGCCTCCTGCACGCCGCTTACAGTGGATCGACCCCACAACCCAGGCATGTGCCCTTGACCAGAATCGAACCTGGGACCCTTCAGTCCTCAGGCTGACGCTCTATCCACTGAGTGAAACTAGCTAGGGCTTGACGTTTAATCCTTTGAGTGCCAACCAATATCCTAGGAACTATGCTAAAATTGCCAAGGCATTTTTGCTGATTTTCCTTAGGTGCCATCTGTCAATAAAGAGTGAACTATTAGCATCTAATAGTGACACTGCAGGAGGAGCACGATAGCGAAAGACACTCTTGGCGAAGGACAGGAGGAGCGCAATCGTGCTCCCTGGCACTCTAGGGGTTAATATTAAAAGTGTTCTGGGTCTTTATTCAGAAGTTCAGTGATATTTTGTGACCAGAACTATGCCATAGCAACTTAACTCTCATGTATGTCAACTAACCTATGACAATATTGGTTTCACTATACATCATTTTGCTTAAAGTTGCAGTTTCCAAGAACCAATAAATGTTAACTAAGGACTTAATATATGTGGAAAAGCAAACTGGTTGGTGTGCCTCTATTTTCCAAATGAGCAAACAAACTCAGATATCTATATATATAAAAGCCTAAGCGACCGTCCTATTGGTAGCTATGACACGCAATGACCACCAGGGGGCAGACACTCTGACCGGTAGCTATGACATGCACTGATCACCAGGGGGCAGATGCTCAATGTGGGAGCAACCGAGCTGCAGTGACTTGACAGCCACAGTTCTCCGGTAACACAACCGAAACAGAGAGGGGTGAGCCCAATTCCAGGGTGCGTCACCCAAGAACCGCCCTCTCGCAATCCAGGACCCCTTGGAGGTGTTGGAGAGCTGGTTTCGGCCCGATCCCCACAGGCCAAGCCAAGGGACCCCACCAGTGCATGAATCCATGCACGGGGCCTCTAGTGTTAAATAATTTGTCCAAGATCATATAAGTAATAATCACTTGTGTCAAGCCTAAAACATAGGTCTTTTGATAACAAATTCAGTAATTTTGCTGGTGCTACACTAATCATTGTAAACACTACTAAACTGAACTTATTCTGGACACAGAATAAGATTTGGAGAGGAGGAGAGGGTACTTTCATTGAAGTATACAGAAGAGTATAAGAATCTGAAGAGATCTATGAATTATCACAAAGTAAATACATCCATATAACTATTTCCCAGGTAAACGCATAGAAGTAAAGTTTTCCTACATCACTTGATTACCACAGAATCATAAGGATGAATTTTTAACATCCACCCCCCACCCTCCCCAACTCCCTGCCTTCCATTTAACTAAGCGCTCAACATACTACTGAATGGTGAATGACTCAGGAAGGAGGAGTACTACTGCAGAAAAAGAGGTTGACGAAGTGAAACTAATTAAGAACAAATTGCAAAAAAAAGAATGAATTGCAAACTCAATTCCTATCATAGAAACAATGAAAGTACTATCACATTAGTATCAAGGAGTTTAACAGGAAGTGAAGAATAAATGTCTCTATCCCAGTCTATCACGTGTTTCTTATTGGTGTATTTCTTAGCACCTTTGCCTAAAGTACCTCAGTGTACCATAACTCATGATTAATACCATTTTATAAATATGTCTCCTTCTTAGGTAGACTCTTAAAAAAAAAAACACAAACATATTTTTTTATTGATTTCAGAGAGGAAGGAAGGGAGAGAAAGATAGAAACATCAATGATAAGAGAGAATCATAGATTGGCTGCCTCCTGAACACCCCACACTGGGGATCAGGCCCACAATCCAGGCAGGTACCCTGACCGGGAATCGTACTGTGATCTCCTGGTTCATAGATCAGCGCTTAACCAGACCCACAAAGGCCATGCTTAGGTAGATTCTTAAAACACCTGAGTACATGGTGGCTATCAACTTTATGATAAATAAAACAAAAGACACACTATATTAGTTTGAAAAATTTGACACAGGGAACATAGCTTATTAAATAATTATCAAAGCACACACCACAATCCTCACCATGACTTGACGCACAAGCTTAATGGTTTCACTCCAAGGCCTATTTTGGTTAAATTTTGCATGGAGCCGTTCCAAGAGAGAACTCATCTTACTCAGCTTTTCCGACTCTACAATATAAATCAGAAGACATTGTTAGAAACTCTTCTTTCAAGACCTTATAGTTTTTCTTGCCAACAACCCTCCCATATGACATCCTGGTAAGAACTCAGTTAAAACATTTTCCAATATCATTTACTTCAAAACATACAAAGAATTTATTTTTAGTGACAAGAAGACACATAAATTATGGGCCTAACCTAATGAACACCACAAAACAGGACTGCTTTCTATTCAAACTTTTAATGAGAACCAAAAAAGAACCATCTCTAACCATGTTTCAAGATCAGGACTACAATTTAGTGACAAAATTATTTCATGATATGTATAATATCCCTTGATGAGATATGTAGAGCACACATTTGAATATGGCCTTACTATGGTTAGTTGATTTTCAATGTGAAAAATATAAACTTTGTTCATCTTTTTACATAATTTTAAGAGATCAATTTGTAAGTATTATTAAGAAAACACTGCCAAAACCGGTTTGGCTCGGTGGATAGAGCGTCGGCCTGCGGACTGAAGGGTCCCGGGTTCGATTCCGGTCAAGGGCATATACCTTGGTTGTGGGCACATCCCCAGTAGGAGGTGTGCAGGAGGCAGCTGGTCAATGTTTCTCTCTCATCGATGTTTCTAACTCTCTATCCCTCTCCCTTCCTCTCTGTAAAAAAAACAATAAAAAATATTTAAAAAAAAGAAAACAGGCTTTATTTGTCATTCAGATTTCTCCTATTTGAATTCAAACTAAAACTATAGAGAGAGGGAAGATGTCAATAGCTAAAGAATTAGTTTCTAGCAGAGTTGTAAAAGAAAGGTAGAAAAGACTGGCTCCTGAAATCAGTGGGTGAGAAAATCTTGCCCTTAAATGCGCCTTTCGAGAATTCTTGTACTGCTTAGTATGAGCAAGGGTCTATGCTAGAGACTGGCAATGCAAAAACAATATGCCTGAGATAACATCTGTGAAAGGGTGTGGATAAGTAAATGTGGAAATAACCATCACACAAAAGCAAAATGAGAGACGCTCTTAAAACAGACACACAGCTGATCTCTTGTGGGGAGCAGGCCCAAGCCTTTCCCTTCCCTTTCTTATCCCTCCCCCACCCCCCAGGCCCGTTACTTTTGCCTTTCCCTCTCCTAAGCTCCAAGGGTCCTTCTTTTGCTTCTGTAACTTGTTTCCTGAGCCTAGCAGCCCAGCTGGCTCACTTCTACTACTACTTTTGTAACTTTCTAAATAAAATTTCTCTTATTAAAAGAAAAACACACACACAAAGATGCATTACTAATTGAAATTCAAAGGAGAAAAAGTTTATTAGTTGTGGAATGTTACAGAAAAGATGTCATTGAAAAATGAATAGGCCCTAGCTGGTTTTGCTCAGTGGATAGAGCGTCAGCCTGCGGACTATGGGGTCCTGGGTTCGATTCCAGTCAAGGGCACATACCCGGGTTGCAGGCTCGATTCCCGGTAAGGGGTGTGCAGGAGGCAGCTGATCAATGATTCTCTCTCATCATTGATGTCTCTATCTCTCCCTCTCCTTTCCTCTCTGAAATAAAAAAAAAAAAATTTATAAAAAAAAAAGAGTAGGATGTTAGCAATCAGAGTTGAGGCAGTGACATGTTCTAAATCAAGATTCAAGCTCCTCCCTCTAATGCCCTCTTCTTCTGGAAAACTGGTTTGGGGGCTATTTCATCCAGTTTACGGTTCTGGACACATTTTTAGGAATCCCCACTTTCAAGACTCATTCGTTCAAGCACTATTTTATGTGCTGGGGGATATGGCAGTGAGCAAACTAGACAAAATTCCTGCTTCATTTCACACTTGTCATGCCTCTGCACCCAAGGAGTAAACCTTTCTTTGTCCTCTTCTTCAAAAAACACCCCCCCCCATTCTTTCCCTTGAGAAGCCTGATAAATATCATTATACGAAAGCTCAAATCAAACATTTTTTTTTGAGCAACTATTTATGTCCCAGGAACTCTACAATGAGAAAGGCAAGGTCCCTGATCTACAAAGCTCAATATAAAGTGGAGAAGACAAGTACAAAATAATACAGTGAGCTGTATTAGTAATAGAAAACTATGTCCGAAATAGGAAGGAAGCACTTAAAACTGGAGTAACTTGAGAGAATCAAAGTAAGGTTCCACAGAAAAGCTGTTTTTCAGTTCTCAATCAGTCCAGTCATGGAAAGGATGCAAATCAACGCATATGCCAGAGGGCAAGTTCTGAACACGGTGACGTTCTAGGGAACTGCAGGCTTTTCATATCAGAAGGACCTCCTGGCTTCACTCACGCCCAAACACCCCCTGGTCCTCTGACACACAGCTCTATTGCTATTCTCAGGCCATTATTCACACGTTTGAGAGTCACTCGCCTGGTCTTCCACAACCTGAGGATTACAGTGCCCTGAGGCCCAACTGATTGCCCCGAGCTAAGCAGGACACCTTCGCAGAAGTTGGGAGTCCCCATCACCAAAAGTCGGAGCTCTCCACCATCAGGGAAGGCACGGTCAGAACCCGAGACTCACACACACCCCGCCTCACGGGCTCTGCGCCCACGAGAGGGTGGCCTCCGCGAAGGCATCGGACCCCCAGCTCCTTTCACAGATTGGCTCCCCCCAGATGTGTCGCGCCCCCCTGCTTCCCCCTTCCATCACTCACCCTCGGTTTCCCCCTGAGCCTTCATCCTGACAGTGGGGAAGGCCTGAGTCCTACACAACGGGATCAGCTCTTCCCCACCACTATCGGGGGGATCAAGTGGGCTGGGGCTCCCAGGACGCGGGGCACCAGCAGTCCCCACTCTTCCCGAGAAGGTTCAGTCTGAAGTCCCTGGCGGCAGGAAGAGAAGGGTGCTACCGGCCGCCGCCATCTTCCCCAACGGAACTTCCCAAAGATCGCGAGATTAGCCGTGATCCTGCGAGAGAGAGGAAGAGGGAGGGACGCCGAACGATCGCGAAAAAGGATTAATGGTGTGCTTCTCGCGAGATTTTTCCAACTGAGCCTTCCCTTAGCTGCCGGTGGTTTAGACTTTCTGCAGCTAGGTACGGTGCTTGGCAGGTGGTAGGTAGCCCACCCAGCTCCTGACACATGTCGTAGATACCATGCATATTGTTGGGATAAATTGACAGGGTTGCCAGATAAAATACGGAACACAGTTAAATTTGAACTTCAAGAAGTAAATTTTTTTTGTATAAAAGTATGTTCCAAATAGTATAAGCCTAGCATCTTTAAAGTTGATGGAGTACAGAGAGCATTTATCCAAGTGAGAATTCTTTTTATATATATATTGATTTCAGAGAGGAAGGGAGAGAGAGAAAGATAGAAACATCAATGATGACAAAGAATCATGATTAGCTGCCTCCTGCACAACCCCCACTGGGGATAGAGCCCGCAATCTGGGCATGTGCCCTTGACCAGAATCAAATCCGGGACCCCTTCAGTCCACAGCTCAACCCACTGAACCACACCAGCTAGGGCCCAAGTGAGAATTCTTGTTTTGTTGGTTTTTGGTTGTTGTTGTTGTTGTTTTGAGAGTGCATTTATTAAAGTTGGGGACAGTGAATCAAGGAAGGGCTTAGGCTAGAAGAAGCAACTGGGAAGAGCCTGAAGAGAGCTTTGGCTCACTGGGAAGTCAAAGAAAAGCAGGCCTTGGAGACAGGTCAGGGGGATTAGCCCAGAAAGAGCTGCCACTGCCCATTGCTCCTTTGGCTGCAAGTCTCCTGGGGACCCTGAGATGGGGAGAAAAGGGATGGGTGTGCTTCTGGGAGGGAGAGTGCTCAGAGTTCATATTTTAAATGCTAATTCCTTTTCTGCTGTCAGTGTTCTTCATTCAAAAACCATCTATGGAGTCCTAGTACTTGTGTATATTAATATAATATAAACATGAAAACACTGCCTCAGCCTTTGACGGGCCTATCTGATTTAGAGTTCTGAAAATACAATTGGTCACAATAATCATAGGTACTCAAAATTTTTTAATTTATTATGCCAAAAGTATCAATGTTAGATACACAGCTTCTTCATGGAACCTCTCTGTACATATAAACAATAATGTCTGTACTAAATATAGGTAGAAAATGTTAAACCTTACAAAGCTTGAAAATAGAGTAAACTTTAGCAAATTTTGGTCACAGAATAGAATGTTACAATTTCTCATCTAAAAATAAAAATGAAATGACATTGTTAGAAATTTGTACTCAAAAAGATAGGAGAGACATGTCATTAAACAAGAAAAACATAGGAAGAATCATCCTATATGGCAAGAAGGGGACAATGGCAAATTTTAAATGACTAAGCTTTGAGTGTGACTTCAGAGGACTCTTTAAACCTAAAATCTAAACTAACAAATTGGTTTGTGATGGACAGGAAATTATTATAAATTTAGTTAAATCTTTCTTTTTTTTTTAATCCTCACCAGAATATATCTTTCCATTGATTTTTAAAGAGAGTGGAAGGGAGAGGAGAGACAGAGAGAGAGAAACATCGATGTGAGAAAGACACATCCATTGGTTGCCTCCTGCACGTATCCCAACCAGGGCCAGGGATTGTGCCTGCAACAGAGGTGTGTGCCCTTGAACACAATCGAACCAGGACCTTTCAGTCTGCAGGTCAATGCTCTATCTACTGAACCAAACTGGCTAGGGCAAATATTTCTTTTGTGTACAGATTTATTGAGATATAATGGATAAAGAGCAGTTTTCTCAGTTGCTTTGGGGATTTACAGGGAAAATATAGTAATCATCTGACTGCATCTTTGGGTTCATAGAATTGCCCTGGCTCCCTGCCCTGGGAAGAGATGCAAATAAAATAAATCATGCAGTCTTAGAATTTCTGAGTTTAAAGTTGTGTTTTAAAATATTTTAATTGTTTTTTGTTTTTTGAGAGAGAGAGGATGGGAGAGGGAGAAAGAGAAACATTGATGTGAGAGCTGAATATCCATCAGCTGCCTCCTGCCCGCCCCTACTGGGGATCAAGCCACAGGTACGTTTGTGCCCTGACCAGAAATCGAACCCACAACTTTTTGCTGCATAGGACGATGCTCAAACAACAGCTATACTGGCTCCAGTGAGTTTAAGTTTTTCTGTGCAGTGAAGCAACCCTTATTTTACAAAATCACTGTTCATGCCAGTTGTTAGGCCAAACCATGCAGTTTACAGAAGATTTTGCATTTTATTTTTTTAAATATATTTTTATTGATTCCAGAGAGGAAGGTGAGAGGGAGAGAGAGAGATAGAAACATCAATGATGAGAGAGAAACATTGATTGGCTGTCTCCTGCATGCCCCCTGCTGGGGATCAAGTCCACAACCAGGGCATGTGACTTTGACCAGAATCGAACCCGAGACCCTTCAGTCTGCAGGCTGATGCTCTATCCACTGAGCTAAACCATCTAGGGCTAGATTTTGTATTTTTTTTAAATATATTTTATTGATTTTTTACAGAGAGGAGTGGAGAGGGATAGAGAGTTAGAAACATCGATGAGAGAGAAACATCGATCAGCTGCCTCCTGCACACCCCCTACTGGGGATGTGCCCGCAACCAAGGTACATGCCCTTGACCAGAATTGAACCTGGGACCTTTCAGTCCGCAGGCAGACGCTCTATCTACTGAGCCAAACCGGTTAGGGCTAGATTTTGTATTTTAACATTTGGATATAATTTGATATTTTCTAGAATAGATTTTTTTCCAGCTTTATTGAAATATAATTTATATTAGAGTTGAATTTTATCTACCAAACCCCAAAAGTGTAGTGCAAAGAAAGAGTGCTGGCTTAGGATTAAAGAAGGTCAGGGTTCAATCCTGGAAGGGCACGTGCCAGGGATGCAGGCATTCTCAGATAAATTTGCTGGGGGTGGGGAGGGGGGAGAATGAATAAGCTTGGAAAAGTCATAACTTTCCTGTGCCTTAGTTTCCTGTTGTACACAACCCTATTTCAGAGGTTTGTTGTGAAGATGGAATGAATGAGTTAATGTGTGCAAAGGAGTTTCAAAAAGTAAATAATGAGAGGCAGTGTAATATACTATTTTTTCTTGTGCATAAATATTACGCTTTTCTCATTTATAATTATAATCTGTGTGAAGATAAAAGGCTAAATAATTCCAGAAGAGCCATAGATGATCCCAAGAGGTGATGAGCTTTCAGGTTCTTAGGTTTTCAGTAGACTGGAAAGCAGGCCGTACAATGAAAGAGTTTATGCTTTAGTGTCAGACATGAATGTGAATCTCATCCTTAGCACGTTCTAGACTAGCTTTGTTACCCTGAGTAAGTTATTTAAACTTTTCTGCGTCTGAGTTTCCTTATCTGTAAAATAGGGATAAGGATATCGTGTTTTGCAGGGTAGTGTGAGAATTAGAGATAACGTATGTATCATATGCTATATAAACTACATGCTTAGGAACTTGGGTTGAAATGTCCCCACCTTTGCCCTGTTGCCAATATTTTCTTTTTTTAAAATATATTTTTATTGATTTTAGAGAGGAATAGAGAGGAGGGAAGGCAACATCAATGATGAGAGAGAATCATTTTTTGGCTGCCTTCTGCACACTCCCTACTGGGGATCAAGCCTGCAACCCGGGTATGTGCCCTTGACCAAAATCGAACCCCGGACCCTTCACTCCACAGGCTGATGCTCTATTCACTGAGCCTAACTGGCTAGGGCACTGTTCCTAATTTTTTTTAAATATATTTTATTGATTTTTTACAGAGAGGAAAGGAGAGAGATAGAGAGTTAGAAACATCGATGAGAGAGAAACATCGATCAGCTGCCTCCTGCACATCCCCCACTGGGGAAGTGCGCGCAACCCAGGTACATGCCCTTGACTGGAATCGAACCTGGGACCTTTCAGTCCGCAGGCCGACGCTCTATCCACTGAGCCAAACCGGTTTCGGCTGTTCCTAATATTTTTATCCTCTTATCAAACTCAAGGAGTTTGCCACTTGAAGTGCTCTATTCAAGAACGAGAGATGGTTGTCCTAAGGTAGTTTGATTTACTTGCAACAAATAAAGGAGGTAGGGGATTCATAGCCCAAGCTTTTGCCTCCTCGAAAGGAGGCTTAACCATTGCATACATTCACTATTTTGTCAATTACACTGTTGATTTCTTCTTTGCCTTGGCTGATTGAGTTCCTATCAAGCTCACTGTTCATAGCTGGTTTGCAAAATACTGTGCTACATTTTCTTTAATTTTATTCTCTGGACTACATTTAAAAAAATGTTTTTATTTTAACATAAGTAATTCAGTCTTTTCTTTTTTTTAAATCTTTGCTAGAGGGTATTTTATCCATTGATTTTTAGAGAGAGTGACAGAGAAAGGGAGAGACAGAGAAACATCCATGTGAGAGAGAGACCTGGATTGGTTGCCTCCTGCATGAGCCACGACTAGGGCCCTGGCCAGGAAGGAGCTTGGAACCAAGGTACATGCCCTTGACCGGAATCAAACCCAGGACCCTTTGGTCCTCAGACAGAGGCTCTATCCACTGAGCTAAACTGGCTAGGGCTCTGGGCTACGTTTTAACAGCAAGAATAGCATTGCCCTAGCCAGTTTGGCTCAGTGGATAGAGCATCAGCCTGCAGACTGAAGGGTCCTCCGTTTGATTCCAGTCAAGGGCGCAAGCCAGGATTGTGGGCTCCAACCCCAGTGGGGGGGGGGGGGGGGGTGCCGGAGGCAGCCGATCACTGATTCTCTCTCATTATTGATGTTTCTCTCTCTCTCCCTTCCTCTCTGAAATAAAAACAAAATAACAACAAAGAATAGCATTTAGTAAAAACCACCCAGACTTTGAGGCCCGTGTCCTATCTAATGCGCTGTAGTTGAAAATATTAGGTGCGCGGGTGCCTGAGGTACCTGAGAGTGTTTGTTCAAAGAATTATCAATAAAGTTTTGAATTAAAAAAATTCTCCTACCTCCGTTTGCATAAAGCTTAGATCAAATGGGGAAACGAAGAGGTTATCGCGAGAATATGGAAGATCGCGTTTTGTGCTTGGGGCCTGTTCTCGCGTTGTTTGATCAAGCAGTAGAAGTAAAGGGAAAGCACTAAATACCGCGAGCTTAGTATTCTCGCGATATTTCCAGGGCTAGCCCCCTCCCCCTCCTCCGAGTGCCGTTTCGGTTTAACCTAGTGTGGGATTGAGTCTGTGAGGGAGCGATTGAGTGTGTGAGGTACTGAGGTGAGGCGGAGGCAAGAAAAGGAACTCCCTCAGGAGCGAAGGACAAAGGGTGTGTGAGGCACCTAGGCCGCGGGACCTGAGCGACAGGAAGCCACTCCAAGTCGGGCTACCGGTAGGGGAAAGGCCCGTGCGGTCCTCATTGGGCTCCCGAGCCGGAGTCGGCCCCGCAGCCCTGGGCCGTCGGCTTCCTACTTCCTCGACCTCGCCGGCCCCTGTGCCTGAGGATTGGCGCCGCGTGGGGAGGAGGGCAAACGGACTTGAGCAGCTGCTCGTTGTCTCGCAACCCCACTGCTGAGGAACTCTCGTTTCTTCCCTGGCTCCTTCACCCCTACCTCATGTAGGAGGGTGCCGAGGAGTCGGGAGGGAGGAGGGGCCTGCGCCGCGGTCCCTTCCCTCCCCACCCCCTGCTAGGGGTGCTGTGGTAGGCGTGGGGTTGGGATTGGGGGGAGGGTGGGGGTTACTTTTTGGAGTGCTGGGGAACTTTTCCCCCTGTTGAAGCCAGGGGAAAGGGGATGCCCAACCCAGAGAGACATGGGGGCAAGAAGGACGGGAGCGGAGGAGCTTCTGGAACTTTGCAGCCGTCATCGGGAGGTGGCAGCTCCAACAGCAGAGAGCGTCACCGCTTGGCGGCGAAGCACAAGCGGCACAAGTCCAAGCACTCCAAAGACATGGGTTTGGTGACCCCCGAAGCAGCACCTTTGGGGACAATTATCAAACCTTTGGTGGAGTATGATGACATCAGCTCTGATTCAGATACCTTCTCTGACGACATGGCCTTCAAATTAGATAAGAGGGAGAATGATGAACGTCGTGGAACTGATCGGAGTGACCGCTTGCACAGACATCGTCACCACCAGCACAGACGTTCCCGGGACTTACTAAAAAGTAAACAGACAGAAAAAGAAAAAAAACAGGAAGTTTCCAGTAAGTCGGGATCAATGAAGGACCGGATATCAGGAAGTTCAAAGCGTTCAAATGAGGAGAATGATGACTATGGGAAGGCACAGATCTCAAAAAGCAGCAGCAACAAGGAATCCAGGTCATCCAAACTCCACAAGGAGAAGACTCGGAAAGAACGTGAGTTGAAGTCTGGGCACAAAGACCGGAGTAAAAGTCATCGGAAAAGGGAAACACCCAAAAGTTACAAGACAGTGGACAGCCCCAAACGGAGATCCAGGAGTCCGCACAGGAAATGGTCTGACAGCCCCAAGCAAGATGATAGCCCCTCAGGAGCTTCTTATGGCCAAGATTATGACCTTAGTCCTCCAAGATCTCACACCTCCAGCAATTATGACTCCTACAAGAAGAGTCCTGGAAGCACCTCAAGAAGGCAGTCTATTAGTCCACCTTACAAGGAGCCTTCAGCCTACCAGTCCAGCACCCGGTCACCCAGTCCCTACAGTAGACGACAGAGATCTGTGAGTCCCTATAGCCGGCGACGTTCCTCAAGCTATGAAAGGAGTGGCTCTTACAGTGGGAGATCACCCAGTCCCTATGGTCGAAGGCGATCCAGCAGCCCTTTCACCAGCAAACGGTCTCTGAGTCGGAGTCCGCTCCCCAGGTGAGCTATTTGTCTAACAGTCCTTTCTTTCTTAGGGTGGGTTATGAGAAACTGGCAATTAGTAATGTTAGGTTGATGTTCCCATTATTCATTGACTAGAACACTTTACTATTGGCTAATCAATCACTCAAGTGAGTGAATCTGGTCTCCTCTTAACCCAGAGTTTGAAAAGTGGAGAGTTACATGTCTAAGACTGCTAAAGGTAGGTACTTCCAGTGACAGGGTCTTCAGCTGTAAGCTGCTGTGAAAGAAAAATTATGCATGGAGTTGATACTGGTTTCCAAAGCTTATCTGTTTTTCTGTTCCTTTGTTTTAAATTTTTAAAAAATCACATTGGTATTAGTGCTTGAGACCTCATTGAACCTGATAGAGATGTAAGAAATTACAGATTTTCATTTGTATTATCTTGAAGCTATTTGCCTAGCCCTAGTGAATTACCCATTTGGGTACTAGGCTTTGGGCTTTAGAGTTTGGCCTCAGTGGGAGACTCCTGCCTCCAGCCTCAGGCCTACGGCCTCCCTCACTCCCAGTCCAGCCCCTCCTGTTCCCATGGTGATGTAGGACAACAAATTAGAGCAAGTTGCTTTTCAACTGCAACCCCTGCAGAGCTGCTACTGCCCTCTGGAGAAGGCCATACCACCCCCTAAGCCCTGGGGCCTAGGTCATTTACCATTTGTTCTGCCCGTTGTCTTCAAACTTGTTAAATTTACTTATTTCCTAGTAGACAACTTACAAAAGGCTCCTGTCTTTTCACAGATATTTCTAGTGGAAATTCAGCTGATTCGTGCTTTTTCCTTTTGATGGTAGAGCCTATTTTCCAGAAATTGGTTCCAATGATAATTTGATTTTCTTTATAGCACCATCATTGACCTATTAAAGATTTGCTGTATTCTGTGACCACTGGCAATTTTAAAAATGTTTCTGAAAAAATGGTAATAGTGCTTTACTGTGTTATTTTTGCAAGAAAGACGTTAGTTTGAAATTTAATTGTTAGAGTGTTCTTGTTCGTAGATGATGAAATTGTACCTCTCTCTTTGTGGACTCACCTTTGTCCACAAAAGCAGAACATGGGCTTTGGAGTTACACCTGAGTGGAGTCCTAATCTTGCTGTGTGTCCTTTGGCAAATAATTTCTCCATGCCCAAGTTTTTTCATGTGTAAAATGGGAATAATAACGACCAACTTCTAGAGCTGTTGTGAGGATTAAATTAGTAAATATGAAGTGCATAGTACAGTGCCTGGAACCTGAAGCCAGTCAGTAAATTCTATGAGTAAGGAAAATGTTGAATACTTCTAGAGAAATTACTTTAACTTGAAAAAACCCATGCATATCTTTTATATGTCAATGTGAGTAATTTCTGTCAACTTATATTTATAAGTATTCATAAATTAGTTTTAATTGATCAAGTCTGCCGAGTTCCTAGTTGTCAGGGTCCGAAGTTCGTTAGTTTTTCACTCCATTTCATAATAATTTTTCAAAAACAGAAAGTTTAAAGAATTGTAGTAAGGACCCATACATATACCACCTACATTCTACAGTTAATATTTGCTATATATTTTATATCTATCCATCGATTCACCTTTTGTTTTGATTTAAAGTAAATTGCTGACATCAGTATACTTCACTATAAAATTTTTATTTAGCCTGTGTATCATTAGCTAGAGGTCATCAGCTAATGAGGAGTAAAATTTATATGCAGGGAAGTGGATATCTTAAGTATACCATTTGAAAGTTTAGTTTTTTAAGGAACACTAAGAAATGAAATATTTTCAAAGTTTTTCTTTTGTTTAAGTGAAAGAGTTTATTAGTGAAGCAGTACACAGAAAGTGGCTATTCCACAGACAGTAACCAAATACTTGTTTTCTTGAGGGAGTAGTTTAATAAAGCTGTTCTGAGAATTTTTATTGTGGGGTTTGGGAATACAGAAGTGCATTAGGGCTAAAACACTGAAATGAGTTTCAGTAAGAACTGTGGTTTTGCAGTGATTCCTTTTGGATTCATATCTTAAGTTTTCTTCTATTCAGTTAATTGGAACTAGTGCAGAAATGGTTAAAATAAATCAAGAAAGAATTGGAGACACATTATAATAGTATAGGAAATAAATATAAGTACCTCATTATAACCTTAGAGTCAAATGCACATTTTTAGTTGTAGAGAGCATCATATGTTTGAATTGTGCATTATATATTTTTCCTCATTTGTTGGAATTCCAAACAGTAAGTATAAAACTTTCTTAGAGTCAGAGTAAAGGAACATACAGATCCTTCTATGGTATTCTCTGTGTTTTTTCCTTGGGAGAGAGTCAAAATTAAACAAGCAGCGTTGTTTTAAAAGACAAAATGCATGGGCAGAAATGCAAGGTCTTTGTATTTACCAAATTAGTAGTGATGAATAGTAGCAATTTCATTTCAGATGGGTGGAACCTAACTTAATTCAGGGGGAAAGTATATTTAGTTTTGAAGACAAATTTTTTTTTATTACCTGACTTTACCTATTTGCTGTCTCCCCCCTTTAAAAATATTTTTATTGATTTCTGAGAGGAAGGGAGAGGGAGAAACAGAAACATCAATGATGAGAGAGAATCATTGATTGGCTGCCTCACACTGGGGATTCAGCCCACAACCTGGGCATGTGACCTGACTGGAAATCCGTCCCTGACCTCCTGGTTCATATGTTGAAGCTCCACCACTGAACCATGCTGGCAGGGCCTGTCTCTCCCCCCCTTTTTTTTCCTTGAAGACTGGGTCTGCATCTCAAATACAACATGTATATCAGAAAAAATACCTTAAGTATATGGCCATCAAATGTCCCATTAACAATAGGCTTCTATTCAGAAATTCAAGGACTTTTAAAGCAAAGTTCCTTAGAAAGATTTAGTCATGCTGAAAAGATTATAGAAACAATGCTTTGTATAGCATGGTCTCTGACATTACTTAGTGTTTGGGATTTTAGAAGTTTTTCCTGGGATCGAGGTGTTAATTTTATACCAGCTATAATTCAAACTGAGAAAACCTCTTGTTTCAGCCAGTTTTTTACAAGTGAAGTATTAATTTTCTTAAGGATAAGTGGGTATTTGATAAATCCACTTAAATACTCTCAGTAGTTTACATACATACATACATACATACATACATTGTTGTTTTGGGTACTTTGATTCTAATAAAGACTTTATATTTTAACTAAGTTTTGGGGGCAAATTTCCAAAGAGCAGTATACGTATAAGAAAATCATGGCTAATACCATGTGAGTTGTTTTCACTACACATATATGCTATTTGTTTTGGAATGTTTTGATTCATGTCAGTCTTACCAGTGATCAAAGATAAAGGGAGATACTGAAGATCTGGAATGGGAACAATTTGTTTTAGACTGCTGAGCAAATTATGTTTTGTCTAATTACATTTTAGTGCTAATTTCCCCCATATACACTTACACACCTTGAAGCCTAAGCACATTAGGGTTTTTCAAAAAGCAAAAGGGCCCTCACTGGTTTGGCTCAGTGGATAGAGCATTGGCCTGTGGACCCTGGGTTTGATTCCGGTCAGGGGCATGTGCCTGGGTTGCCGGCTCGATCCCCAGTGGGGGGCACGTAGGAGGCGGCCGATTGGTGATTCTCATCATTGATGTTTCTATCTCTCTCTCTCTCTGTCATCCTCTCTGAAATCAATAAAAATATATTTAAAAAAAATAAAGCAAAAAGAGTGCAGCCAGCATGGCTCAGTGGTTAAGCATTCAACCTATGAACCAGGAGGTCACAGTTGGATTCCCCATCAGGTCACATGCCTGGGTTGTGGGCTGGATCGGGAGGCAGCCGATCAATGATTCTCTCTCATCTCTCTCTCTCTCTGTCATCCTCTCTGAAATCAATAAAAATATATTTAAAAAAAATAAAGCAAAAAGAGTGCAGCCAGCATGGCTCAGTGGTTAAGCATTCAACCTATGAACCAGGAGGTCACAGTTGGATTCCCCATCAGGTCACATGCCTGGGTTGTGGGCTGGATCGGGAGGCAGCCGATCAATGATTCTCTCTCATCCTTGATGTGTATTGAAGTTCTATCTCTCTCTCCCTCTCTCTCCCTCTCTCTCCCTCTCTCTTCCTCTCTCTTCCTCTCTCCTCCTCTCTGAAATCAATAAAAATATTTTTTTAAAAGAGGAAAGAATGAGGGTTGGGTTTCAATTTAGAATAATCTGCCTCATAGTTTCTAAAATTTTACTTCCCAACCCTTTCTTAATAATGAAAATAAAATGAAAGTGCAATAATACCTCGCTTTACGAGTTCCTAAAATGTTGATTAGAAATCATTTTATATTTGAAAGTACCAGAAGCCATTATGGTTTGAGAACTTTTAATAAATTATTTTGGTAAGACAGTTCTTGCATCTTGGGGGTTTGTTTAGGCACAACTTAATTATAAATTGAGGATACAAGGAACAAAAATTTTTTCCTGGGATCTGTCAATTAAGTAGTTCTCTAGTTAAAAACTTAGATTTTGGGCCTGGCTGATGTGGCTTCAATTGTTGAGCGTCATCGACCCATGCACCAATAGGCCACCAGTTCTGTTCCTTGTCAGGGCACATACCTGGGATGCAGGCTCGATCCCCAGCATGGGGCATGCAGGAGGCAGCCAATCAGTGTTGATGATTCTCTCTCATCTATGTTTTTATCTCTCTCTTCCTCTCTAAAATCAATAAAAACATTTTAAAAATGTTATATTTTGGTGAAGCATGCTTGTTACTTTTAATTTCTTGATTGATATATCCCCCCTTTGGTATAAAGTATGACTTTTTAAATCATGTTTTCACTTTATCAGAAATTTAAACCAAAATTCTAAAAGTAAACATTGTGAATATTGGTATTTCCTAACATGGGGAAAAAATATCGATCTTCCTTTGGTTAAATAATTTTTAGTGTTATATGATAGAAATGTATTGTCATACAGGATTTAGTTCCTATTAAACTTTTTTTAGAATAGTTTTAGATTTACAGAAAAATTGTGAAGATAGTGTATAGTTCTTTCTTTTTTTTTTTTTTTAAATACATTTTATTGATTTTTTACAGAGAAGAAGGGAGAGAGATAGAGAGTTAGAAACATCGATGAGAGAGAAACATCGATCAGCTGTCTCCTGCACATCTCCCACTGGGGATGTGCCCGCAACCCAGGCACATGCCCTTCACCGGTATCGAACCTGGGACCTTTCAGTCCGCAGGCCGACGCTCTATCCACTGAGCCAAACCGGTTTCGGCTAGTGTATAGTTCTTATATGTCCTGATACCCAGTTTCCCCATTAACATCTTATATTAGTATGATACATTTGTTACAATTAAACCAATTAATGAACCAATGTTGATTTATTATTGTTTGACAACTATTTTAAGATTGCTAATTTAAAGTGTTTTTTTTTTTTAAGTTATAGTTCTCCATAGTTTAACTGATCTATTTTCCTTTATTTTGCTATAGCCTATCCATTGAACTGTCTTTTTCTTTTTCCATTAGGAAGTCCATGAAGTCTAGAAGTAGAAGTCCTGCATATTCAAGACATTCATCTTCTCATAGTAAAAAGAAGAGATCCGGGTCACGTAGTCGACATTCCAGTATCTCACCTGTCCGACTTCCATTGAACTCCAGCTTGGGAGCTGAACTCAGTAGGAAAAAGAAGGAAAGAGCAGCTGCTGCAGCAGCAGCAAAAATGGATGGAAAGGAATCCAAGGGTTCACCTATTATTTTGACTAGAAAAGAGAACAGTTCAGTAGAAGCTAAGGATTCAGGTTTGGAGTCTAAAAAGTTACCCAGAGTTTTAAAATTGGAAAAATCTGCCCCAGATACTGAACTAGCGAATGTAACACATCTAAACATAGAAGCCAAAAATTCTTTAGATACAGGGAAAGTAAAGGTGGATGAGAACTCTGAAAAGCATCCTGTTCTTAAAGATTTGAAAGTACAGGGATCAAAAGACACTAAACCCATGGCATTGAAGGAGGAGATTGTTACTCCAAAAGAGACAGAGACAACAGAAAAGGAGACCCTTCCACCTCTCCCCACAGTTACTTCTCCTCCACCTCCTTTACCAACTACTACCCCTCCACCCCAAACGCCCCCTTTGCCACCTTTGCCTCCACTACCAGCTATTCCACAGCAACCACCTCTGCCTCCTCCCCAGCCAGCATTTAGTCAGGTTCCTGCTTCTAGTCCTTCAACTTTGCCCCCTTCTGCCCACTCAAGGACGTCTACTCTGTCCTCTCAGGCAAATTCTCAGCCCTCTGTACAGGTTTCTATGAAGACTCAAGTGTCTGTAACAGCTGCTATTCCACACCTAAAAACGTCAACGTTGCCTCCTCTGCCCCTTCCACCCTTATTACTTGGAGAAGATGACATGGATAGGTAAGTCCCATAGTTAACTGAGAAAACTTAACCTGTTGATCTAAGTGTAATACATTTTTCTCAAACTTTGTTAAAACTGCTCTAATGCATGGCTATTTAGAATGTTTTTATGAATAGGTAATGCCTTTGATGTTCAGTTTTCAGTGGAAAAGTCCTTATTTATGATGATACTTAGGAAGAATTATAATTTGAGGCCCAGTAACCCTTTTTCTCATAAGTCCATTTATTGATAAGGCTACTTTGGATTCAAATTTTAAAAAATCAATAGCATTTTCTTTTCAAATCTTTGTGTTGAAAATTTTAGTAGCTATAGAAAATTTTTTTAAATGATACAATTAACACCCTTATACTCTTTACCTAGATCAGTGGTTCTCAACCTTCTGGTCCTTTAAATACAGTTCCTCATGTTGTGACCCCAACCATAAAATTATTTTCGTTGCTACTTCATAACTGTAATGTTGCTACTGTTATGAATCGTAATGTAAATATCTGATATGCAGGATGGTCTTAGGCGACCCCTGTGAAAGGGTCGTTCGACCGCCAAAGGGTCGCGACTCACAGGTTGAGAACCACTGACCTAGATCCACCAGTGGTTAACTTTTGGTCACATTTGCTTTAACTGCAGATATTTGATACTTCTGAGTACTTTAATATGTCTCTAATAATATCAACAACATAGTATAAATAATAACCTATAATGTAAAAGCCTAAGCGACCATTACGACTGAATGACCGATGACTGGCTGGACCAATAGCTATGATGCACACTGACCACCAGGGGACAGATGCTCAATGCGGGGGCTGCCCCCTGGAGGTCAGTGCATTCCCACAGCCAGCCTCCCAACCCCGCTGCTGTCCCTCCCTCACCATGGCTGGCCAACCTCCCGCAGTCCCTCACCCT
>NW_006298628.1:4422103-4474750 GCF_000327345.1 Myotis davidii
CCCCCGAACCCCCGCAGGCCGGCCCCCCCACAATGGCCCAGTGGGGGGGGGCGTCAACCTCTCACGGTCCCTCCCCCCAGCTGGCTGACCCCCCCCATAGGCCCCAATCGCCAGCCAGGCCTAGGGACCCCACCCATGCACGAATTCGTGCACTGAGCCTCTACTAGTAGTAGTAGTAGTAGTAGTAGTAATAGTGAATATCCTCAGTGGTCCCTAAAATGTCTTATGGCTTTTATTTTGTTTTGTTTTGTTTTTTCTTCCTGGTCCAGGAGAAAAATAAGCCAGGTTTATTTATTTCAAAAGGTTCTGCTTTAAAAAGCACAAAAAAAACAGTTATTCTATAAGAAGCAGAAGAACAGTATGTAGAATCTTTACTATTTAGAATACAATTCACAAAAAAAATAAAAATAAAAAAATAATACAATTCACAATGGGATGATGAGAAAAACTAATTTTAATAAGTTCTCTGAGTATTGAGAATTGATTAAATGATTATGAAGCATGAGTCTAATTTTATAGAAGACATTAGGAAATATATATATATATTTTTTTAGGAAATATTTTTAATTTCTTGACAGAACTAACTAGGCAATTGCCACCAAACACAATTTAGCAGTGACATATACCATGACAGTATTTATGTTACTGTTTTGTTTTTTAAAATATATATTATTGATTTTTTTACAGAGAGGAAGGGAGGGGGATAGAGTTAGAAACATCGATGAGAGAGAAACATCGATCAGCTGCCTCCTGCACACCTCCTACTGGGCATGTGCCCGCAACCAAGATACATGCCCTTGACTGGAATCGAACCTGGGACCTTTCAGTCCACAAGCCGACACTATCCACTGAGCCAAACCAGTTAGGGCTATGTTACTCTTTTTTACTGAGATTCCCTTTCGTTCTCTAGGATATAAGTTTAGTTTACTGCACCAATTTTTCGTTGTAAGCACAAAAATAAGTACCACTGATCTTGCATCCTATACCAATTCTCAACCCTTTATTACTTTCCAGGTGACATAGGTAATTTGAACAGTAATACATTTCAGCCATTTAGATCTATATTTTTCCAGACTACCCTCTGTACCTTTTAGGAAGGTACAAGTGCAATAAATGGGGAAAAACCCCTCCCTCTAAAACTTTTTAAAAGAATGGTAGTAAGTCTGATTTTAAAGAAAAATTCCACATTCTTTTCTAATATTAATAGGTATTTATGAATTCTGCCACATACTGAGAACTACAAAGACGAGTAACAGAGCCTGAAATTTATGTCGAAATACTTACAGATACAAAAGCTATATGTTTTTACAGTTTTTGTTGGAAAAGGAACATAGTCAGTTTAACGTCATCCAAAGGGTCCGTAGGCCATTATCTTACCCACAAGAACCACAGTTTTAAAAGAATATATTTTATTGATTTTTTTACAGAGAGGAAGGGAGAGGGATAGAGAGTTAGAAACATTGATGAGAGAGAAACATCAATTCAACTGCCTCCTGCACACTCCCTACAGGGGATGTGCCCGCAACCAAGGTATATGCCTCTGACCAGAATCGAACCTGGGGGGACCCTTCAGTCTGCAGGCCGACACTCTATCCACTGAGCCAAACCAGTTATGGCTAGAATCACATTTAAATATAGTTTTATGTAGTGGTTAGAGCAATATCAGTGTGGCTAAGAATCTTTATTTTGAAATTTTATTTAGCTAGCCAAATAATTATTGAATCAACCTACCATGGGTCATGTGGAGTGCACGTTTTCAGGTGGAATAATGTTGATAGATGGCACATAGGGGTTTCTATATTTCAGATTAGAGATGAAGGGTAAAGTAAGACCATACAGTGCTTATGTAAGTATGTGTGGCTATCTTTAAGAATGTGTATGAGAGAGGATGAAGTGAGCAAACTGTTTTTGTTATAGATCAATTCTGATTCTGAAAGTGTAACGATACTTTATTTCATAGTTCAATGTAATTATTTAAAAATGTATGGTTATTACCAGTTGTTTTCCACTTTTAAGCAAATTATTAAAGGGACAAAAATGGAAAGGAAGTTTTTTTCAATATCAGTTTGTTCATATGTATACATACTCTCTATCCATGTGCCACTTATATCTATTTTTCACATGAAAAATAATTTTTATTTAAGAAAACTTTTCAGGAAGAAATCTAAAAGTTGCATATGGACCTCACTTATATTTTTATCTTCTCATGTGAAATTGCAGGAGCTTAAATGTTAAGAATATAATATACAGCTTTTTATTGCCTGCAGTGCTTTAAACAAGGAACACAGAATGCAATCAGTAAATATTATGTGAATGAATAAGTAAAACTGCTGAAGGAGTCAGAGTCTGTGTGAAATGACACTGGGCATGTAGTTAAATCATTTGGCACATGGATGACATAAAGTTTGTATTAGAGGATTTGTCTTCTTTTAGTTAAAATCCTTTGGAAAAAGAATGAAACTTTCCTTTCAAGCATATAGATTGCGCAGGAGGGTATTAACCCACGTATCAAATGCAGGAATTTAATTAATGGTATTGCAAAAGCCTTTCTGATTCATGGTTTATATTTCTTGGTTTCAATAAACAAAACCTGCCTGGCTGGAGTGGCTCAGGTGGTTGAGTGTTGTCCCGTGCACCGAAAGGTTGCCAGTTTGATATCCTATCAGGGCACGTGCCTGGGTTGTGGGTTTCATCCCCAGTCTGGTTGGAGGTTGGGTCAGGGCACATAGGGAAGGCAACCAATTGATGTTTCTCTCTCACATCGATTTCTCTCTCTTCCTCTCTTCTCCCCGTCCTCTCTCTTAAGAATGTACTCAGGTGAGGATATAAAAAATCAAAAACAAAACAAAGACTGCCAAACACCCACTTCAATATAGTATTTTCTTCATGAACATAGTTCATGAGGATCTCTTGCTTTGAAAGAGATCATCTGTATGAAACTTTCAGTTAACCATATAGGGTTTATAAATCTTTTTCTTTTTTTTTTTTTTTTTTGGTAGCCTGGTTTATTTGGAGTTTATTAGACTTCTGTAGAGTCTACACTGTTCTTTTTAAAAAATATATTTTTATTGATTACAGAGAGGAAGGCAGAGGGAGAGAGATAGAAACATCAATGATGAGAGAGAATCATTGATCAGCTGCCTCCAGCATGCCCCACACTGGGGATTGAGCCCACAATCTGGGCATGTGCCCAGACCGGGAAACGAACCATGATCTCCTGGTTCATGGGTCAACGCTCAACCATTGAGCTACACTGGCTGGCCTACACTATTCTTAATGGCTGTTTATTTAAAGTATTGAGCTCTTAGAGAAAAGGGATCTGTATGAGCATTCACATTTGATTTAGGATTTTGCTAATAGAATGCTTAGTTTTAATTTTCTTATTATTTCCGAGAGGAAGGGAGAGGGAGAGAGAGAGAGAAACATCAATGATAATAGAATCATTGATTGACTGCTTCCTGCATGCTTCACACTGGGGATCAAGCTCATAATCTAGGCATGTGCCCTGACTGGGAATTGAACCGTGACTAGGTCAATGCTCAACCACTGAGCCACACTGGCTGGGCTCTTTCCAATTTTTAATGTATCACACAAGAATTGTGTGTGTGTGTGTGTGTGTGTGTGTGTGTGTGAGAGAGAGAGAGAGAGAGAGAGAGAGAGAGAGAGAGAGAGAGAGAGAGACTGATTTGTTCCACGTATTCATTCAGTAGTTGATTCCTTACCAGGGTTCGAACCTGCAACCTTGGCGTTTCAGGACAATGCTTTAACCAACCGAGCTACCCAACCAGAGCTCAACTTGAATTTTTAATTGAAGTTTGTAAGAATAAATCGCTTTTTAAATCATCTGCTTTAAGTGGAAGAGGATAAATTATCATATTTAAAGTTTATGCTATTGAATTTTTAACATTATGAAGAAATTTTTTTTAAATAGTTCAAAGGAATTATACTTTCTTTTTTAACAATAAAGACTTCTTATTAGAGGTGTTTACATTATACAGATTAAACCTCATTATAAATTTCAAGAGACTCTTGAGGAGTGGGGGCGGCTGGGGAGAGGTCAGTGGGGGAAAAAGGAGACTTATTTAATACTTTAAACAATAAAGAGAGACTCTTAAACTTCAGGCCTTCCTGGATCTTGACTACTTTTATACATGAGCTTTGGCCAGTGTTCTCAGTGGTTAAAGCGTTGGCCTGTGCATTGAGGGGTTGTGGGTTTGACTCCTGGTCAAGGGCCCGTACCTCGGTTGCAGGTTTGATCCCCTAGCCCTGGTTGGGGTGCATGCAGGAGGCAACCGATCGATATGTCTCTTTCACATTGATGTCTCCTCTCTTTCTTTCTCCTTCCACTCTCTCTCTAAAAACAGAAAAGTGATGGAAAAAATAATCCTCTGGTGAGGTTTAAAAAAAATTATTATACATGAGTATTATTCAATCTACTCACCACATGTGAATTGTCTATAGGTATAAATGGGGAACCAGGAAGTACTGATATTAAGGTAGTTTGGTATTTCTTGGTACTGGATTTTTAAGTAATGACTTAAGAGTCAGTGTCTGCTTCCCTATGTTAGAACATCTTGACATCTGTATGTCCTCAGAACTATAAAGAGCTATATTTTAACCAGTGCCCTACACTAAAGGCTAAAGACCATAATGTTGTTAAGCATTGCAATTTTATGGGCCATCATTCCAAGGTTTTTTGGAACATTGAAATTTGTGTTTTTGGGGGGTTTTTTTTTGGAATTTGTTGAAGTAGCATTTGATCCATATTCAACATGTATGTCCTGAATTAGCAGGATGTACACATCCTGTCAAACACTCATTCTTTCTTTTTCTTTTTTTTAAAATATATTTTATTCCTTTTTTACAGAGAGGAAGGGGGAGAGAGAGTTAGAAACATCGATCAGATGCCTCCTGCACATCTCCCACTGGGGATGTGGCCGCAACCCAGGTACATGCCCTTGACCGGAATCAAACCTGGGACCTTTCAGTCCGCAGGCCGACACTCTATGCACTGAGCCAAACCGGTTTCGGCCACTCATTCTTTCTTGAAAAAACATGCTCCTAGTGTGATTTTTATTCCAGAAGCAATGTACATTTTCACAGTAGCAAATTATATTTGAATCCATAAAGTAAACCTTGGATGAAAACAAAACCTAACTATAAAACATAGATTGAACTTACATGAAATAATGATGATAGAATTTAGATACTTTGATTCTGGTGAAGCAGAACCAAGAACTAATGTATTTCTGAATCATGAGGAGTTGAAATTTACAAAGAACATTTTGCTAACCACTATGCTATACACTGAAACTAATACAAAATAATATTGAATGTAAACTATAATTGAAAAATAAAAATTTAAAAATAGTTCCTCAGGAATACAAAACAATATCTGACATTAGTTGAGAAGTGAGGAATTTTCTTTCCCTGAATATCTTGAAAATTGGGGAAATTTTAAGAATGTATATTGCATCCTGACTTGAGAGTTTCCTGGTAATATGCTTTGTTCCCAGGGTAGAAAAATCGTGCAAATTGTAATGTCATAAGTTATCTCTATCAGTAATTTAACAGAAAGCTCAGATGATCATTTTGCAAACTAATCTAGATTCTATTCAGTCTGATTGACAAGAGCTTAAAATGATGAAAATCGGTAGGAGGAAATAGCTTTTGAGATTGTTTCACACACAAAGGGCAGCAGTATGCTTCAAAAAGGTACATTGCAAGGGTAGAGCTAGTCTTTATGAAACATATTCATAAAAGAATATGTTTCATCTTCTAAGATCTACTTTTAAGACTTCCATTCCCTGTAGTTACCAACTGCTTGTACCTGGCCTTTAGAAATTAGTATGTTAAACTGAACCAGCTTATAGGAGTAACTATCTATAGGGCTTATTTACCAAAGAAAAGTATTGCTTAGAATAGCAAAATTATAAGCCTGTCTAGGCATGTTGTAAAGCTGTTCAAAAGTAATTCAGATCAAGTTTTGAATGGAAATGTAATGCTCAAGTTACAATCTGCTTTAAAAAGAAAAAGGAGAATATGGTTTTTTATAACCACTTTTCAAAAAAAGTGGAGGAGGCTCCTACTGTGGTTACGATTCTCAGATCCTTTTCAACCTTCTAATACTGTGATGGAATAGAAAAGGCTTACTATCTAACATGGTTTTATTTATAGGAATGAATTAATATACTGCACTGTCTTTTCTGAGGACATGCATGACACAAAATCCTTCACCTACTTAAATTAAATTAAATTAAATTAAATTAAATTAAATTAAATTAAATTATATAGTTAAAATTTGGATTTCCAGTCTATTCCAGAAAAGCGATCCTTTTCTTCCCACTGACTATAACTTGTTGATTATCATGAGAGATCTGCTTCACTTGCTTTTAATGATTCTGTAATAGTTGCTTGGACTTCTCCTTAGATTTTTTAGTTTGAGATTTATTTATCCATCTTGGCAGGTCAGATATGGTTGCCTTTTGCTTCCAAACCAATAGAATAAGTCAGTATACTTTTCACTAGTTTTGATTTCCAGCTTAGCTTTATTTCTTTTTCCAAGTTCTAAAATACTATTCCCTTTGTCCAAGTTCTCTCCACATCTTTAAAGATACGGTAATGTTACATTGTTGAGCTTTCATTTGTTGTTTAAATCTTTGCTGGTTAAAATATAGAGTAGGTTTGATGATGCCATGAGTTGTAGTGAATTTTGCAAATTTAAGATGATTACTTTCTGCATTTTATTTCATCTCAGTAAAAATCCAAATAGAATCTGGCCCATGTGGCTCAGTGTTTGAGTGTTGCCCCATGCACCAAGAGGTTGCTGGTTCGATTCCCAGTCAGGGCATATGCCTGGGTTACAGGCTTGATTCCGGTGGGGGCATGCAGGAAGCAGCTGATTGATGTTTCCCTCTCATCAATGTTTCTATTCCACTCTCCCTCTCCCTTCTACTTTCTATAAAAATCAATTTAAAAATCTTAAAAAAAAAAAACAAAACACCTAAATAGAATCTTGGGAAGGATATTAAAGGAAGAGTTTGTTAAAGGACCTACAAATAATATTCGAAAATTTTTATTATTTCTTTATTTTTTTAAATATATTTTTGTTGATTTTTACAGAGAGGAAGGGAGAGGGATAGAATGTGCGCTTGACCAGAATCAAACCCAAGACCTTTTAGCCCGCAGGCACACTCTCTATCCACTGAGCCAAACCAGCTAAGGGCCCAGGGACCTTTTTGTTGCACAGGAAGATATTCAACCAACTGAGCCACACCGGCCAGGGCTGTTATTTCTTTAATATATTATAGATTTCTTTTTGCAAAATCCAAGTCTTTTTAACTTTGATAAACTCCTTTTTCTGACTTTGTATTATGGATTTTTTCCTTTAAAAGTAAAATCTTTGTAATCTTTTAATAGCCAGACATTATAATCTTGAGAGTTTTATTTGGATATCCTTTAAGTAATTGTGATCTTTTCTTCTCTTCTTTATTGTTTAGTCCAAAAGAAACTCTGCCTTCAAAACCCGTAAAGAAAGAGAAGGAACAAAGGCCACGTCACTTACTCACGGACCTCCCTCTCCCTCCAGAACTCCCTGGTGGGGATCCATCTCCACCTGACTCTCCAGAACCAAAGGCAATCACACCACCTCAGCAACCATATAAAAAGAGACCAAAGTGAGTTTTTCTAGGGACCTACCTTAAGTACAGCTTTTATTACAGTGAAGAACTTTGGAGCTTAAATCTCACACTTTCTTCTACAACCCACACTAGTAGGATCATAAAAGATTGAGCCTAATGTATATCTGTTATTTTATTTTAATGGATAAAAGCCTACTACCTAGGAGAACCATTCATCTACATTCACAGATACGTAGCTGTTATTATTTTTTTTAGAAAAGCAATAAATTCCCCAACCCAAATATATCACGAACATTGATCCCATTGTATCTTTTGAGTTCATAATATTTAGATTATTGAAGGAAAAAATAAAGCCCTTATGCTCAGGGTGTGTAAGCCATGTACATATTAATGAAATTAATAGATGTGGGATTTTTTTTCTTTAATCACATAAATTGCCACACCATAAATGTAGTAGAATCTGGGTTTGATCTTCTGATTGTTAGCATTCCTTTCTTTAAAAAAAGTTACTTTTCTTGAGTACTTAATATTGCCAAAGTTTTCTATTTTTATTGTAACCCTATGATATAGAGATTCTTTTCCCATTCTATAGGTGAGTAAGCAAATACTCAATAGAGGCCAGAAACTAAGCAGCAAATCTACTTTATCTTGTATCTTCCTGAAGTAAAAAAAAATCTGTGTTTTAGCCATTGTGAGAGACAGTTTAAACTATTTATTTCATATTATTTAATTCTGCCTTTTTAATAAAGAAATTCATAGAAGACTCAGGAGTTAGAGAAATCATAAAAGAATTTTTTATTTTTTAGTAGATTTAATTTTAAAAAACAACTTCTTGTTTTGCCATTTTTAGAATTTGTTGTCCTCGTTATGGAGAAAGAAGACAGACAGAAAGTGATTGGGGGAAACGCTGTGTGGACAAGTTTGACATTATTGGGATTATTGGAGAGGGAACCTATGGCCAAGTATATAAAGCCAAGGACAAAGACACAGGTAAATATTGCCGCGAAATTTAGATGTCAGGTTAAAAAGCTAGCAATACTGATGTCTTAAGTGGACTTATCAAAAGTAAGTTTTGGGTTTTAATTTGGTCTCTAAAAGTTACTAAATAGACTAAAATTTTCCAAAAGAATAGTATAATTATTACAGTTTAAAAACCCTGCTCTTTTTCGTTGTCTTTTGTAGATGTTTTATAATAAGCTTGCTTGGAATTTAAGAGAGGGTAAAAATAAAATGTGTAAATTGCTCTTTGTTTGATAAGGGGCTTAGTCCTTGAAGATAAAATAATGTAGTTGAATTATTGGTGTATTTTAATAACCAAAATGTTTAAGCCTAACTGATTATGGGATTTATAAAAATTCAAGTCTTAAAGAAATCAAAGATAAGAAAGGGAACTTAGGGACTTGTTTTTTAAGATATAAAAGCATTAAAATAGGCATTAAGTCAGTCTTTCAGAGCAAGGGCATATTTTGACTAGATGGTAGCCAAAAAAATGCTAGTTGATACTATAATAATTTGAATTTATTGTGACAGGAGAGCTAGTGGCCCTGAAGAAGGTGAGACTAGACAATGAGAAAGAAGGCTTCCCAATCACAGCCATTCGTGAGATCAAAATCCTTCGGCAGCTAATCCACCGAAGTGTTGTTAACATGAAGGAAATTGTCACAGATAAGCAAGATGCACTGGATTTCAAGAAGGACAAAGGTACAAGCAAAGAACTATGTACAGGGTAGATTAGTACATCTTATTTTTCTTTCTTAGCATATTGCCTGTTTGCACTGTTTATAGTTTTTACTAAACTCCAACTTTTTACTTGAACCTATACCAGAATTAAGATGTCAGCATATTGCTTTTGTGTTGAATAATGCTTATTTTATAAAAGGTCCATTTTTTCAGTGTACTCATATACTTTTAGAAATTATTGTTAATTATTAAAATTAGTGTTTGCTGTGCCATTTAAAGTCTTTTTTTTTTACAAATTATAATAACAATTATGGAAATTAAAACCCAGATTTATCAGTTACTTTCAGTTCTTAAAATTTTTAATTATTTTAATTATAATTTACAAGCAATATTATATTGCTTTCAGATGTACAACATAGTGCTTAGGCATTCATATTCTTTATGAAGTGATCACCACAAGTTTAGTAACTGTCTGTCACCATGCAGTTATTACATTACTAGTAGCCCTGAGCACCAATCAATGCGCCAGTAGCTTGCTGCCGCCCTCCTATAGCTCTCTGCCCACTGCCCCCCCCCATAGCTTGCTGCCCTGCCCCCTCCTGTAGCTCTCTGCTGCCCGCTTATAGCTCACTGCCCCACCCTGCCCTCCTGTAGCTCTCTGCCTACTGTTCTGTCCTCCTGTAGCTCTCCCTGCCGTTTCCCCTCCCCCATAGCTTGCTGCCCTTCCCCTCCTGTAGCTCTCTGCAGCCCGCTTGTACCTCGTGTTATGTAACGACCATTTGCATATTACATCTTTATTATATAGGATAGGATTACTGGCTATATCCCCTATGCTGTACATTATATCCTGGTGACTAATTTTATAATTAGCAACTTATACTTAATTCCTTTCACCTTTTTTGCTTACATCCTAATGCCTCACCTATCTGACAGCCATCAGTTTGTCCTCTGTATCTATGAGTTTGTTTCTTACTCTCATTTTTACATCATCCCTTCTGGTTATTGTTTATGTGCATCCATATTTTTACATAGTTTTTCACTGATACAGTTTAGAATTCAATGCAGGTATTTCTAAATCTTCACGTTTGTTTTCCTGGATTTTTAATTTTTGTCTATTTGGGCGATAAAATTGTGTGTTTTTTTGTTCCCATACTTACGTTTGAAGTAGTCTATATATGACATCTAATATACTTTTATTGAAATAAGTCTGAAGGTTTAGAGATGGGCAGCTGTGAAGAGATGGCATGTGTAAATATAATCTAGAATGTTACAAGAGAATATGATTGGGAGGAAAAGAATGTATAAACTTTGCCCTAGCTGGTTTGGCTCAGTGGATAGAGCGTTGGCCTGTGGACCAAAGGGTGCCCTGTTCAATTCCCGACAAGGGCACATACCTTGGTTGCAGGCTCCTCCCTGGACCGGGCACTGATCAGGATTGGTGCAGGAGGCCACCAATCGATGTGTTTCTCTCACATTGATGTTTCTCTCTGTCTTTCCCTCTCTCATCTACTCTCCCTAAAAATCAGTGGAAAAATATCTTCAAAAAATATTCCTGGTTGAAGATTAACCAAAAATAATATACAAACTTATAGTTGTAAAATAAGTCAGGGGCCCGGCCCGACTAGTATTGCTCAGTGGTTGAGCATTGACCTATGAAACAGGAGGTCGTGGTTCAATTCTGGGTCAGGGCACATGCCAGGGTTGTGGGCTCGATCCCCAGTAGGTGGGTGTGCAGGAAGCAGCCGATTGGGTATTCTCTCTCACCGTTGATGTTTCTCTCTCTCCCTCTCCCTTCGTCTCTGAAATCAATAAAAACATATTTTAAAAAAATAAGTCAGTGGGATGTAATGTACAATATAGGGACTATAGTTAATGATACTGTATTAACTGTGTGTACTGACCAGTGATTACTAGTCAGTGATTACTATGGTGATCCTTTCATAAAATATGTAACAGTTGAATCTCACTATGTTGTGTACCTAAAGCTAATATAATATTGTATGTCAACTATAATTAAAAATAAATTTTACAAAAACAGAATTGAAGTATATAAATTTAGAATGTAATGGATTAATCTGGAGTTATTTACATAGTCTTAAAGATAATAGCACTAGGGAAGCAGCACCTCTGTAGTTTGGTAGAAGTACTTTTAAAGCAATTAAAAGGGAATTCTGCTTATGTAGTAGTATTTAGATAAATTTATGAAAGTTAGATCTGATATTGGGTTTATTTTGGGGAATAATATTCTGAATATTCCGCCGAAACCGGTTTGGCTCAGTGGATGGAGCGTCGGCCTGCGGACTGAGAGGTCCCGGGTTCGGTTCTGGTCGGGGGCATGTGCCTGGGTTGCGGGCGCGTTCCCGGTGGGAGGTGTGCAGGAGGCAGCTGACCGATGTTTCTGACTCTCTATCTCTCTACCTTCCTCTGTGTAAAAAAATCAATAAAATACATTAAAAAAAAATATTCTGAATATTCCATGTTAGAGAGAGAGGGAGGGAGAGGTATAGAGAGATAGAAACATCGATGAGAGAGAAACATCATTGATTGGCTGTCCCCTGCAGGCCCCCCCACTGAGGATTGAGCCTGAAAGTCAGGCATGTGCCTTGACCAGGAATTGAATTGGTATGGATAGACGCTCAACCACCAAACCACACAGGCCGGGCTAAATTAATTATTTTTTAAATAATAAAATAATGGATGGATGTGATGCATGCCCATTGTAGAAAAATTGAAAATACCTATATACATAAAAGGCTAATATGCAAAGTGTTCCTCTGCTCGTCTGATCGGTTGCTATGACACACACTGACCATCGGGGCAGATGCTCAATGCAGGAGCTGCCGAGCTGCAGTGACTTGGCAGCAGCGGTTCTCAGGTGACATACCCGAAACCAGAGAGGAGGGAACCTGATTCCTTGTGGGGCTGTGTGATTCCACCTTTGGCCGTGGGTTATGTTGTTGCTGGGGCACTATTGGCCCCGAATCTGGTGTATTACACACTTACATTTGTGTTCCACACCCTGTATGACAGCAACTTTGCAGAATGCCCTCTTGCACTCTGGGACCCCTTAAGGGATGTTGGAGAGCCAGTTTTGACCCAATCCCTGCAGGCCAGGCAGAGGGACCCCGCTCACTCTGCAGATGCCCTTCAAGCCACGGTGCCACCCCAGATGTGGCTGGCTGGGAAGGGACTGCGGGAGGTTGGCTCCAGGGCATGTCCAGCCCGTCTCGCACAGTCCCGCCCCACTGGCCATTTTCTAATTAATTTCCTTTCAACGTGCATGAAGTCGTGCACCAGGACACTAGTAGAAGAATAAGAAAATGGCAATCACTTTTCTCTCGCTCCAATCCAGTATACCATAGAACCACTATAGTGTTAGCATTTTGGCATATTTCTTTCTAGTACTTTATATTATATACGTATTTATCTTAACATTACTGGGATCAAATATAGTTAGTGTTTTATAGCTTGTCCTAAGCAATTTCTCATATCATTAACATGTTTTAATGACTGTGCATAAAGGTAGATGAATCCAAATTTACTTCATTAGTCACTGTTGAGCAATTAATTGCCAGTTTAAAATATATATTATAACAGTGCATTGAACATCTTTGTACATAAATCTTTACATTTAGATTTATTTCTTAATATAGTTTCTGAGACGTAGAATTATTTGGTCAAAGGGATTTTCATATTTATTGTTAGATTGCTTTTAAGAAAGAGAGTAATAATTTATGTCCCACCAGTGAGTGTCCATTCCATTTTATCTTCCCTAACATTGAGTACATATTTTTAAAAAATGGTCATCTTGATAGGTGAAGTATATTGTTTTGAATTGCATTTCTTATATTTCATCTGAGTTTTTTTCCATGTTTATTAGTTTTACATATTTTCTCTTTTTTGAGTTGTCCTTTGTCTCCTTATCTTTTACAGTTTTGTGCTTTTCTTATTAATTTGTATGAGGTGGTAGCTAAATCTCCCTAAGATATTCCTTTAATGTAGTGGTTCTTAACTTTTTGGGGTCATGACCTCTTTAAACATGGATCCATTTTTCAAAAAAATATGTTGCATACATATATCTTTAAAATATTGCATACTGTTTCAGAGAGTTCGAAGAGTCCTTCAAGCCTACCCCCTAGATTCTGAATCCTTGCCTTTATGTTACCAGGAGACAGACGTTTAGACCAGATAAATCATTGTCTAACTAGGTCTAGTATTTCTTATGTTTTGATATTTGTCTCTAGTATGAACCCTGTTGAAAGTGGCATTATGGTATGGATTTCAGATCTTTTACAGTTCTCTAAAAGTACTTTTTTTATCTGCTTCTAAATTTAGGGAGTTTAAATAGATGATTCATCTTTCTTTCATTACTAAATACTATGAAATTTACTAACAATTTATACTAACTAGACTGTGCTTCCCCCCCCACCCCTCCAGCATATTATGTGAGTCCTATTAATGAATATAAAGATTTCTACAAAAGTAGTCATAGGCAGTATGTAACAAAATGGGCATGGTTGTGTGTTACAAATAAAACTGTATTTACAACAGACAAGCAGACTGGATTTGGCCCAAGGTCTGTCATTAGCCAATTGACTTAGATCATAAAAGACTAGTAATAATGCAACATGATTGGGGCAGTTGTCCTCCTCAAGACATAGTAGTCTAAAGAGTTCTGGACTAGGAGTCAGAAGATTAATTCAAATAGTTTTGTTACTTGTTATTAGAAAGGGCAAGTTATTCAACTACTCTGAATTTCAGTTTCTTCGTCTATAAAATTAAGCAGTTGTTCCAGAGGGCCTTATGGTCAACTCCAAAATTATGTTAAAATTTGAAGCATTGTAATTTAATAATCCTTTTTCTATTGTTTTTAATTTTTCTTCTATCCTATGTAGGTGCCTTTTATCTTGTATTTGAGTATATGGACCATGACTTAATGGGACTGCTAGAATCTGGTTTGGTGCACTTTTCTGAGGATCATATCAAGTCATTCATGAAACAACTAATGGAAGGATTGGATTACTGTCACAAAAAGAATTTCCTGCATCGGGATATTAAATGTTCTAACATTTTGCTGAACAACAGGTAATATAGTAAAACTAAATGAGGTTAAGCATTTTTTCCCTTCTGAGCCCCTTAGTTTCAATTAGTTGGGGTTGTAGGTAGAGCCAATCATACAGTTTTTTGCGTTTACATACATATCTGGTGTTTGTACCTTAGGAACAACTTATAATAGGGGTATTCTGATCTGCAGTCTCCAGACTCAGTGTTGATAAGGAATTAACAGAGGTAGGATTGTAAATTGCAAACATTTAAGGGAATCAAATCATATCCTACAGGACTATTCAGAGAGTTTTTGCCATAGTTAGTAAATAATATTCAAATATACATTGAGTTCTTTCTTTTTTTAATTTAAAGAAATATTTTTTAATTGATTTTAGAGAGGAAGGGAAGGGAGGAGGAGATAGAAATCAATTATGAGAGAGAATCATTGATTGGCTGCCTCCTGCATGCCCCCTACTGGAGATCGAGCCGGCAATCCGGGCATGTGCCCTGACTGGGAATCTAACCATTACTTCCTGGTTCATAGGTTGATGCTCAACCACTGTGCCACTCTGGCTGGTCTCTTCAGAAGTTTTTAGCATCTACTTTCTTCCTCTCTGACTGTTTGCCTAAATTCCATTGGTAATATCAGATGTATTATGCACAGTTGTCATTGGTGATAGTCCTATCTATTGAGGAATAAAAAGCAAGTTTGACACTATTAAAATCAGGCCAGTATTTGTTTCTTTAGGAAATTGGGCTGTTTACAGCCACCTTTGTCTGATTCACTCATTGTTTTTTTGTTTGTTTTTTAAAATATTTTTATTAATTTCAGAGAGGAATGGAGAGGGAGAGAAAGATGGAAACATCAATGATGAGAGAGAATCATTGATCTGCTGCCTCCTGCACACGCCACACTGGAGTTCAAGCCCACAGCCTGGGCATGTGCCCTGACTGGGAATTGGACCCGTGACCTTCAGGTTCATAGGTCTATGCTCAACCACTGAGCCACACCGGTCGGGCAGATTCACTCATTGTTTTCAACATTTCTGTTTAAAAATTGGACAAACATAAATAGCAATATGAAATGATTCTGACATATTTTTTGGCCTTTGTGGAGTGGGGTGACCAACCATGCAGGGTTACCCAGGACTGTCCTGGTTTCAGTGCTGAAAGTCCTACATAGGGTGATTGGTTGGTCACTGGAGAGCTCCGAGTTTAGTAGGGAAGCTAAACAAATAAATTGCTCAATTCAATAAACTTTTTATTAAGCCATTTTATTCCTTGAATTTGGGAGCGCCTGGGGAGATGCAGTATAGAGGAATGAATAGGAATTTATCAGGAAGACTGACAACAGAGGGCCGAGTTTCTAGGCAAAATAAATTGCATTGACAAAAGCACATAAATGTGAAAATAACATAGCATGTCTGGAAAATGAAAAAATCAGTATTGCTAGGGTAAAGCTGGACAGTTGCAAGAACCAATTTAAGGATCTAGTATAAGTCGCTAAGGAGGTTAAACTTCATAAGTGACAGCCACTGAAGGATGTTGGTTCAGTTAATTCTTTGTTTTTAAATTATAAAACTAATGCATTATTTTAAGTTAAAAAATATATAAACTGCATATATTTGTACTTAAATATCTTTTTGAGACAAAACATGGAGTTAAGGGATTATTTCTTTCTGTTGCTATCTCCATGACCCAGAATTCTCATTAAAGCTGGGCGTAGTTAATTTACATCTCTAGTCGTAATGTTTCAAGAACTTGATGGTTTCGGCTTGCAGCTTTCTGGACTATAGTATTACCATACTTTCTTCTGTTCCTTTTGCTCCTCCACGGGGGATGTTTCAGGCAAGGGAATAACTACAAGCCTGCTCGGCATCTTTTCTGGTTGGTGGGTCAGATTCTGACCTGATTCCTGATTTCCCACAATCAGGAAATTCAGGAAGCTAGGTGGGATGCAGGAGTCTCATAGTCTAGCTATATGTAGCTTTTGCTCTTCCCATTTAATTCTGTCTACACAGAGACTTCTGGGTGATATTACCTGGAGAGAATGGTAGGGAGACCTCAGCTGGAGAAGAAAGAGAAAGCAGTTGATAAGAGAGGGAGGAGAGCAGGGCTAGTAAGTCATGTGGGAGTTCCAAACTAGCAGTATACATGGATTCAGGAGTTATCAAGCATAGAAAAAAATGTCAGAAGATAGAACCCAAGGGAATGGGCAGAGAAAGAGGAAGAAAATAAAGTATATCACGAATGCAAAATAGGCAAGTTTAAGAAGTGAGTGGCCATAGATGTCCAATGATGTAGACAGATTATAAGACTTACAAGAATGTGAAAATTAAAATGTCAGTGGTGACTGTGGGGTAAGTGGATGGGTAAGACAATTAATAGGAAGGTGATCACGGTAGATGTGTCTTTAATTTTATATTAAGGATACAGAGGTTTGAGTATATTTAAATGCTAATGGAATAGAAAATCAATAAAAGTTTAAAATTCAGGAAAGATTCAGAACAATTTAACGGAGGGAGGGTCTAGAGGAGTTGGGATCAAAGCCACAGGTGGTAGTAGCCACAAATGTAGGTGTTGATTAGCCTTGAACAGGAGAAGAGATTGCCAAATTTGTTCTGTAGTTAAAGGAAGGGGAAGAAGGTTATAGGTGCAAAAAGTTTATAGGTAACATGATGGCTTCTGTTTTCAATGAAGGTCATTTACTGAGAGTAGTGGGAAGGGGTGGATTAGGTGCTGGTGATATTTAGGTTTGGCCTATTTTTCCATAACTATGTCTATTGCCATTTTAACTTATAGTCTACTATGTGCCTTGAGTCATGGAACATCTCAGGCTCTCAGAGTAAGATGCCAAGAAATTTGAGGAACCCTTTTTGTCTCATTATAAAACTCATGTCAGCTATTCCTTTCCATTTTGCTATTCTCAGAATTTGGTTATAAATTGACCTTTAAAATGTAATGATTTTTGGAGCAAGTATGTAAGATGCCCATAATCTTTACTAGAAATGATTAGAGTTGATTTAATGTAAAATTTTGTTGTTACAGGCATATTTGGAGATTTTGCTAGTTTGGTACCAGATCACCACAATAAAGCAAATATCACAGTAAAGTGAATCATACAAATTTTTTAGTTTCCCAGTGCATACAAAAGTTATGTTTACACTATAGTCTGTTGAGAGTGCAACAGCATTATGTCAAAAAATGTACATAACTGAATTTTAAAAATACTTTGTTGCTAAAAAATGCTAACCATCAGTTGAACCTTTAGTGAGTCCTAATTCTTTTGCTGATGGAAAGTCTAAGCCCACAGTACTTACATATAACTGTGGGCTTGCTAGAAATTCTAATTTTGGGGCTATGACCTACTGAATCAGCTTCTCTGGCAGTAGAGCTCAGGATACTTTTAATAAGCTTTCCAAGTGATTTTTATTTCATATTACAGTTTGAAAAACCCTCTAAGGTCATAGTTGTATATCATTACTAGAGGCCGGTGCACGAAATTCATGCACAGGTAGGGTCCCTAGGCTTGGCTGGCGATCAGGACTGATTGGGGCCTTCTGGCTGCTGACTGGGGCCTTCCTTCATTCCCTGCTGTACCCTCGCGGTCAGCGCACGTCATAGCAAGTGATCGAACTTCCAGTCTCTCGGTCGAACTTCTGAGGGGACACTTTGCATATTAGCCTTTTATATATATAGATGTTCTAGGACAGGGGTCCTCAAACTTTTTAAACAGGGGGCCAGTTCACTGTCCCTCAGACTGTTGGAGGGCCAGACAATAGTTTAAAAAAAAAACTATGAACAAATTCCTATGCACACAGTGGCGGCAAAAATACCCGGTGGGCCGGATAAATGTTTTCAGCGGACCGCAGTTTGAGGACCCCTGTTCTAGGAAGTGATGGTAATATGTTGGTAGAAGGCCTCATTCATCATAAAAATTGTTAGCTCAGATCAAAGCTATTGTCCCTGTTTGAAAAAAATCTGTGATAGCCACAGTGTTTACTTTTTATTATGAAAAAGTCAAATGACAAGAAAAAGTTGAGACTAATATAATTAATTACATATACAATTAACATTTTATTATAGTTGCTTTTATTTTTCTGCTTGAGTTATTTTGTTTTAAAATATATTTTTATTGATTTTAGAGACAAAAAGAGAGGGAGAGAGAGAGAGCAACATCAATGATGAGAGAGAATCATTGGTTGGCTGCCTCCTGCACATGCCCCACACTGGGGGGTCAAGCCCCAAAACCCAGGCATGCACCCTGACTGGGAATTGAACCCTGACCTCCTGGTTCATAGGTCGATGTTCAACCACTGAGCCATGCAGGCTGGGCTCTGTTTGAGTTATTTTAATTACAGACATCATTACATTTGACCCTAAATACAAAATTAATTATTACCTACTAGAGGCCCGTTGCACGAATTTGTGCATGGGTGGGGTCCCTTGACCTGGCTGGCTATTGGGGCCAATCAGGGCCGACCAGCGGGCGGAGTGGGGGGAACCATGGGAGGTTGGGGGTGGGAGTGCACTGACCATGAGGGGGCAGCTTCTGTGTTAAGCATCTGCCCCCTGATGTTCAGTGCGCATCATAGCTACCAGCTGTTCATTCAGTTGTGTCGTCATAACTGTCATAACGGTCACTTAGGCTTTTATATATAGATAGATAATTTTCTAACACTCAATCCATATATTTTTCTAGTTATGTCAAAAATATCTTTTGTATACTTAGTTTGGATTTTGAGTTGGATTTAATTGTTAGGCCTCTTAATTCTCTCTTAATCTAGAACAGCCATTTGTCCCCCCTATAATAAGTATTTAATCATGAGGGTCTAGCGACTGTTTGCCAAGACATGAAGGAAATATTTAGTTGAGTCAAATCCAAAAATTAGTAGTTTTCCCCCCACAAAAAGCCCTAAGGCTTAGTAACCCTAAGGTTACTGGAGTAATCAAAAGAGACTTAACCTGGGAAGGAAGGTTAAAAGCAGAGATTAAAATCAATTTTTGTAAATCCTCTAACTCCTAAATTAACAGTTAACTTTTTTAGGTATAATTTGGAGATTATTGCTGTTAGTTATGAAAATAATTGGTTTTGTTTTACAGTGGGCAAATCAAGCTAGCAGATTTTGGACTTGCTCGGCTCTATAACTCTGAAGAGAGGTGAGACATTTAACAAAATTACATGTGGGAAATAATGCTTTTTATTCTTGGATATTCTAGTATCCTGCAAGTTGCAATAATTTTCTAAATGTATTACTATCTAGGTTATAGAAAGTAAATTCTATCTTAAGTTCTTGGATCAGCCTTAAACTAAAATAAATCAACCCAACTTGTACTTTTGAACTATTAGGTTGCTGTGGAGTTGTTTTGATAGTCCCAACTTCAATTGGCAGCTATTTCTATTTGCATTTAATTGTACAAGTATTTTATATCAGAAGCTATTGTAAATTTATGTCATGATTGGTTTTTACATTTCAGTCGCCCTTATACAAACAAAGTCATTACTCTGTGGTACCGACCTCCAGAACTTCTGCTGGGAGAGGAGCGTTACACACCAGCCATAGATGTTTGGAGCTGTGGGTAAGGATCCCTTCCTTTACTTTTTCTTTTCTTTGTAACTCACGTATTGTTGAACTTGTATCTTGTTCTCTCTCCACATTGATTTTTGTAGCCTTTTTTTTTTTTTTTTTTAGTTTAAAAGGATGGGGATAAACTTTTAGCCAAATTTCAGAGAAATCTGTTGTTGAATATTTCTTAATATCAGAGCTACTTTTCATTTACTTATTTTATTTTATTTTTTTGTACTGCCTTCACTAAACGTTCATTGGACAGTAGCGCAACCCTAAGAAAAAGGTGGTTGGCTCAGAGATACTTTTTAAAAATTTCAATTGTCTTTTTATTTCTTTTAACTTAGTTTGAATTGGGATCCATATACAGTCAAATCAGATTCATAGATTGCAATTGCTTATCTCAAGTTTTTTAATTATTGATTCTCCCTCTATCTTGAGTCCCCTTATCTCCTTGACAATTTCCTTAGAAGAAACCGGGTCACTTATTCTGTACAGTTTCCTACAGTCTGGATTTTACTGATTGCATTCTTGTGTTGTTGTTTGTTTGTTTTTGACATGGTTCTCTATTCCTTTCATTTTCTGTATATTGTAGTGAATTTAGGTTTGATTCCCAATCACCCACTGACCTTGAAACTACTCTACAGGTGGTTTTGAGTATTTCTGACAGATTATCAAAATGGTACATGAGAGTTACGGTGGGGGAAGAGGGGGCAGTGAGAGCCTCTTCCCAGAAGACAGGCAATAACTATGTACGTTATCTGTAAAAATTTGTAAACAGCAAAATAATCCACTACAGATTAGTCTGCCCTTTTTTTAAAAAAAAAAAACAAACTTTTTTTTTTTATTGATTTCAGAGAGGAAGGGAGAGGGAGAGAGAGAGATAGAAATGTCAATGATGAGAGAGGATCATTGATTGGCTTTCTCCTTCATGCCCCCTACTGTGGATTGAGCCTGCAACCTGGGCATGTGCCCTTGACTGGAATTGAACCTGGGACCCTTCAGCCTGCAGGCCTATGCTCTATCCACTTAGCCAAACCAGCTAGGGCTAGTCTGCTTTTTATTATCACCTTATATAGGCAATTCTGGTAAAATATTTATTCCTACTAGGGTAGATTTACACACATATATACACCACTTTACATAACATATAATTTTCTCTTTTTGAAGTGTTATCAGCTGTTAATGATCCACATCCATTAATTCATTTGTGGTTGTTTTGTGATGGTGATATTCTAATTATATCATTCCTTTCTGGAATAAAGATAACATATCTCTTTGGCTAACCTTAGGTACAAATGATATAGAAAAGGTAGGGATAAAGGTTTAATTCTTTTATTTACCATTTTAAGATAAAGAGGTGGTTTTCTAGCATTCTGTAAAGATAATCAAAGAGAAGGCTTGAGGGGCTTGTTTTTTAGTTTCATTACGGACTCATGGGATTAAACATATTTGATATGTGTTAATCCATTATAGTTATCATCCTTATTCCTGTTCAAACTGTCCAGTCTTTAGGGAGTTTATTCAGGTTAATTCTTGAGTCTTTTTGATACATTCATAGTAGTCTAGCCTTCCTGTTTCCTGGTCCCAGGCTCATCCTATTTATTCCTTCCCCAGACCTCGTATCAGCCATTTCTCTAAATAGTCTTAGTTCCTTTTCATTGAAAATAATATTTACAGTTTGTTTCTGAGAGGAATAGACATTTTACATGGCCCATGTTCATTAATTGTTTCTTATGCCGTATGACTTATGCATACATTCCACTGTCCTTGACCTGAATGCTTTAGGATTTTGACATACATACTTACAGTGGACCAAAACACTTTCCCCCATTTTTTTCCTTTTATTTCATTCTTTAAAAGGAGCATTGCAAGGGTTTTATTTCAAAATTCAAAAGGGTGAGGGAGAAAGAGAATATAATTTCTGTGGTAGCTTACTCAGATCAAATGAAGCTTTAGTTAAATATACTGATTCAAGCTGGGTGTGTCTGTGTTCTGGACTAGCATTTAAATTGTCACAACTAGACTCTAAAGGTAACGTCCCATTCCATTAAGATGCAGGTTGCGGGGGGTTGGGGGGACAGTTCATAGCTCTTTTGGTACTATTATTTTAGTCTCTGCAACCTGCCACGTTAGTGTAGTAGCGAAGTGTTGGATACATAGTGATGTTTTCCCCACCAAAGAACTGGAAACTGAAATTTAAAAAGCCACAAAAACAAAATTTGAAATTAATATTATAGAAAATTAGACTTTCTTTAAAGCCCAGTGACTCATTGAACTGAGATTTTGACTTTTGATGTGAGCTTACTACTTTGGTGATCCATGGTAGTCTTCTCTGAAGATACTTTTGTAGAATGCTCTTTTCAGAGACTCACTAGAGCAGTTCAATTTGAAATTCTGGGGAGAAACTAGAAAGACTAGTACAACAAATTATACCTAGAGTCTGAAAACACAGCTGGGTTTGTTTGTTTTTTCCTTCAGCCTTTTATTTTATCAGTTGTGAAAGCACTGTATTTGGAATTTGATTTGGCAATTAATGTTAGAAACAGAATTAAATTTTATTTTACTTTTTTATGTCTTGATAAGGTTCATAAGAATTTCTCATTTGAGGTTAACAAATACAAATAGGAAGGTACTAATAACTTTAAGAGCTAGGTTTGTTTTGCCTTCTCAAATTTATTTATTTATTTATTTTTTATGAAGCCTATTTTTTTTTTTTTTACATTTTATTGATTTTTTACAGAGAGGAAGGGAGAGAAATAGACAGTTAGAAACATCGAGAAACATCGATGAGAGAGAAACATCGATCAGCTGCCTCCTGCACATCCCCCCACCGGGGATGTGCCCGCAACCAAGGTACATGCCCTTGACCGGAATCGAACCCGGGACCCTTGAGTCCGCAAGCCGATGCTCTATCCACTGAGCCAAACCAGTGCTGGCTGCCTTCTCAAATTTAATCAAGCCAGATAATTTTAAAGTGAAACTATGTAAACATTGGTTTTGTGAGTATTTTTGAATAAATCTCATTTCAACGCACATACTAGAGAAAAGATTCTTTTTTAAAATATGTTTTTATTGATTCAGAGAGAGGAAGGGAGAGGGAAACGTTGATCAGCTGCCTCCTGAATGCACCCTACTGGGAATTGAGCCCTGGGCATGTGCCCTGGCCGGGAATTGAAACTGCAGCCTTTTGATGCATGGGACATTGCTCAACCAACTGACCCACCTGGCCAGGGCTCCCACTTTTTAAAAATTGAAGTATTTCACACATACAAAAAAATATAAAGTATTTATATAAATTTTTCCATTTGTTTTTAAGTTTATTTTGAAATAATTTCAAATGTACAGAAAAATTACTAGAGCAGTACAAAGAACTTTACTATAGCCTTTATTTAGATTTGTTAAAATTTTTTCACCTTTTAATTGAAGTGTATAATAAAATGTATATATTTAAATTAGACATATTGTATACCAGTGAAACCATCAAAAGTTTATATCACCTCCAAAAGTTTCCATGTAATCTCTCTCCTGTCCCCACCATCCCATTCCTAGGCAATCACTGTTCTGCTTTCTATCACTATTGATTGATTTCCATTTCTAGAATTTTATACAAATGGAATCATACAATGTATGCTCTTTTTTTCTCTTGCATCTTTTACTCAGCATAATTATATTGAAATTCATTCATATTAGTCACTAATTTTTAACATCTTGCCACATTTGCATGTATGATGTATATACATATATATAATATATACATAGAATAAAATGTGTTTATAAATATACTGCATTTTTCCAGAACTATTTGAAAATAGTTGTATATATCATGCTCCTTTCCCTCTTAATATTTAATGTATATTTCCTAAGAACAAAGATATTCTCTTAAACTAGAGGCCCAGTACACAAAAATTCGTGCACTCGGGAAGGGGGTGGTCTCTCTTCCTGGCCTGCGCCCTCTCGCACTCCGGGACCCCTTGGGGGAAGCCCTCCTGCCCACTTAGGCCTGCCCTCCGGGGGATCGGTGCCTATTTGGCAGTCAGACATCTCTCTGGCAGCCCAGGAGCCCTCGGGGGATGTCTGACTAACAGCTTAGGCCTGCTCCCCACCATTAGTTGGACTTCCTTAGTGCAGCCACGGAGGCAGGAGAGGCTCCCGCCGCCACCAATGCGCTGGCCAGCCATGAGCCAGCTGCTGGCTGAGAGGCACTCCCCTTGTGGAAGTGCACTGACCACCAGGGGGCAGCTCCTGCATTGAGCATCTGCCCCCTGGTGGTCAGTGCGCATCATAGTGACTGGTCATTCCTGTCATTCTGCCATTGGGGTCAATTTGCATCTAACTCTTTTATTAAATAGCAGTGGTTCTCAACCTTCCTAATGCCACGACTCTAATACAGTTAGTTCCTCATGTTGTGGTGACCCCCAACCATAAAATTATTTTCGTTGCTACTTCATAACTGTAATTTTGCTAGTGTTATGAATTGTAAGGTAAATATCTGATATGCAGGATGCATTTTCATTGTTACAAATTGAACATAATTAAAGCATAGTGATTAATCACAAAAACAATATGTAATTATATATGTGTTTTCCGGTGGTCTTAGTGACCCCTGTGAAAGGGTCGTTCAACCCCCCCAAAGGGGTCACGACCCACAGGTTGACAACCACTGTTAAATAGGATAATCACAGTACAATTACCAAATTCAGAGAATTTAACATTGTTAGATACACTATATTTAATAGAGTGCTTTAGCTTACATTTCATATCCTCATTTTGTCAACAATGTTCTGGAAACAGTACCTTACCTGATAACAGGATCCAATCCAGTATCATGTATTACATTTAGTTGCCATTATTTAATCTGAAACAATTCTTTAATATTTCTTTGTCCTTCATGACATTTACATTTTTAAGAATACAAGACTAGTTACTCAATAGGTTCAGGTTATGAATTTTTGGCTGGAATACTCCATACGTGTTCTTTTCAAGTATCACATTTGTTTGCTTCTTTTTTTTTTTTTTTTTTTAAATATATTTTATTGATTTTTTACAGAGAGGAAGGGAGAGAGATAGAGAGTTAGAAACATCGATCAGCTGCCTCCTGCACACCTCCTACTGGGGATGTGCCTGCAACCCAGGTACATGCCCTTGACCGGAATCGAACCTGGGACCTTTCAGTCCACAGGCCGACGCTCTATCCACTGAGCCAAACCGGTTTCGGTTGTTTGCTTCTTATTAGTGATGTTAATTTTGGTCATTTGGTTAAGGTGTTGTCTGCCTCCCACCACAAAATAGTTATTAGTTTTCATGTTGTAACAAATAATAATTTTTATTATGTTTAATTTTTCTAGTTATTAGTAATAAATAATATTTACAATATATTATATATGACATACTTATATATAATATATCTATATATAATATATATTATATAAAAATAAGTAATTTGTGGAGAGAGACTGGAGATTATAAATATGTCAGTCTAGTTTTGAAAGGCTTTTTCAAAATGATAAAGGTATTTAAGCATATTGTATCTAAGAGTCTTATTGAAACTGATCTTGGCTTATGACAATAACCTTTTTAAAAAAAAACAACACAAATAGTGCTAAGAGGACTATAGGATAGGGCACCGGTCACCAACCTTTCGGACCTCACAGACCACCAGTGGTCCATGGACCACCGGTTGGCAACCGCTGGTATAGGGCACATTCCATAGAACAGATAAATGAACAACGCTAATACATATTCTCTTTATAGGAACTGCTGGGCATCCTTGTAAAATTGAAGTGTGGGGTTTTTAGTCTTATTTTTCTTAATTTACAATGGAAGTGTTATAAAGGGACTCCCTTTTTTTTTTTTTTTTTTAAAGGAAAAGACTCTTGACTCCCTTTTTCTGCTAATTTATAGGCTGTCCTTTATAGGTGGCAAGGGTTTTTACCTGCTGGTAAATTTAAATCCTTTATACTGTCTAGTTTTAGTGCAAGAAATATTTTCTTTTATGCAACTCAGACACTGCAATGTAGGGCTAATTTACAACCTGGTATATATACATAAAAGTTTATTGAGACACACTATAAGTAGCTTCTAGGGATTTCTCTTCTGACCTCTCAGTTTTACTCTTTCTAGATGCATCCTTGGGGAACTGTTCACAAAGAAGCCTATTTTTCAAGCTAATCTGGAGTTGGCGCAGCTAGAACTGATCAGGTACAGCTGTGCATGTGCTCTGAGGGTCCAGGTGTGATAGGTGATCACATCCTCTAATTCCTAACACTTTTCAGTTATTTTACTAACTGATTTTTATGCTCCTTATGTCCAAGTAAGTTTCTCTTCGCTCAATCAGGTTTACCATATATTTTGTCATGTGCTCTATATGTAAAGAAGTTGTATTCCACCTACTCTTTTTTAAAAAAAAAAAAATATCTTATTGATTTTTTACCACCTACTCTTTAGGTCTTACTTTGCATGTTTTTTATTCTTCATGTAAAAGCATGCCATTTTCAGGATAGTTATTTCATTCTTAGGTTAATTAAGATCAAACTTATTTAGCACACATTTTATTGAGTCTGTTTTGTAATAATTTCCTTTTTCTGTTAAACTTTAGGATTCAGAGATAAATAAGATAGGTCCCTGCCTTCAAAAAGCTCAGAGTTTAATAAGTGATGAAACATGTAAACAGATAATTATGAAATAGAACCTGTAATAGAGGGTTTCAGGAAGACCTGGGATTGGGATAGAATTTGGATTGTTTTATTCAATAAAATTAAAGGAACGAATATAGCAGGCTAATGTAAACTTTTTAAAAGGTGGCATATAACTTATTATTTGTTATGAAGTAAACTCAATTTTCCATTAAAATTTTCAGTCTTGGGCTCTCTTCTGCCAGTTTTTCTTATATGGACATTTTAGGACCAGCTCAGCCCTTTGTAATTAACACTAACTGAACTGAACAAAATTGATACTGAAAACTTCTGTGGAGGATTAAAAACATGTTTATGAAACCAAATATGTTGTGGATTATTTTAGATAGTTGTGCCAGTATTTTCTCTTCATTATCTTGTAACCAATTCTTTCTGTCCTATTCCTTTTGTCCTTAAAGCAGTGAGGCCAGGTTTTTCTTTCTGCATGCCCTCTAATTTAATAAGCTCTTGGGAGGTAATCGTTTCTGCTTCTAGAATCTCCAGAATTCATGATGCTGACGCACTTACTTCCTTGTTCTTGCTTTCTGCTTTGTTTTCAGTCGACTCTGTGGTAGCCCTTGTCCAGCTGTGTGGCCTGATGTTATCAAGCTGCCTTACTTCAATACCATGAAACCGAAGAAGCAATATAGAAGGCGTCTACGAGAAGAATTCTCTTTGTGAGTTTGGCAAAAATGTGCATCTGTTTTCTATGTTTGATTGGTGTTTGGTTTGGACTTGGCTTTTTCCTGGCCTAGGAAGTTAGTGTTGTCCCAATTTATTATGGCAACACATCATAGGAAAGCATTTTATTTTTAACGAAGTTCTGTCACTGCCTTTTGGTAATTTTCTCTTTTGAACGCTTTTCAGCGGTTCTCAACCTGTGGGTTGTGATGTCTTTGGGGGTCGAATGACCCTTTCACAGGGGTCGCCTAAGACCATCAGAAAACACATATATAATTACATATTGTTTTTGTGATTAATCACTATGCTTTAATTAGGTTCAATTTGTAACAATGAAATTGGGGATCACCACAACATGAGGAACTGTATTAAAGGGTCGCGGCATTAGGAAGGTTGAGAACCACTGCTTTAGATGATAGAAAACCATTTTATTTTGAACATTATATATATTTTTTCAGTCTTTTTGATCTTACCAAGACAAAAAGAGAATGTAATTGCTGGTTTCATGTTTTCTAACCTGTTATAGCACTTAAAGCCTGTGTGGAGCCCTAGCCGGTTTGGCTCAGTGGATAAAGCGTCGACCTGAGAGGACTGAAGGGTCCCAGGTTCAATTCCACTCAAGGGCACATGCTTGATCCCCATTGTAGGGCATGTAGAAGGCAGCTAATCAATGATTCTCTCTCATCACTGATGTTTCATTGATGTTTCTATCTCTCTCTCCCTCTCCCTCTCTCTCCTCCCTTTCTCTCTGAAATCAATAAAAATATGTAAAAAAAAAAAAATTCTGTGTGGAAGAAAACCTGCTTGCTTGTCTAGCCTCCTTCCAACTCCCTTTCCACAGTTTTATGTGAAACTGGAAATTCAGAGCCTTTGACAAAAGGTTATAGGTTCAAGAATTATGTGGTGGTTGTGAACTTACCCTTTCTCTCTTCCTTCCCACAGCATTCCTTCAGCAGCACTTGATTTACTGGACCACATGCTGACGCTAGATCCTAACAAACGTTGCACAGCTGAGCAGACCCTACAGAGTGACTTCCTTAAAGATGTTGACCCCAGCAAAATGGATCCTCCAGAGTAAGTGCTGATGGATCCTCCATGTAGTGACTTTAAACCTTCCCAAGCCTAGGAGATGAGAAACTCAAAGTAATAGACATTTAAGAGGAACTGCAAATGGTCCTATGCCAAATGGAGCGGTATCCTCAAATAGGGTTATGACTGATAAGAGCTTTTATTGCTCTATGTTGTGTGTTTTTTTAAAAAACAAGGCATAGATTTAGATATATTTGTTCTAATTTGACTCAAACTATCTTGTGTTCCTGGATCCCAGCATATTTTCATATAGAGCCTCTTTGAACATATTTCTTCCTAGTTTTTGCTATTAACTATTCCATCTGCTTGAATCCCCTATGTCTATGGTGACCATGTATATGCCACACTTACAAGGACAGTGCTAATTTTAAGTTTGCATCACTGTCAGGTCAGATGTCCTGAGTTTAGAAAATGCGGTCTTTGAAGGTGTTTCTCTTTCATTAGACTTTTATGAATTTCCTTATTCTCCAAGATCCTCAGAGTTCTACAGTCACATCTCACATTCTGGCAAATAAGTCTCTTCACATTTATCACTGACAGCATTTTTGGACATTTCTTCTTTACAGAAAGACTACCTTAAAGAAATGAATGGGATGTTAGTACATGAGTAGGTACTAACTACAAATCTGATTGTCCCAAAGAAATTTATTGCACTAAAATTTTGATACATGAATATTGATTGAAATACATAAAGCATTTTACTGAAATTTGGGGACTCTTGCAATAGAGAGATTTTTGGTTATGGTAATCCTTATTGTAGTAAGATTTGACCTACTAGGACTGTTTGCATTATCATGGGAAAGTCTGAAAATATATTAAAATATGTTAACAAACCCTATAAATTAAAATATCCAGTAATGAAAATTCAGTGGGCAGAAAGAAGAATGAACCAGTTTTGTTTTGTTTTTATCTTCACAGACCAAGTAATACATAAATTGATTTTACACAGAGGGGATTTCCTCATGATATCCTTATGTTATTCCAAAATTTAAATCACCACTTTGCCTGGACTCTTTGTAGCTATTAACAAGCCAGTCATCTCCGTGCTATTTATTCCCAACTGAAACTTGACCAATAAAGTTCTCTTTTATTCTTGTTATATCAAGCAAGAACTATAAGACTTAACTACTTGGCAGGAGTATGAGCATTTTTATAGCAGATGTGTCTCTGATATTAGCAAAATCCTCATTTCTCACTGTAGAAGTCTTTTAGGCTTTTGGACTTCTACTTCCTCAGACTATTATGCCATGATTCGTTTTACACTATTACTATTTATTTACTAACTTCTCTGGTTATTTTTATGGTTTCCTTATTCTTTACATTTCCCTCTGCTCTTTGCCTTCCCATTTTAATCCCTCTTTCTTCTGTTTACTCACCGCCACATTCCCACACACATTTCCCCTTTGCTTTGTCTTTTTCAGCCTCCCCCACTGGCAGGATTGTCATGAATTATGGAGTAAGAAACGGCGGCGGCAGCGACAAAGTGGTGTTGTGGTAGAAGAACCACCTCCATCCAAAGCCTCTCGAAAAGAAACTACCTCAGGGACAGGTGCTGAGCCTGTGAAGAACAATAGCCCAGCACCACCACAGCCTGCTCCTGTCAAGGTGGAGCCTGTGGCTGGGGATACAATAGGTCAGTGTTGGGGTAGAGACTTTGTGCTTCTTTTAAGCACATTTTAGCAGGTTTTAAACGTTCAGTGCAAGGATGTGTGTGTGTTTTAATTTTTAGTCAGTGAAGCATTAATAAAGAGGTTGGTCATCTGATTATAGGGAAAAGGAGATAAACCAAGTTTTGTACCTGTGGTCTAGAACTTCAATAGATGTATTTTCTATTCCTGAAGTAAGGAATACTATATCTCAGTTAGATGTATGGTATAAATCACTGAATTAGGTGAGCCAAATTTTAATTTAAGGTTAGTTCACCATGGATCTCTAAAAAAAAAATTTGAAGCCCTGTATATTTTGGTTTGATAAGACCTTAGAAACCAGTGATGGTAAATCACAGTTGCTAAATGTAGTTAGTTCTGTAGACTTATCTGATTTAAATATATATAAAATTGTATAATAATGAACTATTATAACAAAGTAGTTCTTCTGCGGGAACAATAGTTTTTCTGAACTATAGATATTTTTTCCTTGGCTCACTTTCCCTTCCCTGTCCACCTAGAACAGTAATTTTCAATGCTGCCTACACATTAGAATCATCCAGGAAGCTTTAAAAATAAACACCCCTGAATAATTGCCAGATTTCTAGGGATAAATAAAGGTTAAATGAAATAACTTTTTAAAATATATATATTTTTTTTTTATTGATTTTTTACAGAGAGGTAGGGAGAGGGATAAAGAGTTAGAAACATCGATGAGAGAGAAACATCAGCTGCCTCCTGCACACCCCCCACTGGGGACGTGCCTGCGACCAAGGTATATGCCCTTGACCGGAATCAAACCTGGGACCCTTCAGTCCCCAGGCCGACGCTCTATCCAGTGAGCCAAACCGGTTAGGGCTAAATGAAATAACTTTTACTTACAATACAGAGATATTTGAGTTAGCCCATGAATTTTTATTTATTTTTAGAACTTTAAAAAAAATGCTTTTATTGATTTTTAGAGAGAGAGGAAGGGAGAGATAGAAACATTGATCGGCTGCCTCCTGCACACCTTCTACTGGGGATTGAGCCTGCAACCCGGGCATGTCCCCTGACTGGGAATCGAACTAGTGACCTCTTGGTGCATGGGATGTTCAACCAACTGAGCCACACCAGCCGGGCGAGTCCATGCATTTTTAAGCAATAATATAAAGAATAACAAAATGTGGCCCTGGCTGGGTAGCGCAGTTGGAGTATCATCCCAATGTTGTGGGTTCCATTCCTAGATGGGGCCCATGCAACCAATGAGTGCATAGATGGGTAGAGTAGCAGATCCATGTTTCTCTCTCCCTCTCTCCCCTCTTCCTCTTCCTCCTATTCCCTCTCTCTAAAGTCAGTAAATTAAAATAAAAGAATAGCAAATTGTGTCATGACGATTTGAGGCATGAAAAATGAGACATTTTTAAGGAAATTTCATTCACTGGATATTATAAGTTGCTATTGCCAATTGAAGAATGCAGAGGTCTTTGCCCTGCCTCATCCTCTTATATTGGCTTCACTCTCTCTCCACAGGCCTCGGTGATATCACACAACAATTGAATCAAAGTGAATTGGCAGTATTATTAAATCTGCTGCAGAGCCAAACTGACCTGAGCATCCCTCAAATGGTACAGCTGCTTAACATCCACTCCAACCCTGAGATACAGCAGCAGCTGGAGGCCCTGAACCAATCTATCAGTGCCCTAACAGAAGCCACTTCCCAGCAGCAGGACTCAGAACCCATGGCCCCAGAGGAATCTGTGAAGGAGGCACACCCAGCTTCAGTGGTCCAGCCTTCAGCAGAACAAAAGACCCCTGAAGCTTCAAGCACACCAGCTGACATGCAGAATATGTTGGCAGTTATCTTGAGTCAGCTGATGAAAACCCAGGAGCCAGCAGGCAACCTGGAGGAAAACAACAGTGACAAGAACAGTGGGCTACAGGGGCCCCGAAGAACTCCCACAATGCCACAGGAGGAGGCAGCAGGTAAACAGACCGGTCATGAATCTCATTGAGCTCAGGTGCTGTTGATCCTCTTAAAAATCTCTTTAACATTTTCTTTTTCACACCAATGGCATCGGTTTCAGTTTTTCTGTAACCTAGTCTACAGGAGAACATACCAACAAGTGATGTATTTCTTGTCTGGCTTCTTTTATTTAAGTCTCAAAGCTTTTCAAAGCACCTTTTCATATACTGATTGTTTTTCCATTTCTTAGGAGGTAGGTAAGTAAAGCCCCTGTGTTCTAACCCACAGAAACCACAACCATAGCTAGTGATGTATTTGAACTACTGTGTATATGGTGGCCAACTAACCCTTGAAAATCTGCCTTCCAAACAAACCATCAGATTGTGCAAATAGGCAGTGATACTCGAGTGTAGGGGATGCTGGATACCAGAGTCTTGCTTGGAAGATTTATTCGAGAAAACCCTAATAAAACCTCATTGTTACCTCATGAAGAATAATTTGGGAATATTTCTAAATACCTAACACCATACATTTATTTTGGGGGATATTTCTAAATAGATAACACCATACATTTATTTTTCAAAAATTAATAGCATATAAAAGTGATTCCTTCAAAATATGTGTTTCTGAAAGAGACAATTGAATGGATTTTAGCTTAGGAAATGAGCATTATATAAAGAAAAAAAAAACTTACAAAAGGAAATAACGTTTGTTATACCTTGATCTCACATGACCATAGCATGCACTTTATTAGAAGGAAAAGAAGTTCTGATCAATTCTGATTCAGTCGGTTTGCAAAATCTTTATTTATCTAAAAGTGTTTTCAACTCCTTGGAAATTTTTGCTGTCCATGAAGAGCCCATGAATTGGGGAATGAGAAGAGGTACAAGGGTTGAAGAGATTCACTAACCTTCAACTTCAGGGTCCTGCATTCACATTTCATATGGGATGGTGCAGAAAGTATATGCCTTATTTCCACTGGTATAGAGTCAAATATAGAAGCTACTTTTCATATGTAAAGCTTTTTAAAACTGGAAGATAACATAAATAAAAATAGCCCTTATATTTTACAGATAGGGAAACTGCAATCCAGCAAATTTAAATTAGCCTGCTTATTTAAAAAAAAGAAGGGGGGAAAAAGCCTGTCGATGGTCCCACTGCTGGAACCATATTATTGGCAGAGCCAGAATTTAGAACTTGTGTACCCTTTTAATGTGTTTCTTAGTTCACTTTGCTATTCTGTCATCTGGTTTCAGTTGACTCCAGGACATGGAATAACAGAGAAAGCTAATCTAGAATTAAAGGAGGCCTCTTTGTATCATCTCTCATATCCCCGCAAAAAAAAATAAAAAAAAAATAGCTATAATCAAAATACCTGAAAGAAATGGTTCAAATTAAATAGCATGATTGAAAGAAATTCACTCAGTAATTGAGCCAACAAGCTATCAGCTAAATGATGAAATTGAACCAAAATTAAGGCCTAGCCTATGGTAAAAACAATTGTTGGTTTGACTTTTCAGAGGAGAATAAAAATGCCGCTCCTAATTATTAGTCACCCCTGGATTAACCAGCTGGTGTCTCCTGTGTCTCCTGTTGTTTCTCCCCTGCTGCCTCTTTCGGCCATTTTACTGTTCATTAGTACTTCCACCAGAGGGCAGACTAAATAAGCTGCAGAAGGTGAAAATCTATATCACTTTGGCTACTGTTTAGCGTCTCTATACTTGTTGGGAAAGGGTTATGGTTGAAAACTGATGAGTCAAATAAAGTTTTAAAGTTATTTGTACCTTTCATTAACACCTCCTTCCATTAGTACAGACTGTTAAAGATTGGCAATATTGTTAACACTAAATTTTACAACAGTATGATATTTTAAATGTGATCTTTATTTTTAATTCCTTTAAGAAGTTTTATTAGTCCTGGCTGGGTGGCTCAGTTGGTTGGAGTGTCATCCTGTACACCAGAAAGTCGTGGGTTCGATTCCTGGTCAGGGCACGCGCCTAGGTTACAGGTTCATATGGGAGGCAACCAATCAATATTTCTCTTCTCGTCCCTTCTTTCTCTCTCTCTCTCTCTCTCTCTCTCTCTCCCTCTCTCCCTACCTCCCGCCCCCCCTTCTTCTCTCTCTTAAGTCAATGAAAGCGTGTCCTCAGGTGAGGATTAAAAACAAAAGTTTTATTAACCTTACTTTAATAGTTTTTTACAATGCATCTGCTTTTGCTACTTTGAAATAGTTTTCATCCTCATACATGTAAAAAATTTGAGCTCAAAATATGACTTTATATTACTGAAACAACTAGGCTATTACATAAAAGACAAACTTTAAATGTGAATAGTAGTATATCTGGAAAAGTTTAAGTTTAGTTTTGCTCACTTTTGCAGTTGGGTATTTTTAAAGTCATTTTTTCTCAGCATTAAAAATAAACACATACACACACACACACACACACAACCCCACCACCAACAACCTGGTGTCTATTTCATGTATTGTCCAAAAATACTTTAAAAACTAATCAGTACTGTGATGTTTTTATGTAGTGAGATATGTAGCATTGGCAGCAAAATCTCTGAAGTCTATAGATGTTTGTATTTTCAGTTAGCTCTCCTTTTTTAGGATGTCTAACTTTCCATAGCTAATTTTTTTTGTCCTTAAATACATTTTTCCTACCACCTAGTCAACCAGCCAGTGTGTCAACAAGTTACTTGAGCAGGTACTGTATATAGGGTGACCAGCTTGTCTCTGTGCAATCCTGACTTGAAAAGTGAAAGTTGGCAATTTGGGAACTCCCTCAGTTCCCTGTAAATTGGGATTGTTGGTCGCCCTTATTTGTATGTTACATAGAGCATCTGACCTCATCCTTCCACTGCATAACTTCACAATTTTGTAGTGTTTTCATCTGCATGCTCATACTTACTTTTTTATCTTTGCAAAATATAATTGTAGTAAATATGCTACCAAAATATCTAATTATAACCAAAAACTACTTTTTCCTTGTCTGAGGAATGACTTTATATTACTAGCTCAGATAATAAGAATTGACTATATGTATATTTCAAAATATAGGGAATGGAAAATCAATCATTTGGAAGATATCCAAAAACATTACGCCTTTTTTTCAGCAGGGTAACTTCCAACTCTCTAAATGTACTGTTTTGACTGTACTGGTTTTTTTATGTTCTCAAACTCATGCCATTTTATATCTCTACCCTGCTGTCTTGGCAGGAGTTCATTTTCAGACAGTGATTGGCATGCTTGGGCAAATTTAGCCAGCAGTGGGGGAAAAAGTCTGGGGAGTTTAGAAAGACAAAGATCTTTGGAAAGACAGAGTATAATATTAGTTTAATACATTTCTAAATACTCAGTTCTTGTCACTGTCTCCAAGATAAACAGATGTTTCTCAATAGCCCGTTCTGCATGACATTGCTATAGTAATTTTTCTTATAGCATGGAAAAAATGCAGGAGGTTGAGAAACAAAAAAAGTTATTATAGATTACTTTGGTCTTTATAATTACTATAACATAGGAAGCTGAATGACAGTATGGTGGTTAATATTCCATTCTTCAAAATGTGGTTATGGGGAGAGGGACTGAAGTTTGGAGAATCAAGTGTATATTTATACATGATGATAATGAAAGGTTTTTACTTTATTTCATCTCTCTTGTATGTTCCTTAAGTTCTATTTCAGGTGTTAACATTATTATTAAGCATTCTGTAAAATGTGTTAACTAAGTCCATGCAAGGTCTCCATTGTACAGCAAATATTATGTCTTAGAAATGTGACCACAGCATGTATATTGTTCCCTCTCATCTTCCTTCTTTCTACTTTATTTTCATTAATGTTTTGATTCAACAGCAAAAAGGGGCAGGAAGGCTGCCAACAGCCTACATTATTAGAACAGTTCCTTAAAGAAGGAAATGGAGGAAATCTCAGACAAAAATCAGAAAAATATTTGAAACATATGATCTTTTTACAACAGCTGTTAGATCCAGAATGCAACTGTTTTGCTTTTAATCACTTGATTTTATTTATAAATTGAAATTTCCTGATCCCAAGATTTTATTCTTTTATATATATTTGGTTACTTGTATTGATATATGTTTATGTTGGGTAGTATTTGTGTGTGTGTGTGTGTGTATGTATGTATGTATGTATGTGTTTATAATCACATGTGATTTTTAAGATGGTGTTAAAAGAAGTAACCCTTCCACAGCATGTCCTCCTCACATTCTTCCACCAGAGAAGAGGCCCCCTGAGCCCCCCGGACCTCCACCGCCGCCACCTCCACCCCCTCTGGTTGAAGGCGATCTTTCCAGCGTCCCCCAGGAGTTGAACCCAGCCGTGACAGCCGCCTTGCTGCAACTTTTATCCCAGCCTGAAGCAGAGCCTCCTGGCCACCTGCCACATGAGCACCAGGCCTTGAGACCAATGGAATACTCTACCCGACCCCATCCCAACAGGACTTACGGAAACACTGATGGGCCTGAAACAGGGTTCAGTGCCACTGACACTGATGAACGCAACTCTGGTCCAGCCTTGACAGAATCCTTGGCCCAGACCCTGGTGAAGAACAGGACCTTCTCAGGCTCTGTGAGCCACCTTGGGGAGTCCAGCAGTTACCAGGGTACAGGGTCAGTGCAGTTTCCAGGGGACCAGGACCTCCGTTTTGCCAGGGTCCCCTTAGCATTACACTCAGTGGTCGGGCAACCATTCCTGAAGGCCGAGGGAAGCAGCAACTCTGTGGCACATGCAGAGACCAAATTGCAAAACTTTGGGGAGCTGGGGCCAGGAACCAGTGGAGCCAGCAGCTCAGGAGCAGGCCTTAACTGGGGGGGCCCAGCTCAGTCTTCTGCTTATGGAAAACTCTATCGGGGGCCTACAAGAGTCCCGCCAAGAGGGGGAAGAGGGAGAGGAGTTCCTTACTAACCCAGAGACTTCAGTGTCCTGAAAGAGTCCTTCCCTGTCCATCCTCCATCCAGTCCTCTGAACCTTTAATGAAATCATTTGCCAGAGCGAGGTAATCTTCTGCATTTGGCTATTTCAAAGCTATTCATTGTATTCCTTGCTCACTTGCTACTAAGCACGAGACATAAAATAATGATGTTGGCAGCATTTCCCCCTGGATAGGTTGGTTATAGTCAGAACATTTAGTTCAGCTCTACCTAGTAAATATAAGTAGAGAATTTGGAGAGTCATTAAGTGGAAAAGTAAACGCTTTATTAGTTCATTGCCCGCACATCTTGAGCAGAAGAAAAAGAGAACAGTTTCAGTTTTTGAAATGGCCCAGGAAGAGGCTCTTTAGGTTTTTAAAGTTTGAGGATTATTTTTTTATGTTTTGTTCTTCTGAATTTAGTTTTTTGGATTTTTTGTTTTGTTTTTTAAAGAAAGAATAGTGTTCACAAAATTTGAGCTGCTCTTAGGCTTTTGCTGTAAGGGGCAAAGAGTGACTGACTGATTTAAATAAATGTTTCCTTCCTCTCCACCACCTCACATTTTGCTTTCAAGTAAACTCTTCTTTTTCCCCCATTGAGCATCTTTAACATTCCTTTTTTCCAAATAAATTACTCATCCTTAAAGTTTGCTCTGTTTTGGCAAAAGACATGACCCCTTTTCCTGTATATGAAGCAGGTTGTAGAAGGTGGCATTCTTGGGCAAGTAGGTAGACTTTATCCCATCTTTTTCCTTTTTTACCCCATCTTCATAGAGGTTTTCTTTGTCTCCTTTTGAGGCATTTGTTTGGAAAAAAATTAATCGTTGAGATGCCCAAGAACCTGGGATAATTCTTTACCTTTTTTGAAATAAAGGAAAGGAAATTCAAACTCCTTTTTTGTTCTCTGTAACTCTTCAATTCTAAAATTTTTTTCGTTTTTTTAAAAACCATGTTCTGATGGTGAAATTGATTTATAAATGCAGACAGCCTAGGCCATTGCTGCTGAGTTGGGACTAGAGATAATGCCTTCAGACCTAGAGGACTAGAAAGAGCAGTTAGCATACTGTTTACACATATATTTTTATGTAAAAAAAACCCCAAACCTTTGAAACAGAGCATTTTAATATTGTCAAAGAGAAAATAAACATCCTGAAAATACATGGAAATGTAATTAGTTTAGGGTAGATATTTTTCTGAAGATATTTCAATACCTAAGACCTTTTAAAAAAATACTTTTGAAAGAGCAGAACATAAGAACGAACAGTATTGACATATACACATCTCTGCATGTATATCCTGCCAATTCTTCTAGGGATTTTCCTCTGGAGAGATTGGGTTTTGGTAAAAGGGGTTAAATTATGATCTCATGGCAAGTATTTTTCCTTATTATAAAGAGGAAATGGAAAAGGGAAAGGCTTTCAGGGTGGGATAACGGGAGGCTTCTCATTCTGGCTTTTGTTTCTATGTGAGTACCAGCATATAATGTGTTTTAGGAACATACACATTTATATAAATTATCTGCACAGACTTAGACATTTGTGAAAAGTAGGTTAGCTCCTTTTTTTACAAAGAAAAGGCAAATGTGCTTCAGCATCTTGAATAGTTTTCAGAACTCAAGTGAAGTTACATGTTTCAATGCCAAGTTCTTACATTAAAAAATTAAAGACTACTTGTAAGAGAAAGATGCACTAATAAAAAACTTTAGAGAAATGAAAGAAGAACCCTCTTCAGATACTTACATGAAGATTATTTTTCCCTGTCACTGAAATAGGTAGATTCCTGGTGTGTGTATTTCTTTATTCTTTGGGTTTTGGTCTGGCCTTGCCCTCAGGGCCAAACATTGATGAGAAAGAATCTACTAGCCATTTTGGCTTTGATGGCTTTTTATACCAATATGTCCAATTAGATTTGCTAGGTTCACTGACATGGTATTGGTATGTTGCATTAAAGTTCATCTAAACTTTTTTTTTCTTCAATATTTTGTATTGATGTTTAGAGAGGAAGGGAGAGGGAGAAAGAGAAACATCAATTGGCTGCCTCTTTCACAACCCCCAACTGGGGATCAAGTCCACAACCTGGGCATGTGCCCTGACTGGGAATTGAACGGGCAACCTTTTAGTGCACAGGACAATGCCCAACCAACTGAGCCACACCGGCCATGGAATCTGAACCTTTTGTCTGTTGACTTCTTAGTCCTCAGACATGGACCTTTGTATTTTAGAATATTTGAATTTGAGGCATTGAGCCCCACTTTCCCAGTTTTGATTAAAGAACTCAGAAGTACATATTCAGTGGGGGAAAAAATTGGTTTCCCATCAAATATGAATAAAATTTTCTATACATTTTAATTATATTTTGATTATCAGCAGTCATCAATAATATTCCCCTTATCACACCTTATTTTTAATTATGCCAAATATTCTAAATGATATGCTTATGTCTCCATCATTCCCTGCTACTAGGGAAGGGGGTGAGTGTATGTGTGTGTGTATGTGTATGTATGATCCCATCTCAAGGTCAGACCCCCATTTTGGGAGTCTAACCTTTAAAATGGGGAGGAAGTTTGGTAATTTTGACTATTTCTAAAAGCAGAGGAAAAAAGGAACTCAAATATCCTGGAATCTGTGGAGGAAGAAAAGGTATTTGTTAATTTTTCAGCTGTGTTATCTATAAACATAATGGAAGTAAAGGTTTGGCAGAATTTCAACTTGACTATTAGAAAACTATAAATTTAAATTACATTCAAAAGCGGTTTAAGTATTGTATCATGGGAGGTATTAAGTCCATTAAATACATTATTTTGAACAGATGAGAAATCTGATTCTGTTCATGAATGAGGCAAAACTGGTTTGACCGTAGTTATTTTTTTGGTTTTGAAAACAAATTTGCTTGATCCAGTTTCCTTAGTTTTTTCAACTTTCTATAGGAATGATAAGGATTTGAAAATGACATCAGATCTATATGTTTAAAAGCAGGGTAGTTAGCACAAATTTGTAAGTAGGACTTCTGTTAGCTTATGCCATAGACATCATCCAACCACTTGTGTGTGTGTGTGTGTGTGTGTGTGTGTATATATATATATGTATATACATGTGTGTGTGTATATATATACATATATATATAATATGCATATATAGTTACAGTACTAAAATGGTTACTAGCAGGTTTTGAGAGAGAGTGCTATATCAGAAAAGTGTCAGTTGCCACCTCATTCTCCCTGACTTAGGTTCCTGACACTGTATTCCTTTCTCTCTTGATTTTGCCCCCCATCGGGTGTACCTTGTCTGTGTACAGATATTTTGTAATATATTAATTTTTTTCTTTGAGTTTATAAAAATGGAAAGTGGAGATTGGAAAATTAAATATTTCCTGTTACTATATCACTTGCTCCATTGCATTTACTTCTTAATCTGTTACCTCTGAGCAAAGCCAATTAGGTATGGAAGGCATTTTCCCCCCTCCACTTTATCTTGGGGGCTCTTTGTCGCAGAATCACTGCAGATTCATAAACTACCAAAATAAAAGTCCTCACGGTTTAAAGAGGTGTTTCAAAACACAAGACTAGGAACAAGAAAATTTTAAAAGTTGGGGAAAACTGTAAGATGTCATTTTTTAAAAAGTAGAAAACAGTTACACAAATAATGGTAGTCCTAGGCCATCAAAAAAGTTGAGCTTCATGTACCCTGACTCCTCCTGAAGGGAGAGGTAAGTGGGTTTGAGCTCAACTGTCATTCAGGGAAGTTGGTAAGAGGGTGTTTCAATTGAAGAATAGTCTCTTAAACCAGGATCAGCACCACCACCCCTGACCAGTCCTGTGTTACCATATGTAAGGTCAGCATGGGAATTAGTCTTCTAGCACTGTTGAGATTTCTGGATACATTGCCAATCCAGAAAGTTATTTGTAAGGCTAAAATTCCTGTGTCCAAAATCTTTACTATCTCCAACTGAGGAGATAATTGCTCTCCCTTCTCTTTCATGGTTTAGGACACAGAACTAATTTTTTTCTTATAGTATGTGTTGCATTCACAGACAGCAGATAAAACCCATCAAGAGACAGAAAGGAAGAGGGGAGATATAGGTATCAGGAAATTATGAATGGGGTTAGCAATTATACAAAATTACAGGGTACACCAGAAATTAGGAAGAAATTGAATTTTCAAAAGCTGGTGGTAATGAGGTTGTCAGCTTGCTTTTGAATCCCCAAAGTCTAAGATTGTTCCCTTACCTGTGGGTTGTCCCATGTTTATCCAGAAGGAGAATGGAGAGCTCAAGGTGGTTCCAATTCCTGGAATCCTGTGTTCCTGGTTATGCTCCAAAGAAAAAATTCTTTTTTCAGTCTTTATATGTTTCAAATTCATGACTAGGAGTGTGAACTTCAACTTAGAATATACTCTAGTAGAGTATATTGTTTCCACTCATAGCAATGGCTACTTTTTCAATTTTGGGCCTAAAGGCTGAGGACCTACTAGTAACTGGACTTTTTAAATTCCTATCACATCCAAGGCTGTTTCTAACTAGAAATCATATAGTTCAGTACCTAAATTTGTTCGGCACTATCTTTTCCCAGACAGGCATCCTTAATTATATGGTAAGGTTAATGCCTTAAGGAAGTTAATATTTTTGGTGCTGAACTGGGATTTCCATCGTTATTTAAGATTGCCCCATAGATTGGCTGTTTGGGGATATTGAGTTACTTCTCTATTCACAACTTAGTCACCTGAAGTGTGTGGAGTGGAAGTAGAGAGTTCCTCAAGAAAATACTCACCCATTCCAAGGCAGAGATGGAACTGCTATGTCTCTGTCCTGAGGGGCAAGGTGAACATTCCTGGAACATGTGGATTAATTTTACTGTCCAGGTGTAGCATTTCTCACAGCCTTAGGAATACTTTCACGTTAGTTTACTCCAAGCCAAGGTTGAGACTTTGGGGGAAGTATGACACCTGAAGGAATTACTAGTGATACTCTAATACTACTCACCATCTGCAGCTGTCTCTCCATTTCCAGTCCACCTACTTCTTCTGATGTACTATTTTTCTCTCTTCCCTACTCACTACCCAACTCACATGTGTCAGGCCTTACCAGAGGTATTGATTGCTTAACTTGTCAGAGTGGAGTGATGGCCACTTCACAGTTTTGAAGGATAAGGAGAGGCAATTCAGAAGACAAATGTCTCTTCCAGATCCTCAACTTTTGGGGTGAAAAATGAGGGAGAACGCAAAATAACCATGCTTTTTTATTGTAAGCTGTGAAAGGAGCTGTTAACTTATGTTGTGTGGGGTACAAGAGGTTTTTTTATTTTTTTACTAGACTAGGAAAGAGGGAATCTCAACCTTCACTTATCCTCTCCCCTCATAGCCGGAGACTTGCTTTTACTGATGACATTTCTACGCTCAAGTTACAGATGGTGTCTGTGGGAAGTTAGGCTTGGTGAGAAGAGGGCCCTGCTAACCATGAGAAAGCAGATGAGGGCTGCCTTGCTGCCCTGATGATAATCATTACGGTGGCAAAACGCTGTGGCCACTGGATTGTCTCATTATATCTCTATTTAAAAAATTAGTAGTACAAGGTTAAGAGAAAGAGGCTGATGAAAAGTTAGTCTTGAATACTCTCTAGAGGTGATTAGTTAGCGAAGTTTTCTGAATATACAGTCTTCAGCTATAGCATACTTCTCTGGAATAAGAGGGTATAGCCATGAAGTAAATTAACTTAGACATAGGTTCCCTAGGACCTAGAATAGATGGATTTTTGGATGTTTTGTTCTGTCATGGCTGTAAACTGGAGATAATGTTGATAGTCCTAAAGGAATAAAGGCCATTTTATCCAAACCAGACCGTCCCTGAGGAGGAAGCATAGAGAGACCTTAAAAAGGCTACCACATAACAGTCATAGCTAAGTGAAGAAGGAAGCCTGGGTCTTGGAGGAGGGTGCCTTTTTCCTTTAAGGCAGCGGTCCCCAACCTTTTGGACCTCATAGACCACCAGTGGTCCACAGACCAGCGGTTGGCGACCGCTGCTTTAAGGAGCCTATCAGATGGGCTGTCTCAAGAGGATCCTTCTCCCTCTTGTAGTCTCAGAACTACAACATGGCCTAATGAGGGTACCCTTGGTGAGGATCAGCTTGTAGGCAGACAACCACCCCAAGTTTAATGCAATTTTGAATGCTTTTGGCCCTGGGGAAAAAAGCCTGAATTCAAAGACAGAGCTTAGGAATCTGATCCCTTTTATAAATTCAGAAACTTCTGAGTTTGGCCTTGTACCAGTGTTTGCAATTTCTGTTTAGGGACCAAAGGTTTCATATACGGAGAAACAGTATGAGGAGATAGAGAGAAGGCGAGAACTAGACCAATCTCCTGGCTGAGCTGCAGAAAGAGACTTAGGGTATGATCGTTTATAAAGAAAAATAGAAGAAAAAATAGAAAAGAAAAATAGGGCTATAGGTGGGAGGAAAAATTATGGTTGGGCTAGTGAAAGTTTGGGGATAATGCCTTAAAGGTGCACAATTTCAGGGAGGCCTCATTAAAGCATCATTGTGAGCAACAGTAGTTTTACCTTTATGGGTGGAGGTTGGGCCTAGAACTCTAGGCCTGGGAGATGTTGTGAAGACATTTTCACTAGGGAAGATAGATTATATTGAGCAAATAACTTATATAGGGACATTTTGCTTAGCACTGCTATCTACATAGTTCAAGAGAGAAATTCAGGAATAAGGAAGGAATGATATGGATGCATCACATTAAAAAGTTGCTTGTATTTTTCGAGTTTTAAAACTGCAAGTGTTTTTTGTTTGTTTGTATTTTTAGGTCAACCTGGACACTAGTATTATTTCTCTCCCCTTCATTTCAGATCCAAGTGAAGGCAGTACATAGCTCAGCAAACTAACCAGAATGTTAGAGCTAAAGGACATTAGTTTGTTTAGTTCACTGCCATCTTTAGCCAGAGGGGGAAAACAGGCCCAGAAAGAAGAACCCTAAGGTGTTGGAAGGCCAACAGGAACTAACATTGTCAGGAAACTGTGTGTCAGGTACTGTGCTAAGAGCTTTGCTTTTGTTACCTTGATTCTTAAGCAGCTGAAGCTAAGGAATGGAAAGCTTAAATGGCAAATTAATCTTATTAACCTGAACATAGGTAGGAGATACACAGGAATGGCAGATCACTTCTTCCTATCTCACCCCACAAGGCTAAACTAGAGGAAGTGAAGAATCAGGTTTGAGAGTGAGGTTAATTTAAGGAATTATTCACTGAATAGTTGAAAGAGACTCTTGAATAACTTATAGAGGCCGTCCAAAAAAATGTAATGGTCAGAAGTAGACTAGAGGCAGGGCTAGAAGATTACTATTGGCTCTTGGATTGATTTGCATTCTAAAAAATTAGGTCATGACCTGAGAATATAGGATTAATCTTAGGCATAGGAAACAAAATGGTGCTTCTCATCCTAAGTAAGGGGACTTCAGAGAAAGTAGTGCTTATGCACTGTGAATCAAGGAGAACCAAATTCTTCTGGTGGCTCTGCTTTTTTGTTCTGCAATACACTTGGAAGTCATGAAACAATTTGTAATTCTGGAAAGACTCAGTGCCAAGTTCAGTATTGGTAGGGGAAGATGACAGCCTGAAAATTGACGTTGAGAATAAGATTGTATTCCTTGTAGTTGTTTGATATATACCCCAAGAGTTATCACGGGGGCTGTTTCAGTGGGGAGCAGTAATTCATTAGCTGAGTCATGTCTGGAGTACAGTGCAACTTCTGGGGGGAAATTAGGGGAGGGCCCTATCTTTAGGAACTTTTGGGTCTAGGATAAGTCTCATACCTGGGAAGTAGGGAATTGGTATTTATTAAGTCAGGTTATAAAATAAGTTAGTAACAGGGGAGCCAAAGTAAAGGAATAATCAGAAAATTTTTGAGTTAACCAGAGAAGATTCTTTGAAGGTAATGAAGATAGGGAACATGGAACAGAAGAGAAGAAGGTGATTAGAGAGGGGAAGTTTATGGAAGAAGGTTTATGTGTGTTTTGTGCAGAGGGCTGTGACTGGACTGGTCAGAGTGGCACAGGAAGGAATATTAGGGAATGAAGTCAGAGGAACAATCTTGTTGGCCGAATGAAGAATTTAAATTGGATGTGGTAAGCAGGAACAGCAGAGCATGGTAAGATGAATATGATGTTGAAGACTTCTGCAGCTGCACTGGGTGAAGGAAGCAGGAAAGCTTGCCTAGGATATCATTTTTCTGGTTCAGATGTGAAGCCCTGAGGGCCTGCACTAGAGTAAGACTGGAATGAGAAAAAAGGAAGTGAGTCCATAGCAATGAGCGAGGCTTGATAATTTGGATGTGAGGGGGCGGATAAAAGCCTGAAGATGATGACCCCAGGACATATTTATGCTCTTGATGGTGATGAGAGCTTGATGAGAGCTTGGAAAGTGGTAGCTGCTTTGTTATTACGAAGCAGGACATGTTTACTAACCTCTTGATGGGATGTGTCTATGTTCAGTATTGCAGAGTCTGGGAGAGGCACCCCCACCCCTGGAAAATAGGTGTGCATGTGATGTGTGCCCAGAGGTTCACCCTCACTCTGCCTTTTTCAGATTGGAAATCAGGTAGAAGAGAGTAGTTGCTGGGATGTGTCCTAGACTTGAGTGCTATCCCACTCCGCATCTGGGAAAGAAAATACAGTTGTTTTTTCCAGTTTCTTTCCCTTTCGTGCTTTGGAAATGGGATATGATAGCCTATGGCAGCATGTGCCTGTGGATGCACCGTTCTCTGGCTTGATTCTTGGAAGGCCTTTTTCTGTCCCTCCCTGGGGGTCATTTGTATCTCTGGTTCCTGCTCCCAGAGCCATAAAGTGGGAGCCCCCATTTATTAATTGGGTTGGGACTGGGGAGGGGGGCGGCGGGGGACTCTTTAGTGCAGCAGGCGGGGGTCTTCCCGAATGAGCCCATTAGCCAGCCCCAATGGCAGCTGAAATGGGGCTGCAGCCAAGTCCTCTTCGTTTCAAAAACCCTCCATCGCCTGCAGCAGATCAGAACAAGGCCTGCGGGAGCCCTTAGCTCCTGATTGCAGCTGTGAGGAAGGACAAAACAATTTATAGGAAGCCAAGTGGCTCCTGTCTCACTCTCTTCCTTTCCGACTTCGGGGAGGGGGAAGAGTGGGTTGTGTTTCCTCCCACCATAGCTTCTTACAAGGCATATGTGGCCTAGAGTAGGAGAAGACAGGAGTGTGTGTGCGTTGGTTGGACATTTATGTCGATGCTCTGAATGTGTTTACACGTGTCCACACGCGGTTGTATTGGATAAGCAGCCACTACTTATAAGGGCTCTCTAGGGCAAAGCCAAATGTGTGCTCAGACTCTTAAATAGTTCAGGGTGTGTGTTGTGAGGGGGCATGCTTATTATACTCTTCCCTGCCCATTACCTGCCTTGCCTCCTATCTGCTTTATCAAGATTCGTGGTTAGAGTTAGATCACCATCTTAATATATTTTCTTCGTAATAGAAGGAGTTTGGCTTAAAGGAAGGCCTCCCAACTCACTTGTTTGTCCCTTAGTTAAGCCAGCATGAGAAAGACAGGAATCTGCAGTAGAGCTTCTTACTGCATTGGCCAAGAGCTGTGGTCGGCAAACCGCGGCTGGCGAGCCACACATGGCTCTTTGGCCCCTTGACTGTGGCTCTTCCACAAAATAACACGTGCGGGCGCACACGTACAGTGTGATTGAAACTTGGTGGCCCATGTGCAGAAGTCGGTATTTTGTGGAAGAGTCACAGTCAAGGGGCCAAAGAGTCTCAGGTGGCTCGTGAGCCGCGGTTTGCCGAGCCGCAGTTTGCCGACCACTGGAGAGAGAAGGTGCTAAAGGCAGGAATGTCTCACTTCCTGATGGAAAGACACTAGTGTCTTCTCCCTTATAGAATTATAAATGGCCAGAGCTAGAAAGGGGCCTCTAGAGATCACCTCTCAGTTTACAGAGCAGGAAACAGTTCCTAGAGAGGGAAGTGCCTTGCCCACAGTTTCATAGTGAGGTAGTTAGTGGCATCCAGCCAAGACTGGAATCCAAAAGGCCAGAATGTTAACCAGAATTTTAGTCTGAGTATAGAGCCCCCAACTTTAAGATCACCAATTCCTAAGAGCCATGAGCTTCCTTAGGAAAGGAAGGTAGGGCTGTGAGATTTTGAGAGGGGAGGGACAGATTGAGGGGAAAAGGTAAATAGGAAAAAAATTGGTAGAAAAACTGAGAAAAGGCTTTATATATGTTCACCTCAAAGACTAACTTTTCAATGACCTCCATATTATACAAGTATAATTTTTATTTAGAGTCAAGGGTTCTGATTCATTGGAAAGCACGTGACAGTCGTGGCTAAAGATCTAATGCTGTCAGAGTTACTCCAAAGTTCAAGGAGCACTTTGCCGCCATCTCTGGGGGTGGGATAGTCAGAAGACCCTCAGAGGCAATGTGAGGAATTTACCCTACATCTCAGTTCAGGCTTCTTTGTATTATACAATGCAGCTGTATTAAAAAGTGAGCTCAGAAGGAAGGAAGGAGCAGAACACATCTCACCTGCTGGAAAACTAAGGGGAGTCACTGAATGAGAAGGAGGAATTATAGAACTGCAAGGAAAATGGGATATTCTCTGAAAGTAAAAGGAAATTGGGGGTGGGGAACTCTACTCCCCCCAACCCCCCTACTTTTTGGGTAGTTTTGAGTTGTTGGTTTTCTCCTTTGTTGGGGCAGAAGGAAGGTGAAGTGGTGCTCCACAGTGATCTAAGCCCTTAACAGTGTACCCAATGGGCTGACCGGCACAGCAGGTTGTTTTTTTTTTTAATATATTTTACTGATTTTTTACAGAGAGGAAGGGAGAGGGATAGAGAGTTAGAAACATCGGTCAGTTTCCTCTTGCACACCTCCTACTGGGGATGTGCCCGCAACCAAGGTACATGCCCTTGGCCGGAATCGAACCTGGGACCTTTCAGTCCGCAGGCTGACGCTCTATCCACTGAGCCAAACCGGTTAGGGAGATACAGCAGGTTCTGAAGTCATCTTACTCTGGTGCTGAGACTCCCTTCCCCTCTGTGGACCTCCCCGAGATGTAGCTACAAGTAGCTTCCGATGCTAATGCATAGGAGCCTGGGAGCCACTGATGATCAGAGAGGGAATGCTGAAGAGTCCCTAAGCTGGGAGCAGAATCCTGGAGGCACCACTCAGCTGCTTAGAGATAGAGTTACAGGCTCAGGTCAGAGGGTCAGCGGGTCTGCAAGATGAACATTGTCTGCTGAAGAAATAGATCCTAGTACAAAGCCTTTATCTTTTCTCTTTCTCACCCTAACTGACAGCATAGGAGGAATATGGAGTTGGTCCCCATGCAAATTGACCTTTACCTAGGGCAGTGATTTTCAACTGGTGTGCTGCAAGAATGTTTCAAACATGCAATGCCTGACTGTTTAATCAGGGACACTGACCTCTTTGCTCTTAGATTGTAAAATTTAAAAAAAAAATTACAACAACCAACTCAACAATAGTGTGTGAATGAATCAAAATTACATCTTTTTTGGGGGGGGGCGGTCAGATTGGCAAAATATATATTTTTTTGGTATGCGCAGGATTTTAGTAATTAGTTTATGTGTGCCAGGAGATGAAAAGACATAAAAATCGCTGACCTAGGGAATGTATGATGGACCTACGTGCTCAAATTCCATCATTGCTGCCCTGCAAACATCTTTTATGTCTCACAGGACCTTTTCTCTTTTTGTCGCTGGGCCCTTCTTGAAGAAGCTGTTTTGGACAAAAAGAGCCTTGAGTTCAAGCTGATGATCTGATCTAAAACTGAATGGCCTCCTCCCGTCACCTTGCATTAACTTTGCTTTCACCTTGAACCTTCATTGCCCTTTATAATTCTGAGTTTCACGGCTTCTATTTCTATTGAATTCTTAACTTACCTCTTAAATATAGGAACCATAGTATTTATTTTATCAGACTGGGCACTAGTTCCCTGGAGGTAGGACTCTTAGAACCGTTAAAACTCTGGGAGCATACTTACGGTTCATGAATCCTTTTGGGCTTCCTGTTTAGGTTGGAGGGAATTAGGATAATGGTGACTGTCACCATCACTGTTACCTACTAAGGCCATGCTCCTGGGTAAAAGACCAGAGACCCTGTTTGGTATCTAGTCCCTTGTCTCATGTCTAATATAACCTGTCATTTTCTTTCACAGGTGGCTGTAGCAGCAGGAGGGATGGCCCCTGAGGAATTTGGCGAAGTCCATCAGTCACCTGATAACCGGAGCCCTGGCAAATTCAGTGTCTTTCACAGACTCAAGCCAGGTAGGGATCTGGGATCTAAGGTCAATCAGAGGCCACAGGCCTGCTTTTGTAAGGGACACACACACACACACACACGCACTTTCTTATTCCCAAAGATCTCCGGAGGTCTTTCCTTAGCTTTTTGTTTGACCCTATTATGGTATCCTACCTTCTGATTAACAGTTTCTCCCTCCTGGCTAGAGGAGGTAAGCCCCTTTATTAGCATCAGCAGTCATTTCATTCCCATTCTTTCCTCTTGGCCAGCTGTGCTAATGGATGTTCCTCTATGGTGGGATGCTGATGGCGGGTACTCTCAGCCTCTCCTCTGTAACACCTGCTCCTCTCACCCACCACCTCATGCACACACATAGCCCTGCCTTCTCTTTCCCGATAAGCTATTTTCTCTCCCTTTATTCTAAGTCAGGATAGGGCAGTGCTGTCCACTCTTACTGCATCCTATCAGCTTCTCTACTTCCTTCCAGGTTAGATGGGAGATCACCTATCCAAACACTGTGCTAGACACTAGAAGGAGAGGCCTACAGGCTGCTTCTCTCCATCCTCAAGGCCCAGAACTGGGCAGGTCACCAGCCTCCAGTATGCACCTCCACCTTCCTGCTGCCAGGTAGGTGTGCTCCTCTCCCTGCCCACCAACCCAAACAGGATCATGTTTCTCTCTGGGAGTATTTCTCTCTATTGTTAAATATCTTCAACGAGAGGAAGCCCTTAGTGACTCAATTCTCTGCCTTGGTGACTTCTTGCCCTAATCTTTAGTGAGAACTTCCTGTTAAGTCTCCATCCCCTTTCTGTGGTTCAGAACCATTTTTCCCATTTAGTGTGTATGGGAAGAAGTGACCAGTAAACACAGTATTTGACACTGGAAGGGAAAGGTCTACTGACAGGCAGCTTTTCCCTTGGGGTTAGAAGTCTGAAGCCCCAGGTGTGTATTCTGCCCAGTGGCCTGGCATTCTTAGAGAGTATCTGGGTCTTTTGAGGAAAGGTGTTTTATCTGGTGTCCATTCCAGAGGGCAAGGATCTCAGACTCTGAAGAGTCTGTCCCTATTCATCCCCACGCCTCCCCAGGGAGTGGAGAATGGATTGCTGTAGGGCAGAACCCACCACTAGGTGATACTCTGTCTTGAGCTCAGTTGGCAGCTCTTGTCTGGCGCCTGTAGAGAGTTGACAGGTGCCAGAGCCTCCCCTGCCACTGGAGGTAACATCAGCTTACCCTTTTGACCTTAGGCCTCCTCTCTCAGCAGTGCCTCTTTCACACTTGCAATCTAGACAACACAGGCAGCAGGCTTAAACAAGTGCCAGCTCTGGGTAAGGTGCTCCCTCCCCTTGAGTTGGAGTTAGGATGGGGTGGATGGAGGAATAGGGCAGGTGTTAGAAAGCAGGAAATGCTCCCCGGAAGTGGTCAAGCAGGAAATATGCGTGGGATACCTTGATGGCACAGAGAGCACTAACGTTTATAACACTGTCCCCCTATCTGTCTTCCTAGCTGATGCCCCAAAGCTGTTTGGGCCACTTGGGCAGCCGCAGTCTTGGTTTCTGCCACACGAGGGTGCTGCTGACCAATGAAATCTCCTGCCCCTTAGCAGATAGGATTTGGGCCACTGGGGTACCCTTTCCCCAAGACAGAGGTCAGAAAGACCCCAAGAGGGCCTGAGAATAGAACCGAAGAAGCCAAAAAAATTCTAAGTACCATTTGTTCTTCCTTAAATATGGCCTGAGACCTTGAACACTTTGCTCCAGTGACCTGATTCTCAGTATGTTCCCAGCTGAACTTGGGAAGCCCCCCCTCGCTATAGGCACTGAACAACTTGCATAGGTGCTTCTCTCCCTCAGGGTGTAGCATCCTCCAGCTGTCCACTCCACGGTCTCCCTGCTTCTAAGACAGTCACTTTTTAGCCCAGAGCATGGGGCTACCTGTGCTTTTCAGAGAAAAAAAATCAATCTTACAGTTGTTTTAAGAGAAGTACCTTTGTTAGTGAGAGTGTGTTGGAGAGAGGACCTAGAAGACAGAGAGTGGGAAAGTTCAGCCTTCTGTGTCCCCAGCACAAACCTGCAGAGCTCAAGATGGTCTGATAGTTATTTGCAGCCTGAGCGGGTGGAGGATACCCCAGGACACCCCAGGACTCTGGGCCAAAAAAGGTGTCAGAAAGCAGGAGGGAGAAGGGAGGCTGCTTTGGCCCGTGAGCCTCATACTGACCTCACACCATGTAATGGCTCTGCTAGGGAATTCAAGTGGCCATGGAGCCCTTATGGGGATGAGGCACCACACAATTGCTCCTCAGTCTCCATGAGCCCTTCCAGGCTGAACAGGCTAAGGGAGATGACAGAGGTTCTGCTCCTCCCTCCTACCCCCTGCCCGAGGGCCCCTCCCCAGGAGGACAGCTTGATTAAACAGTCGGTGCTGCTGGAATTACTGCACAGCTGGCGCTCCCCCCAGCACCCCGAGCAGAGCAGCAGCGCAGATTAAAATCTCCAATTAGCGTTAAAGTGAAGTGAGGAGGTACTGAGGCTGCCAAGGAGGCCAGGCGGGGGCCCTGAGTCGGCAAACCACCCCCATTCCTGCCTGGGTTCTGAGTGCCACCCTCAGTCATCCCTTCTTTCCTAGCTCCTCTCCCAACAGCTCTTGGTGCCCGGTAGCTTGGCATTGCCTGGGGCCAGAGGACTTTACCAGGAGTGGGGAAGGGGTACATGCTGACAAAATGCTGGGGACATAGTTAAGTGTGGAAGAGAATGAGAGTTATCAGTGCTCGTCAAGGGAGATACCCTAATCACAGCCTGCAAGGTGGCCAGGTCAAGGTGTCTTCACAATACTGCTCTTTCTTTTTGCTAGAGAAAGGGCAAACAGAACAAGTCTTTTCAGACCCTCTTACCTATAAGGTGCTGGGGTATGTAGTGCCAACACAGTTGTTCATCCTTGTATATTTTATCCTATCTGACCCATTTGCTCCCACCCAAATTATGGCTCCTCCCTCCCTCCCCTCCTCCCTCCATTCTTTTCTCAGTTTTCCTGTGGGCAGGGGTAGGCACAGCCTGGCTTGGGAACATTGCCATGCCCTGCCACCTGGGTCCCAGCCGCCTCTTCTTTATTTTCTTTGCAATGTCGGGAAGAGCAGTGATATGCCAAGAATGGAGGCCTCAGACTCTCCCAACCCCTGAACATCACCCCCCCACCCCCACCACCTAAGGGCCCTCTACCATTTATACTTCTGCCCTTCACCCACGAAGCCCAGAAGGAGGGCAGCACAGCTAGCCATGCCCTTTGACTTCCTCTGCCCCTTTAAGGGAAATGGAAGTGTGTACCCAGCTGACTGAACCTACTCACACCTCCAGAAATTAGACACCAGGGCACAGTGCCACCCTCCCAGGCTGGCACATGCTACCCTGGCAGAGGTTCAAATAGTAACCCCTCCCACTGCCATACCCCCACCCCTATGCCTTCCTCTTCTCTCTCCCTCGTTCTTCC
>NW_006298628.1:4474793-4481640 GCF_000327345.1 Myotis davidii
GGGACCAAGCGGCAAGGGGGGTGGAGAGCTCCAATAGCACGTTTTCACCTGCCATTTAATTGGATGTATTTTTAATTAATGGGACCTCAGGGACCAACATGAGACAATCTGATCTCTGAATAGGGACAGGGGAGGGATCGGGTAAGGGAGGAGGATTGGGCCACTGGGTGCGGTTACCGGGTACCCAGGCCCATCAATCACTGGCCACTTTGCGTTCTGGCATGGAGAATAGTGAGGTGGAGGAAGAGGGGAGGCACTGAGGAGAGGTGCCAGGATTTACCCCCAACTGCCAGGAGCTTCAAAAAGGATGGAACTGTACCGGTTGACTCAGGCCTGGGGCCCAAAATTGCAGCCAGAATATTAGGTAAGGCTGTTTTCTTGCTCCCAGGATTTTGTCCAGTTGGGCTTGTCCCAGTGAGTGCTATAATGTGAAGTGAAAGGAAGGTGGGGACAGAGCTTTGAAGAGAGAGGACAAGAGCTAGGGACCATAGAACCAGAGACTGTGGTGAGAGAGAGGATAAGGGCAGGGTTCAGAGATATTTCTGTACGTTTAGACATGAAATAAGTGCCATGGAAATTACATGCAAAACAGCATGCAAATGAGGACTGTGCCTTTGGGGTATGAATCATAGAACCTTACTGTTGCAAGGAAGAGAACTTGGAGCTCATCTTGCTGAACTCTTCATTTTATAGTTGTGGAAACAGAGAGCCAGAGGTGGGAAATAGTTGAATCCTGTCCTGGTGTTGTTTTGTGTTCCTGGATTTGGAGAGCTCCTGGGAGCACAGAGAAAGGTACATAGGTAGGGTGTGGGGTGGAAAGTCCTGGGAAGAGTGTCGGCAGGATATTACTCTCTACGCCTGGAGTCTCTTGTCTCTGGCCCCTGAGTCTTGGAAGCAACTCAGGGGAGTAAGGCAGGTGCACTACTCGGGGACATTTCCCTTAAACAGCCTATTCCAAAGATTATTTTATGTATCCCCGTGCTTCCAGGCAGACAGATCCCACTCCACCCCCACTTCCATGAGATTTTACCATATTTTATAAGGTCCACAGAGAAGGAAATGCACCAACTACCTCAGTTTCTTGACCTAGAAATAAATCCCTCAATGATGACTAAATATTGAGCTTTTTTTGAGATTTTTATCACAAGTTTCCCTGCTACAATATAAGCTGCTAGAGAAAATTAAGCCCCTCCCCCCTGCCCAAAAAAAAGTACTGAGGAATGGTCTTCTACCTGTTGTCCATGTCTAAGCTGAGAACAGGGTGGGAATGGAACTACCAGCTCTGAAGGCTGAGTCAGAAACGCCCCTGCCCTGTGTGCATGTGGTGCCATGGCCCCAGAGCTCTCAGCCAGGCCCGTCTGGCTCTGTGTGGTGGCCCGCACTGGAGAAAAGGGCACCTTCCCTGCTGTCCCACCCCCACCTCCTGCTTCCTTCACTATCCAGACACTGGGGTTGAGAAGCGAGAGCAGGAAGGTGAAAAAGGACTTCCCGCAGGTTACCAAAGGTGGCTTTTCTCGGTGTCTTCTTCCTTCCTCAAAACATTTAACATTCTTTGTTCTGTGCTTCATGAGACTAAGTTGGGATTAGGGCAAGAATGGGCAGAGAGCTTGGAAAGCAGTGTGGGTAGAAACTTGGTCACAACCCCCAACACCTTCCCCACTCCCAGAATTATCTTTTCCTCTATCTTAGTCCCCATTTTATATCTCAAAGGCCCTGGGCAAGAGCAAGATATTCCTTTCTAAGTGTCCCCAGCCTCACCCTGCCCTGTCCTTAGACCCTCAGGGTCACCTTCTTGGCTGTTTGATTCTCTGCCTTCTCTCCTGCCAGCAAGTTAAGAAGGACCCCCTCAAGTCCCCCTAAACAGTCTGAAAAGAATCCTTACAGCTCCTCCACTGCTTCTGAGGGCCTGCACGGGGTAGGGTAGAGTAGAACTGTGCCAGGGAGTTGAAAAGGAAGATTTTCTTGGGGGATCAGGAAGAAGCCTGAAAACGGGGAGAAGATAGGGACAGTTTGGGAACTAAGAGGCCTGTAGTCCCTCCTGTGAAGCTGGCTGCCTAACGTATGGCAGGCTGTTCATATTGAATATTTTTCAGGGGATTTATTAGGGTGGCTCCTGTTTACAGAGCCTCTGTTTCTCCTCTGAAACACAGAGCAGTGGGGAAGAGCATGCAGTGAAGGAGGGAGAGGATGGCTTCTCGGAGGTGACAGTCCCATGGTGTCCGTCACCACATTCCTCTCTTTAGCTCCCAAAGCCATGGAGGAGGGGAAGGAGGCATCTCGCAGGTGACAGTGCTATGATGTCCATCAGCACCAGAAGAGACTGACTAGAGAGGGATCCAAGAGGAGCTTCCTGCTTCTGAAACAACCTCCTTACCCCATTCTTTCCTGCGCCCCCTCTCACATGCTCTCAAGACTGTATGGCCAAGTGGGCCTGACCTCCTGGCTGGCAACACTGCTCTCCGTCCAGGCAGCCGGCTCTCTGCTTCAGCACAGAGCACAGGCTGAGGTCTCTTGCACTCCTTTGCTCACTCACCTCAATGTACGTGTGTTGCAGGTTCCTGGTGATAAAGGAGGGGGTCTGGCCCTGCAAGCAGGAAGATGATGGGCTCTGGGACCCTTTGGGGCCATATCTGCTTGGCTGGAGTAGTGGGAGGGAGAAGGCTGCTGGCAGCTCAGCTGAGCTCAAGGTTTTGGTGACTCATGGGGTGGGGGGGCGGGGAGGCTCATGAAAACAACAGGGGGAAGGAGGGGGACCCAGGCCTGTTAGAGCTCTCTTTTGCCCGTTTCTCCCCTACTGTGAGCTCTGTGGATAAATAAAGGTCTCTTATCTGGATTGTGGGGACTCGGAGAGGCCCTCGCTCTGAAGGGAGAGAGGGAAATAGGAAAGAGAACAGGAGAAGCTGAGCATCCCAGTGAGAGGCTTCAGTGAGGCAAGGATAGGAGGGGCCAATTATTCTTGCTCTTTTGTAACCATTGGCGGCACAGAAGGTACTGGGCATCCGCATGTGCTGGACAGCTCAGGGCTCCTGGGCATCATCCAGAAAAGGGGCTTCCCAGGCAGACAGAGCACCTTCTTGCAGCCCTCACTTGCCTGCTCAGAGCTCTTGGTACCCAGCTGACACCGCAGGACCTAAGAATTTATGTTTTTTTAAATCATTACTGTAAGACCACGTAGTCTCTGTACTCTCTTCCCTGGAAATAGGCACCATGATCCTCACAGATGCTGATTCTCTCTCTCACACAGGCCAGCTTGGCAGTGTGCATGTTCGCCATCCTTTCTGAATCGGGAACGATAGGGTGCTATATTTGAGATCACAACAGCAGGAGGGGCCAGAAGATGGACCAAGAGAACCAGCCATGCCTTTGAGCACAGTGCCAGAGGCCTCCTTGTTCCAGCAAAGGTAAGCAAGGATCCAAATGCATAATAATTATTATCCTCCCTCTAAACTCAGAGAAGGATGGGCTAAGAGGAGAGGACTTCTCTGATAGAGTCCAAGTACTCATCTGTCTATTTCTATTGCTTTCTTTGCTGGTGACCCTGCTCGCTAACTGGGGAGAGGGGCTCTCTGCTGGGATGCTCCTGAAGCTCCAGAGATGGATTTGATTGGAGAAAGGAAGAGACCAACTGCCCTTTGTATAGGAACATGGGACTAGGTCCACTCCCCAGCTCTCCCTGACAGCATCAGGAGCTCAGGTCCCTACTGGGACACCCAAAATAAAGCTCACCTGGCTCTGGTATAATAGTGGTGCTGTGAGGGGCTGCACCAGGTGCGGTGAGATGTACTAGTAAGAAGGAGTGAGAGAGTGAGTGAGAGAAATATAAGAATCACTCCTCACTACCCTATGCTTCTCCTCTTTCTCAAACCTCTCCTTAGCCCTCCTTATCATCCACCTCCCTTCATTCAACTCCACTCCTGGCCATTTCATCCCCTCCAATCTAAGGACGTGGTAAGTAGTTGCCTGTTCCCTATACTTTTCTCCCTCTTGCTCTCCTTCTCTCCTCCCAACACCCACTCAAGAGTTATCCTATTTGAACTCTTTCCATCAGGATCTGAACCCATAGTCCCCAAGTCTCTGCTACTCTCCTGACTCTGAGGCTGCCACTCTGAAACTGACCCATAAACACTCATCCTCCCCACAAGGATAGCCAGGCCAAGACTGGTATGTCCACTGGTACCAAGGGCCCTGCCTGACCCAAAGCAGAGGGCAGCCCTAGGGGAACTGTGGAGTCCGGCCCTAAATGCGTGTATGCCTGTGCATTGGGCACACTGGTTTATTAGTGTTATTTCAGCATTGTGATGCAGAGAGAGTAAGTGTAACAGCTGCTCCTTGCTTGCAGTGTTTATTGTTACCTAGAGACAACCTCCTGGCTTTTTCCCAGCTCCCCTTCCCCCCAAGCCCAGCCCCCTCCCTGCCAACCATCCTATTCTCCCCACACCGATGGGAAATTTATAGCTTGCCCATACCATGCCTTTAACCCTCTCCTATCCATAGGATAGGTGGTGAGGGAAACCAAAGTGAACAGTGGGTATGCTTGGCCCCAGAAGGATAGAATAGTATATGGAGGAGGGAAGGATGGAGAGAGGGAGGGTAAGACTTCCCTTCCCCAGTCTGCATCCAAATTCAGGCTTCAGTTGCCCTCCTGGCTCTCATGTTGAGAGAAAGAGCTTTAGACCTAGCCTTGGGATCCCAACATCCTTCTCACATGATTATTCTCTTCTCCGGCATCTCTAAGGCCCCCAGTTGGACTGCCTAGCTCTGAGCAAGTTCATCGAGGTAGTACTGAAATGGGAGGAATAAATACTGAGTGGCAGAACCCAGCCCCCTCCTTTCTATAGAGATGTCATGTCAAGATAGGCAAGAGGCTCCGGCATGAGGAATGCTGGCCAGACCTCCACAGCTAGGTAGATGTCAAACGCAAAGCTGGCTGCTGAGCCTGGTGGCTAAAACTGCCCACCTTAACTTCACCTGTTCCTGGCACTAAGATCCTGAGGGACTCCCAGGTCATCCTCCAAGCTGGTCTTGGTCTGGTTAGGCTATTTCTTTCTGCTTTTCTTCCTGGCCCATTTTCTCTTGCTTATCTTTGGTTTGGTACTTTGGGGCAGACCCAAGAGACCAAAGGGACTGAAGTGTGTTAGTCATGGCCTCAACTGAACTGGGGAAGGAGAAGCTCCTCTATCCCCTCCTGACCTAGGGCCTTCCATGTCAGGTATTCACCATCTCCACTGCAAACGAGAGGGAAAAGGATCAGATGTTAGCAGAAAGGTTTGAGGTTAGATACCTGGAAAAACTTATGGGGTGTAAGACTTCAGAATGGGCCTACTTCTCTTCAGAGATTTTGCTTCTGCCTGGATGGATTTAAGTCTGTCTACAATCCAACGGGCATTGGAAGAACAGGGTTACTTTTCTGGGGCTCCTCCAGATGTGAGTCTCAGTGCCATCTTCACACAATATACCCCTTTTCAGTCCTTCTAAATGTAGTATGTATTGCCCTGGCTGGTTTGGCTCTGTGGATAGAGCATTGGCCTGTGGACTGAGGGGTCCCGGGTTCGATTCCGGTCAGGGTCACATGCCTGGGTTGTAGGCTCGATCCCCAGTTGGGGGCATGCAGGAGGCAGCTGATCGGTGGTTCTCTCTCATCATTGATGTTTCCATCTCTCTCTCCCTCTCCCTTCCTCTCTGAAATCAATAAAAATATATTTCAAAAAATAAAATAAATGTAGTATGCGTTAAGCAGACAGCCTTGGGTTTCAGTGCTAGTGCTGTCATTTATCAGCTGTGCCACCTTGGTGAGTCACTTAACCTCTTTGAGCCCTACTTTCCTTGTCTGAAATGCAGATGAACAACCTCTTAAGGTTGTGGAGAGAATATAGTGAAATAATGTGTGTAAAGCACCTAGGACAGTGCCTGATACTCAGTAGCTGCTCATTCAACAAGGGTTGATGCAATAGTGTCTATTACTTTTATCAAGTTAGCAGGACTAACATTGCTTCAAAGACTCCATGATTATAGTCCAATATGTGTATATGCATATTCTGGGGAGAATGTCCATAGTTTTCTTCATGGTGTGGAACCAGGGTTGGCAGTCTTCTGGAAAGGAAAGTCCCAATCGCTTGATTCAGATTCCCCAATAAGTGAGTTCCCCCATTCCCATTCCTCTCAAGCCAGGGGCCCCTTAGACAGTGTTCTGCCTGGAAGCACATCTTTGACTCGGGTAGACTGGAGAGACAGCCATCAGGGTAGCTGGCAACACCTAGTGTTTGCCAGGCACCTTATAGTGTGAGTACATTTACACACATGAGCTCTTTAATACCCAGAACATCGCAGTTAAGTGAACTACCATTTATTGAGTGCCTACATTGTGCTGGGTGTGTATTTTTAAACAATGTTTCAAGTCTATAGAATAGTTCATTACCTTGATATGCCATAATTTATAAGACTCATCTCCTATTTTTAATCCTTTAGATATTTTTACTGTTTTAAATAATACCACAACAAACATTCTAATACATAAAACTTCATGCATTTTTTTATAGTAAATTCCAAGAAATGGAATTATTGGGTCAACAAGATACAAATATCCCCCCGTGGTTATGATCATTTTATTGATATACCCTAATGAGAATAATATTTTTTCATCTTTCTCTTTGGAATCCTGCAATGGAAACACAAAGGCAGCCTCCTCTTCCTTCTATACCCAGCAGAGACATTAATATAATCTATCATAGCTTTTTAAAAATATATATATATTTTTTTTATTGATTTTTTTACAGAGAAGAAGGGAGTGTGTTCAAAGAATCCAGTGCCCTGTGAAATGAAAATTCTGAAATAAGCAACCGTTCTGTAT
>NW_006298628.1:4482532-4483150 GCF_000327345.1 Myotis davidii
GGTTTCTAACTTTAGCCAGGCAAGCATGGCTCAGAGGTTGAGTATTGATCTGTGAACCAGGAGGTCATTGTTCAATTCCTGGTTGGGGCACATGCCCAGGTTGCGGGCTCAATCTCCAGTGTGAGTCGTGCAGGAGGCAGCCAATTGATGATTGCCTCTTTTTTTCTCCCTCTCCCTCTCTCTCTCACTCTCCCTCTCCCTCTCCCTCTCCTTCTCCCTCTCCTTCTCTGTCAGCATATCCGAAGGTGAGGATTAAAAAAAAAAAGAATGCTTTGTACTCATTAGGAATTAATGAAGTAGCTCATTTTACTTGGTGCGCTGAGTGTTTTATCTTCACAATTATTAAGCTTTTTTTTTTTAAGGAGGAATAGCACCTTTTTAAAAAAAAAATATTTTATTGATTTTTTACAGAGAGGACAGAGAGAGATAGAGAGCCAGAAACATCGATGAGAGAGAAACATCGACCAGCCGCCTCCTGCACATCTCCCGCAACCCAGGCACATGCCCTTGACCTGAATCGAACCCGGGACCTTTCAGTCCGCAGGCCGATGCTCTATCCACTGAGCCAAACCAGTTAGGGCGGAACCATGTTTCTTACGCTGGAGTGTCATTAACAAG
>NW_006298628.1:4483535-4485103 GCF_000327345.1 Myotis davidii
CCTCTCCCAAGTCCCTTCCCTGTCTGCATGATTTCCTCAGGTTCCCAAGGGAAGGAAAACTTGAGGTATCAAGAGAAGGCCCCAGCTGTGCAAATGGAGTTAGTCAGTTAGTTATACTGCAATTCGTTTTTTACCCCTATTTACTAGAGTAAACAAACATCTACTCAATAGGAGACAAAGAAAGTCTTTTTTTATAATTTTTTAAAATGTATTTTATTGAATTTTTACAGAGAAGAAGGGGGAGGGATAGAGTGTTAGAAACATCATCGATGAGAGAGATCGATCAGCTGCCTCCTACATGCCCCCCAGTGGGAATGTGCCTGCACCCAAGATACATGCCCTTGACCGGAATAGAACCTGGGACCCTTCAGTTTGCAGGCCGATGCTCTATCCACTGAGCCAAACTGGTTTGGCTTTTTTTTTTAACTGAGGTAATTGTAGATTCACATGCAGTTATAAGAAACAATACATTTTTAAGAGATCCATTGTACATTTTTCCTACTTTCACCCAATAGTAACACTTTGCAAGACTACATATAGTATATCACAACCAAAATATTGACATTGATACAATCCACCAATCTTATTTAGATTTTCCCAGTTCTACTTATGTTTGTGTGTGTGTGTGTGCTATGCCGTTTTATTACCTGTATAAATTTGAATATCTACATCACGATACTGAACAGTTTCACAAATATTTCTCATGTTGCCCTTTTATAATCATGCCCTCCTTACCCCTGTATAAATTTGAATATCTACATCACGATACTGAACAGTTTCACAAATATTTCTCATGTTGCCCTTTTATAATCATGCCCTCCTTACCCCTGTATAAATTTGAATATCTACATCACGATACTGAACAGTTTCACAAATATTTCTCATGTTGCCCTTTTATAATCATGCCCTCCTTACCCCTCCTCAATCCCTAGGAGACACTAATCTTATCCTCCACTTCTAAAATTTTGTCACTTCAAAAATGGAGTTATATACTATGCAACTTTTTAGGATTCGTTTTTTTCACTCAGCATGAATCCATTTATGTTTTGTTTTGTTTTTAAATATATTTTATTGATTTTTTCCAGAGAGGAGGAGGGGGATAGAGAGTTAGAAACATTGATGAGAGAGAAACATCAACCAGCTGCCTTCTGCACACTCCCCACTGGAGGTGTGCCCGCAACCAAGGTACATGCCCTTGACCGGAATCGAACCTGGGACCCTTCAGTTTGCAGGCCGATGCTCTATCCACTGAGCCAAACCGGTCAGGGCCTCAATAGCTTGGTCCCTTTTTTATTTCATGATGTGGATGTACCACAGTTTAACCATTCACCTGTTAAAGAATACTTTAGCCCAGCAGGAGTGGCTCAATTGGTGCACCAAAAGGTTTCCAGTTCAATTCTTGGTCAGGACACACACCTGGGTGTCTGATTTGATTCCGGTTGGGGTATGTAAGGAAGGCAACTGATCACTGTTTCTCTCTCACATCGATGCCTCTTTTTTTCTCCCTCTCCCTCTCTCTCTCCCTCTCCCTCTCCCTCTCCCTCTCCTTCTCTCTCACCATATCTGCC
>NW_006298628.1:4485121-4491960 GCF_000327345.1 Myotis davidii
TATCCGAAGGTGAGGATTAAAAAAAAAAAGAATGCTTTGTACTCATTAGGAATTAATGAAGTAGCTCATTTTACTTGGTGCGCTGAGTGTTTTATCTTCACAATTATTAAGCTTTTTTTTTTTAAGGAGGAATAGCACCTTTTTAAAAAAAAAATATTTTATTGATTTTTTACAGAGAGGACAGAGAGAGATAGAGAGCCAGAAACATCGATGAGAGAGAAACATCGACCAGCCGCCTCCTGCACATCTCCCGCAACCCAGGCACATGCCCTTGACCTGAATCGAACCCGGGACCTTTCAGTCCGCAGGCCGACGCTCTATCCACTGAGCCAAACCGGTTTCAGCTATTAAGCTTCTTAATCTTTCGGGCATGGCACTATTATTTCCATCTCATAGACTAGGAAAAATGAGGCTCATAGTAAATGATTTTCCCACTATCACATTGTATTAAATGGCAAGGAAGATATCTTGGAACCCAAGATAATAGGGCTCTTTCATTACACCAGGCTTTCTCAGACCTTGACTAAGGTTGCTGGGAAAAGGGTGTGTTGGAAGAGAGAAGTTGGAGGCACGAAGAACACTGGAGCATCTTGGGTCAAATCAGGTCATCACAGCTAACTTTGTTTCATAGGTTAGAAGAACAGTAGTGTCATTGAGCAGGGACAATGAGGCATGTGTCCTTGAAATTGTTTTCCCTTTGCCAGGGAAGAACAAGGCTGAAGTGGACGGAGCCCACAGGCCATCTGCCCACAGACCCGAGACCTGGAATGGGAAAGGGAGGATCCACCCTTTCGTTGTCTGTCAGAGAATGAGGAGGCAAGATACAGCTTGGAAATATGAAGTTGCATATGTCTCTTGCCAGGTCCAAGGAAAATGAGGCCTATGGCAACAAGTGAGCACTCTATTCTGGAGGAGTAAGGGAGATGTAGCACCTTTTTAGTTGGTTGTGGTGAGGGGAACTACAGTTCATTTCCACATGTACTACATCTTGGGCAGTCTCAGTGTCTGGAACAAGGTACAGGGGGCAAACAGAGTGGGAGCTAACATGCCAGTCCAGTGTTTAGTCCTGACTTCACCACTGCTCTTCCCCTCCAGCTAAGTCAGGAGTTGTAGAAATCATTTAGTCTGTCCCTGAGCCTCTGGTCACTGGTTGAAGCTGACAGGTAGAAACCTGAGTTGGCCCAGACGTGATGGATGGTAGAGATGCCAACTTGTAGGAGAGAAGGTTTGGCTCCTCTCTTAGGAGCTGTATCTGGCCAAAGGCTGCCTCCTCCCACTTCTTGCTGGAACTGGCTCTTTTGTATTTGATGTTACTATTGCTCCCTTGGCCTAGTCCAGTGATTGTGGACTCATAATAATTTCCCTATCTACTTATGGCTCCAGAACCAGGCTGACTGCACAGTACTCTTCTCCATCTCCCTTGGCCCATCAAAAATGGCCCATGTTCTTACGGTGGCGCCCGCCATCCTTACCAATAGTTCCAGCCATGGGAGGAAAACACGAGGCCTTCAGGATTTATGGGGACTATACTGCATTGAAACAACCAGAGATATCCATTCTGCATCTGCCTGTTGGTTGGAAGTTCTTAGACACAAGGGAGACCACTCTTACCAGCTCTTACCCCCTCTGAGATTTCCTGACTGTCGGAGGTCCTGACGCGGCTGGGAGACAGCTCTCTTCCCTTGCGGCCAAAATGGCTCCTAACCAGGAAATCTCAGGACCCCTGCTTACTCTCTTTCTTTGGCTGCCTCTCTACTCCGGGTCCCCTTCTCTCCTGTCACCACTCTCTTCCCATTCCTCCTTTCTCCTCTCTCTCTCAGCAAGTTTTTTATGTGATTACAGGCACTGCATGGTAATTAGTGCTAAACTCATTTGCACAACTACAGTTAATTGGCTACAACAATTAATTAATGTGTTGGAAATTTGGCACTGGAAAAAAAAGTTTGTCATCAAAATAAGGGCAAAAAATTGTAGAGTAAGGTACCCATAAAAATCGAGGGCAGGCTTCAAAAGCCCAGCTGGGCCTCAGACTTCAGGCTGGCCTTAGATGCCTTCCCACTTCCAACTTCAACACATTTTCCTTCTTCCTCTTTCATTTTTTTCTCTTCCTTTCCCCCCCTCTATTTCTCTTCTCTTCTCTCTCTCTCTTTACAACTTAAGCAAACTCATTTCCCTGATAAAATATAGCATGACTAATGGCTAGAGCATGTAAAAATCATTGGGAAAATGTCCTTGGAAGACGAATGCATTTTCAGCAGAATAATTAACTTAATTAACAAATTCACATGCATATTCATCAGGCTATTAATGTCTTCTCGGCTCAGCTTGATGAACATTGCGGTAATAACCATCTCATTTACATACTGCATTCTACTGCGATCCAAAACAGAGACAACATACAGGCGTATACACACACACACATACACTTGCACAAATACACACAACATGCTTGGGCCGCTTTGATTTCCAGGTTGGCTGTGAGTGTGTGTGTGTGTGTGTGTGTGTTGTGTGTGTGTGTGTGTGTGTGTGTGTGTGTGTGTGTAGGAACCCGGACTGCTTGGTGGTATGATCTTTAGAGGGTCATGAGTGAGGTGGGGTAGTGATGTCCATGTGTGGATTTAAGAAAACAAATTCATTCATATTCTGTCTCTCTCTCACTCTCTCACTCTCTCTGCCTCTTTTTCCTTGTTTCCTTTCCCCTGTGTCATTTTCTTCTCTTGCGCCCCCCGCCCCCCAATCTCTCTAGGGAAAAACTTGGTATCTGTGCCAACTTTTTCTCCCCTCCCCTCCTCCCTCTCTCTCCTCCTTCCCTTCTTGCAACTGCTGCCAGCCGGCATCAGCACCGAATTGCCATCTCCTTGAGCTCTCTGTGGAGCAATCTCAGAGAGCAGTAAGGTGTGACGCGGGGCTCTGCCGGCTTCGCAGCACCGCCTGCGGAAAGAGCGCAGGATGGCGGAGGAAGATTAAGAGAAATCTCGAGCAGGGCTCCGCTGCCATTGGTGTGTGCAAATGCCGAGGAGGAAGGGAGAGGGAGAGCGAGGAGGGGGGTGTAGAAAGGGCGGGGTGGTGGTGGTGGTGGGGAGACCAGCAGCTGTCGGCCTAATTCTTCTAACACTCTGCTTGTGGTCATATTAGAAAAACAGATTATGCCCCTCGGTGCCACTCACTTATACTTGACATACGTTAATGTTCTATATCTCCATTCTCCGGTCTTGACAACAATGGACTTCAGGTCAAGGAGAATGGGGGTCAGGCTGGCCAAGGGTCACAAACGATTCTACCCCCTCATTCTCTCCTGACCTCCAACCCCAGTCTGTACTAGCCCTTTAGAAAGCAAGCCAGGACCAGAATTTGCATCCTATGCCACCATTTGGCCCTGCTTTTTGCAGCCCCTGGGAGGTTGAGAGGTCAGAGGACACCTGGAAGCCCTTTCTCTGAAAAGTCACTGCCCCTTTAGTCTTAATAGGTAACATTAGGGCACAGTAAGACCAGCCTGATGGCACCCCCTGCTCTAACCTTTCTATTGCCCTCCATCTCAAATCAGAAGTTGAAGGTCAGTGAAAGGGGTCCATGATCTGCTCCATGAGAGGGCTACAGAGAAGTCATAAGCAAACAAGGCCAGGATTGTTTCTGGGTTGCTATGGAAACCAGGTTCCCTCCTCCTGACAGGAAGGGAGGGCTGCCTGAGGCCTTCCTCCTTCCACCAATCCTGAAGGCTGTAAAAAACGGAGTTTGCTAAGGCCTGGGGAATCTTGGAGGACAGACCAACCATTCCCAGCAGCCTGCCTGCCAGACCACAGCCCTTTGACTACCACCTTCCCTACCCTCTCACCCCAAAATTCAGTCAAAGGAGGCTTTTCCTCAGTGCCTTGTCCTCTATGGAGACCTGTTGCTTAGCAACCACTAGTGCCTTCTTCCTAATAACTTGCAGGGACTGAGAGATATAATATGTCTCTATATTCAGTTTCCCTTCCCTGTCTATTTATATTTAATAACCAAAGCCCTGTCTTGGGTTCCCTTGGCACCTGTTTTAAAGGGAGTAAGCTGCATCCTGAAGTTATACCTGAGGAAGAACTTCCAAACAGGGAAGAGTGGGAGAAAAGACAGGAGTAGATAGGGAAGCTGTGGAATCTTTTTTTTTTTTAAGTGTAAGTTGGGGAGGGGGGGAAGTATTTAGAACTTGGGATGTGGGGAGAGGATGTCCACCGGGATTCCCAAGGGTCTGTTCAGGACCTGGAGTGGACCCTATCAGCTGCTTCGTAGTTGGCATTTTCTACTCCCCATACCCTGTCCTGCCCCTCCTTCCTAAACTTCCAGTTTAGAGCCCTCTCATATTTCTGTATGTGGGAGGCCTGTCCCTCTGGGAATGTCTAGTTTCCTAATGTTTGTATGTTGGTATCCAGGAAGGGGGCTGTGTCAGTGTATGTCCAACAAGGCCTGGGTATCTCTCAAAGTTTTCCAGTCAGTCAGGAAACCTGGGTCTGAGCCCCCTCTTCTTATTCTCCTGTGACCCTGGTTATTCACTTACTCTATCCATTGTTGATTCATCGGCAGAATAATAATAATAATAGCCCTGGTCAGTATGCTCAGTCATTAGAATATTGGCCTGTGGACAGAGGGCCTTGGGTTCGATTCCTCGTCAAGGGCATGCACCTCAGTTGCAGGTTTGATCCCCAGTCGACATGACTCTCTCACATTGATGTTTTTCTCTCTCTCTCCCTGCTCCCTCCCTCCCTCCCTTTCACTCTTTCTAAAAATCAGTGGAGTCCCGCTGGTGTGGCTCATTTGGTTGAGCACTGTCCCAGGCACCAGGAGGTTGCTGGTTTGATTCCCAGTCAGGGCACATGCCTGGGTTGCCAGCTAGATCCCCAGTAGGGGGCGTGCAACTGATTGATGTGATGTTTCTCATCGATGTTTTTATCTCTCTCCTTTTCCCTTCCTCTCTCTGAGATCAATAAAAATATGTATATTTTTAAAAATCAATGGAAAAAAATATCCTCAGGTGAGAATTAACAACAACAAAAATAATAATAAATTACAATAGTGGACTTTAGTGGGATAAGTTTAAAGTAATATGTAAAAGGAAACACTCTGAAAACTGTCAATTTTTTTTTTTTGAAAACTGTCAAATTTAACTAAAATATTATTTTAAGGTCTGAAAAAGGTTTGACTGCTGGGAAGAGGAAGGCATCGTGAATCCAGCCTAGCCCACGGCTTAGGAATGCCATTTAGTTTTTTGGCCAGAGGGGTATGATTCTTTGCCCTCTGGTCGGTAGGATGGGGAACTATATATCAAAATCAAACACAGAGCTGTCTAGGGAGAGTAGCACACAGTGTCACCATCATCTTCCCCCCTCCAGTCCCAAACTCTGACCACTAGTCTTCAGTAGCCCTGCCGATAGCCCACCCTGAACCTTGCATCCTTCTGGGTCGGCACCTTCACTGCATTCATGCTAGCTCACAGACTGTACAGTTTCACCCTTCATTCCCCCCTTCTCAGCACTTCCTCCAACCCGGCCTTCTGTGGGAGACAGATGGGGTGTCTGGGATGGAAAAGGCTCTGGGCTCTTTGCCGCCTTGGGTGGGCAGCCTGCCTCCCCATCTCCCCACTACTCCCCCTCTCCCTACCTAAGACACTCAGATTCACCCCAGGCAACTTTGGGAGCTGCTGAGGATTCCAACTCTCTTACCTCTCAGACTCAGCCCCAGAAGCAAACCAGAATGAAATCTTTCTAATCCCAGACCCCAGCCCCTCTTTGTGGAAGACCAATGCAAAGGAGGAATTATGTTTGGAAATGGTAGGGCTCCATGCGAAGGGACTAATGTGGAGAGGAAGGGAAAGGCCCAGGGTCCCTCACTGAGGACTGATGGCTGTGGTTTGGGGCCTGAGTTGACAGAGAAGGCTGAACCTCAGCAGTTCCTTTGTTCCAGAAATCTGGGGTCCCTGAAAGGAGCCTTAGCTTGGGGAGGGGGAGAAAGAGAACTAACATTACAGAGCACCAACTGTGAGCCAGGCATGATGCCAGAGCCTTTCCATACCTGTAGTCACAACTAGCAGGTGAGGAGTCAGGATGAATAGGTGTCTCATGAGCTCTCAGCATCTCTCGGCAGAGTTGACCACCTCCTCCGCTGATTCTATGATGTCACTGCCAATTCTCCTACCACTCTGGCTGCTCTTTCTCTGTCTCCTTTGCAAGCTCATCCTTAACTCCTTAGACTCAGCCAAGTCCCCCAACTATATACTTTGATGGTACTACATATCCTTTCAGAGCACTTAGCAGTTATTTCACACTTATTTGTGTAGCCATTTGAATAATGATCCTATTTCCCCCACCAGATGGAAAGTTCCACGAGGACAATGACCACGTCTGCCTGTGTTCACCGGTGTGCTCCCAATGCCCAGTACAGTGCCTGGCATAAAGCAGCTGTTTGGTAAATATTTGTTGAATGAATGAATAAATGACAAAATGCTATCTCTCTGTCTAAACTCAACTTCTTAGCCACTCCCTCACTCCAGAACTAACTCACCCCCAATGTGTGCATAAGGGAACAGGGTGCCTGGAAGGTCATCTCATTCTCCTGGTAAAAAGCCACCAGAACAGGACTAGTCCCAGTTCCAGGGTATGGTATGGGGCCTCTGCCCTCCTAATATCTGGCTCTGCCCGCTTGTTCTCCAGCCTCTCCAGGGATTGAGAGAATTCAAAATCCCAACAACGTCTCCCCATATTGGGGCCTGAAATCCCTCGTGAGCTGGAAAGGAGGAGTTCTATGGAGAAGGGTGTCCCTCTTTTCTACCTTAGCTGAGTTTGCAGAGACCCCTCTGCCACCCCTCTGTTTCT
>NW_006298628.1:4492004-4497683 GCF_000327345.1 Myotis davidii
GGGAAGGGGTTGGTTTGAACAAGTGGGAGGGATAGATAAAAGGTAAAGCCCGACAAGCTGCTTGTTCGTTAACAGCGCTGGTGACAAGCCTCCGCCAGGTGACTGGAGCAGAGGAACACAGGACCCAGCAGCCTCAAGTCCTTTGGGACTACACTCTCTAGACCCTCGGAAGCAGGGAGTGGATTTGTCTGGGAAGTGGCCAGCCTTCAGCCCAGACATTCATCTGCACCTTTCTGCTGCCCTTGCCATCTGACCTCAAAATGAAAGTGAGGCCAGCCCCTTGGTCTCCCTGGCCACTCCCTATTTTAGCCAGTGCCCCGCCCAGAGCATCTCTTCCACCCAGCTGAGCACCAATATCTAGTTCTCACAGCTGCCTCTCACACCGTCTCCTTATCCTGACAGTGCCTCTCAGCACTCAGGCATTGGGGTCATAGATCTGGAATCCACTCCAGACAGTGTTGCTCTCTCTGACCCTATCTGTTCTCTGGGCCCCTGATGAAGTAGGTCAACTCAGGCTGTGGGCCAAGTCCTTGTGTCCTCATCAAAGACAACATCTGTCTCCTCAAAGATGATAATTCTGCGGAAGGAGATGAGACAGGCACAGGAGAGAAACCTCCATCCTGCCCGGGCCCTCACCCCAGATTCCACTGCAGGCACAGATTGAGGGTGAGGGCCAAGACAGCCACAGAGGCCTACACTCATACATGCCCCTGCACAGGCCTTCATGCCTCTGAGCCCCCAAATATGTGGGCCCCTCCTGGGCTCACCCAGCTACCTGTGCTGCTGCTGCTGCTGCTGCCACCAAGCCAGCCTCCTTTTATTCATGCGTTGTTTTATTGCTGGCAAATGCTGCTGCTTGCTGCTGTTAGAGGCGTTCCTGCCAAATCCATCCCAACATCTTGGCCTGGCATCAGGGCGGCATGCTAATGTGGAAATTTAAAGAGCCGCTCAGTTTTAAATCGGAATTTTAAATGAGCAGCAGTGCTCCTGAGGGACCCAGGCAAAATTGAACAGTATCTGATCCACCTTTCCTATTCCCACTCCCATAGAATCACCCTATTTTCTCCCCTCTGCTCCCCTTGACTTGGACATTAGATGAGGGAGTGGCATGGGACACACTAGGGCAAGAAGGAATTGGTACAAGATGGAGTCATCTAGGCCAGTAATGGGCTGAGATTCCCCGACTCAGGACCAAGGAGGGATCCACTGCCTGCTATCATGTGAAAATGGAGGCAGGGACTCTCTACACAGGGAGTAGAGCTGGGGATGGTGAAACTGATGTGCCTACCCCACTTCCCATTTTACCAGGAAACAAGAAGAGAAGGCCCAGAGCAGAGAAGAGGGAAGGTGGAATTCCAAGAAGACACTCATGTGCAACATGCAGTTGTGTGGACTGGGATATGTGCACACAGCTGTGCATGCAGGTCAGGATGTTTGCTGAGACGCCCTGTAGCACATGTGTACACAGCCCACACATCACCTATGTATAGAGAGAAATTATTCATATATGCAGGGCAGTCTTTCTTCCCATATCCAGGTCCCTGTCCTAACCAGAGCAAGCATGGTTTCTGTAAGTTGTTAGCCTGAGCTGTGCTCCAGGTTTTCCCATAAATCCTAATGCACTAACATTCCCAGCTCCTGGCAGCTACCTTGAGTCAGCCATGGTGGTGACAGAGCCCCACAGCAACTCTGGGGCACTTAAATTCATTTTGTGCATTGTTGTGGCTACAGTATGGTGCCTTCTCAGATGGCCATCAGATGACAGGCTCCGACCTCTCATCTGGGAGAGGTAGCCTTGCTTTCAGAGGGAAGAATGGGCTAATGGGAGGTGAGAGAGGCAGAAGCTGTACCTGTCTGTTACCCCCTTTCCTCTTTACCTGTCTCCAGGAAACAAATGGCCCCTCATTATAAAAAAACATATATTGTGCCCTGGCCGGTTGCTCAGTGGTTAGAGCGTCATCATGTGGACCGAGGGGTCATGGGTTTGATTCCTTGTCAAGGGCACGTACCTTGGCTGCAGTTTTGATTCCTGGCCCTGTCGGGGCATATGCAGGAGGCAAGCAATCAATGTCTGTCTGTCTCTCTCTGCCTCCCTTCTTCCCTCTCCTCCCCTCCTTCTTCCCTTCCTCTCTCTCTAAAAATCAATGGAAGAAAATATCCTCTGTTAAAGATTAAAAGAAAAGGAGAAAACATATCGAGTGCCTACCCTCAAGGAGACAATGTGCTTAGTTTAGCACAGTGCCTCACAATTTTCTGGGCTGGGTCGATGACAGCCCTAAGAATCTGGATGTGCTATCTCCATCGGACAATCCACAATAACTTGCATGGCAACCTCAACCTCACCAATGTAAGCTGCCAAAGAATGCTCCCTGACCTTCCCCAGGATTCCTCCTCCCTCAAAGAAGGAGCCAGCTCCTTTATGGGTTGGTGTGGCTGCCAGCCAAGAGGCTTGGGGCAGGCCTGGGGCATGCAGCTGGCAGCTGCCCACCAGATCCCCAAGGAAAACCTTCTTCCCCCACTCCATCGCCCCATTCAGATGGCCCCTGGGCTGCAGGGAGTTAGAGCTCCCTGCTCCCCATTTCCAGAGTAAACCTCAAGCTAGAAAGCCCATCATCTTCCTTCCCACTGTAACCTGTTTCAAGATCCTCCACACAGGCACCTCTCCCAGGCAGGACCAAAAAGTTCATACAGTAGGGCTGGGCTGGGGTGAGGTAAGGGGCTAGAATTATGGGAGAAGTTCCTGAGGTCAAGAGATGGATGAGGAAGAACTCAATGGCAGTGAGATAAGATGGCAGATGGGGGTGGAGACATGAAGTAAAGGGGCTCAGTGAATCTGCCTCTCATCTAATTAGCAACATGTAAATAATATGCAAATAACCCCCTCTTTGTTTAGAGACCACAGGGTCTGTGCTTTTTGGAAGTGGCTACAGAGGGTCCACCAAGCAGTATCTCTGAGATCCTCAGACATGGGTACTCAGGCTCAACAGACGCCATGGTGCAACCATCGGGTTGTAGCTTATTCCGTGCATGGACTCAGTTTCTATAGGCCTCAGTTTCCCTATGTGTGAGATGGACTGGATGGACTCCAAGGCTTCTATCTAGTACTGACAGTTTGGGGTTCTCTGATCAGGGGCCCAGCCAGGGGAATTAATGCCATTCTGGGGTGGAAACTACTTAACTCTCTTGCCCCTGCTGTCCATCTCGGCAGTTCTGTCACGGTAGCCCCCACATCCCCATGCACCTGCCATTCCGAACATGTGAACATTTTCCTGAAGGCAATGTGCTCCCCTACTCAATGCCTTTACCCCACTGTTTCCTCTGCTAGGACTATCCTTCCCACTTTAGTCCCTTACCTGGCTAACTCCTTCTCTAACTCCAACAGCCTTACCTACCTTATCCTTCCACCTTTTGGACATCCCTGTGTATTGTTTCCTTGTATTATTTCCCACTAGACTGTGAATTCCTAAAGAGCAGGTACTAGGTTTTGTTCAAGATGGAATCTCTACCCTGGCCTGGTAGTTCCATTGGTTAGAACATCATCCTGATACACCAAGGTTGTGGGTTTGATCCCCAGTCTGGGCACATACAAGAGTCAACCAATGAATGCATAAATAAGTGGAACAACAAATCTCCCTCCCTTTCCCTCCCTTTCCCTCTTTCTCTCTCTCTCTCTCTCCCTCCCTACTCCCACTCTGAAAAGCAATGGAATAAACCCTTGCTTCTTCCCTCTCTCTCAAATCAATAATAACAATAATAGACAAAATCTCCAATTTCCCAAGGCTGCTGTAATAAATTACCACAGCCTTGGTGTCTTAAAACAACAAATCTCTTCTCACATTTCTGGGGGAAGGTAGTTCAACATCAATTTCACTTCATCAAAATCAAGAGGTTGTCAGGACTCTGTGTGCTCTCTCTGGAGGCTCTAAGGGAGAATCTGTTCTTTCAGTTTCTAGGGGCTGCTGGCATTCCTTTGCTTGCAGTTGCATCACCCCAATTTCTGCCTCTGTCTTCACTGCTCCTGCTACTCTTCTGTGTGTATATAATGTTCCTCTGCATCTCTCTTACAAGGACACTTGTGGTGGCACTTAGAGCCCAGCCAGATGATCCAGACAAAGTAATCTCTCATCCCAAGATTCTTAGCTTAATCACATCTCCAAAAACCCTTTTCCAAGATAAGGGAACATTCACAGGTTCTGGGGATTAGGATGTAGACACACCTTTGGGAGCCATTATTAGACTACCAAAATAAGCAAAGGCACTTTTAAATTTGTTAAGCATCTACCACTTGATAAGCATCTACCATGTGCCAGACACCATACATATATTTTATATTTTTCTCACTGCATTTAAGTCTCCCAATAACCCTGAAAGGTAGATAATAATGCCTCCACTTTACAGATGAGGAAACTGAATGAGGCTCAGGGAGAATGAGTCACCTGTTCAAGCTCACATAGCTGGTAAGTGACAGAGCTAGGATTTGAAACCAGATGGGCTTGACTCCAAAGCCAGCATGATTTTTGCCTCACCGAAAGCCTTCAAGCCTACCCCAGGCTCTGGCTCAAATTTCTGACCTGAATGAATGTGCAGAAACAGAAAGAGAAGTGGACAAGGGGAGGAAAGATGAGGCCCAGCCTTCCTACTGGTATTGACTCACTTTCTTTTGCCAAAGCCCTCTTACCACCACCCCAAAACCTCCCCTACCACCTCTGACCCCTTGTTTAAGGAGCCTGGAATCTCCCCCAGTTTGCAGCTCCATGCCAACTACTGCTGCCCAGAGGGTGGCACAGTGCCTGGACTTCAGGCAAAAGATATATCACAGAACCAGAGGGATCCCTGGGGTCACCTCTTTTACCCCTCTGTCCATATAGAGACCCACAGGACAGGGCAGACAGGGTCAGGGTAGTGGGCAGCAGAAGGGAAAATTAGCCATCTCTTCCTTTAGCTACCCTTTCTCCTCGCTTCTGACACTGTTTGTGTTGGGAAGTCCTCACTGAGGGCTGACCTTCCAGACATAATGTTGTAATGAAAGCTGGCCAGAATCAGATTGGCCAAGACTATCCAAACCATAAAACGAGATGTTGGCTAAGTACCTTCACCTCTCTGGGCTTCTAATTCTTCATCTTTAAACTGGGATCGATAACGATGATAATTATAATACCTATCTCACAGGGCTGTTGGGATAATAACACAGCCCAGGAAAGAAGCGTCTAACTCACCTGGAGCAAGGGAGGTGCTGGGGGGATATTTTGTAACAGCCCCTCAGCCCTCCAGCCGAAGCCCCTTTATCCTGGGTAACGGGGCTTTGCTCACCTCAGCCGTCTGGTCTGCCTTGCGCGCTAGACTGTGAACTCCTCTTGGCAGGACCTTGTTCCTTTTTTAATCACCGCTCCTTCTCCCCATTGTCTAACCCGCACTTGGGCATGTAGGATTGTGGGCTCGATCTACACTTGACAAATAAACAAGTGAGGGTCTCAGTCGGACCCGCAAGTCCCAGGAGGCACAGAGCCTGACTCCCTTCCACCCACCCACCCCCTTTTGAGCACGACCCCTTTCCCCTGGGCTCCAGGAGTTAGCGCGAGGAAAGGATGTTCTGCAGCTTTAAGATTTCTCTTGGGCGTCCCGGTTGCCAAGGCGCGGTTGTCAGGGGCCTGCGCCGAGCTGCGTCGGGCTTCGGCTTCG
>NW_006298628.1:4497862-4499733 GCF_000327345.1 Myotis davidii
TGGCACCGGCCCCGACTCCTCAGTGCCCCCGCAGTGCGTGGCAGGCTGCGGCTTCATTATCCTGATTGATTCCTCCTGCTCCCGGACACCGTGGGGGCCCCGGCCAAGGAAGGGGGGAAGAGGCGGCATCTGCGGGCCCCTTTCTGGGCCCTCGCTCCCAGCCGCTCTTGTTCTTCAGGCTGCCGGCCCTCGGTGTTCTGCTGGTGTCCGGGCCGGGCAAGGAGGGAGGGCCAGGCCGATCTTTGCTCCCACCATCCCGCCCCACAAACCCGATGGGCAGGGAGAGCGCCAAGAAGGAGCGGAACTGTCTGGGGCTTGGGGTTGGGGACCAAGGTGCCAGCCCTGGGCCACAAGTCTCCGGGCCTGCGCTCTGCAGATGCTTTGGGCCTTTCCCAGGAGGCTATGGGAGGCTTGTGAAGGGAGCACAGTGATAGGCCGAGAACTTCGAACTTCGGGAGAATAAGCCTCTGCCAAACCGGAAAGGTGACATCTTTGAGGAACATTGACCACGTGGGCCAAGGCCCTATGGCACGTCTTATCACATGCCTCCCAGGTTGCCTTAAGTACAGTTCTCAGGGGAGGCAGGGCAGGGTCTGCCAAAACAACAGGACACAGCAAGGAGCTGAGCTTAAAGGAAGGCCAGTTAAAAACCTGGTCCCAGATCTAGCAGGGGGCGTTCTGGCCACAAAATCGTGGCTCCCCAGGAAACCAAATACTGAGGTGAGACCTCAGTGGAAAGAGCATTTGGGAACCTGGGATCATCTTCCTAGTTCTGCCACTTGATTTCTGACCTGGACAAGTCACTTTACTATTCTTAGCCTTGGTTTACTCATTTGTAAAATGGGGTTAAGACCTCTCTGACAGTTGTCAATGGCTAAATGGGATAATGATGGCAGGGGCCTACCTAAGTTACCTGGCAATAAGGAGAAAGGGGGGTGAGAAGCAGGCTTCTATCTCTGCTGCTGTGTTGGGCACCCTCCTCTCTCCTTGAAGGAGGTAACTTTCCTCCATATGCCTAAATCCCTTTGAGTAGAAGATGACATAGAACCTTCCAGCCACAGCTGCTTCCTTGTCCGGGTAGGGGGGCAAACCTGCTGCCACCTCATTGGCATGGCATGGATTTAATTTTTCAGTTCACATCAGGCTCTCTGTGAGGCCTTCTTTTCTGTAAGTCCTGACAGTCTCCCTCTAGTACCTCTGTCCTGTCCTGTTCAAAGGTCAGATACACAAACTTGGCCCTTTTGGCTAACTCCAACCTTTAGCTCCTGTCAGTTCTGGGAAAGGGAGCTGGTGGAGAATTTGAGGCCATTTTTTCCAGACCTGTGGCAATCTTGTCTGTGAACATGATCTGGGCCACTCAGGCAACTAAGTGTCTATTTCTAGGTCTTTTTCCTCATCTATGAGTTAATTAACTTATTTTTCCAGTTCGTATTCCTGGGTGACTACACTGGGGCAGCACAGTGCACCCAGCAGGTGGGAGTGCAGGAGCCACAGGGAGAGCAGAGTGGGTGGGAAGAACTGCACTCTGAAACTGCAGATCCTGGGGTGGGGGTGAGGGGGAAAGGGGTGAGGAATAGACACACATGTCAGCCTCTTCAATACAAGGATATTTGCTGCTGGAGGACCTTCCAGATTCTAGAACATTCCACGGTGTTATGCTGCTTTCCCCCTTTTTCTTGAACATAGCAGACTTTTGCCCTGGACTCTTCAGCCTGAGGCTAATTGCTTTCCTGGGGGAAAAGACAGATTATAAATTTTAGTCTGGAGCTTTTGTTCATTTCATTTTGATAGAATTATTTATTTTTAATACAATTATGCATTATTTTTATATTCAACGTAAAAACACAGTAAAAAAAAAATTACCAGTTGAG
>NW_006298628.1:4499767-4515131 GCF_000327345.1 Myotis davidii
GGTGGGGGAATGTGAGGGAGGAATTGTTTTCCTCTGGTGGCCAAAGGGAGGTCAGCACATGTATCGAGGCACGTCATGCCCTTGATTAATGTGACCCTGTGAGTGGCTTTCTCAGCCTACCTACTGGCCTGGCTGCCCACCCACCCCTGGTTGACCTCCATCGTCAGCACCTGTAGGCCTGGGCTCCACTTCCTATTTATACAGATCACATGGGACCCTCGCTGTGGCTGCTTTAGGCAGAAGAGGGAGCCACAGCCGCCTAGTGGCTGCCAGGGAAGCTGGCAGGAAGGGGCATCTCCACCAGACGTCTCCTGGGAAACAGTGAGCTCCCCAGAGAAGGGACATTTGGAAATAAAATTCCTGCCACTGTGTGTTTGTATGTGTGTTGGGGCGGGAGAGGGAGTTAAGAAACCTCCCCAGCCCCCTCTGCTCTTCTCTCTTCAGGGAAAACCTCTCAGCAGCTCTTCTCCCTCCCAAAACTCCAGCCTCCTCCCCAGAAACAGCGTAGGCTCTGCTGGGACTGGGTAATATCCCTTCAGATTCATGCAGGTGGAGGAGAGCACTGGACTGAGAGCCAGAGGCCAATGTCCCTGGCTGCCCTGCCTCGCCCTCTCTGAGTCCTGGCTGAGATTTCCCCATTGCTCTGAGCACAGAGGGCTTCCGCCACAGGTCCAAGAATACAGTGGGGCCACTTTAGGTTATTTTTGGCACTTGGAGCAGATCCCTGGTAGGAGCTAATGATACCTTGTGTGACCTTGACTGGTCACTAAAACAGCCTCAGCCCTCACCTGCACATCCACTCAGGTATTCCCAGGTGCTTATGGAGAGTGAAATCTACACTTGGAGGGCCCAGAGACTCCCCAGCTTTCCATGAAAGCCCTCCCCATGCTGTGCTGTGCCAGAGGCCAGCTGCATCCACCTGCCTTCCATGATGACCCCTTTCACATGAAACTGGAGGGCCCTGGAACCTTCTCTTCCCCTAGTACTCAAAGCCAACCTATGAGGGAAGCCATTGTGCCTCCTGGGGAATAGAAGTGGGGTCCCTGCCTCCTCCCCTCACCCATCCACCTGGCTCCCTTTGCTCTCCCTTGCTGATGAGGCACCAAGCCCCCACTGCCAGCCGCTTAACCCACCTTTCCCCTGTAAAATACTGGCCACATGAGTGAAAGCAAGTGGCTCCCAGATGCAGTGCCCCTCCTGACCTCACTTTCTAAATCCCGCCCCCCTTTCTCAAGAGACCCCACCTTCCAGGCAGAGTGAAGTTTGCTGAGAACTTTCCATGTAGGAAACAACGCCACCATTTTTGGAGGAGATATAGGAGCTCCAGGAAGGAAGCGGGGAGAGGGAGGGTCGCGCTGCAGAAACCCTGGAGGTCCAATCCTTCAGGTGTCCTTTAGGAGGAGACATGGACTAGCCCTCATGGCCTGATTTGACCTTGTGGCTTCTCAGCCCTAGGTCTGTTCCTGGGAGACAGGCCAGTGAGTTGGAGGTGGGAGAGAAGGTGAAGGGGGGGGTGGGTGAGGGAGTGTGAAGCTGCAGAAGTGGGGAGGGGAGTGACTGTCACCTTATTGGGCACCTACTGTGTGGCAGGCGGACACTATAGGCTCTGTCCCAGCTTTACCTGGATTGTCTCACCCACTTCTCACCCCAGCCTGTGCCAGTGTTGTTATCTCTTCTGTTCTGACAGAGAAGGAAACTGAGACTCAGGGGTGTTATGTAACTGCCCAAGGTCACACAGCTTGTCAGGAGCGAAGCCAGGATCCCAGCCCAGGTCTGTCTGCCTCCAGTGGGTTCTCTCTGCTGCCAGAAAGTCGTCCTCCTGAAAAAGCAGGTCTGGAGTTGGGGTTTTCAGTCAGAACTCATCAGGCTCCCCAGAGGCAAATCTATTGTCATCTGCCCTCCTCCTCCTCACCCATCTGCCAGGCAAGTCGCAGGTGAGCCCCCTGCCAAGGCCCCTGCCCCAGCCCCAGGTGCTAGCTTGGCTTGCCTGGCTCCCTGCCCCTCCCTGGTGCCCCCAAGGTGGCTCTGAGGTCACCCCACACCCCAATGCCTTTAATTCTGCATTTCCAGGTCATGGAAAGCATAGGAAAAAGCAGGAAGAGAGAGGAGGTCACTTGAAGGTTGGAAGCAGGGGCTCTGGTCTTCCACAAAAGATTGGGAGTCCTGGTTATCTCCTTCAGTTCAAATGAACCCTTTCCTAACTCCCACCCCTCATCCCCAGAGACAGCCAGAGCTTTGCTTAGTTAATGAAATACAAAAGAAGGAATCAGGGGGTGGGGGTGGCTCGAGAGCTCTGGAAAGCGAGGGAGAGAGGAAAAGTTGGGTCTCTTCCAAAGAGTTAATGTTCCACAGTATGATCGATTAGGTGTCAGATGTAATTTCAAACCAATACAAGATGAATGGCATAATTTTCCCTCTCTCATTTTAGACAGAATTAAGAATCCATTAGCTAACACAAATTTTTGGCAAGTTTAATAGGAGCTCAAATCTACATTCAGAGGAAACGCTCCCCAAAGCATGTTTCAAGCTTTTACTCCTCAGGCCCCTGGCCTCCAACGTCCTCCTGACCCTCCCAAGCCCTCTGTTCTCTGTCCCCTACATGCAGCCCCCTCTTCCTTCCCTGGTCCCCTACATGCTCCTCCTCAACTCAGCCCCAGATTAACTGGCCTGACCCCTCTCACAAAGGCTGGGCCTGCCCACCATTGTCTTCCAGTGGCAATGGGTGGGGGAAGGGGCGGAGGGGCTGGCAGTGGGCCCAGGGAATGGGGGAGGTTGCCGAATTGGCCCCAGGCTCCAGACAAACCCTAGGGAGAGGGGTGAATTGATTGGGGCTTTGGGGCTGTTTGAGTCTCAGCTACTCATCAGTATCACCCCCAGAGTAGTTCTTGTTCTTAGACAAAGCATTCCCTAATTCGTAAGGGGGACTACACCCCCTCCTTTTACATTTACATATATTCACACAGCAAACCTGAGAGGAAGAACAGCTACCAGTCCATTTTATAGATGAGGAAATTGAGGCTCCGGGGGGTTGATTGGAGTCAGCTGGGTCCTTGGCTCTGCTACTTTCTTGCTTACCAGGGCCCTAAGCAGTGGTCTGCAAACTGCGGCTCGGAGCCACATGCGGCTCTTGGGTCCCTTGAGTGTGGCTCTTCCACAAAATAACTGACTTCTGCGCATGGGCCACGAAGTTTCAGTCGCATTGTATGTGCGTGCCCACACGTGGTATTTTGAGGAAGAACCACACTCAAGGGGCCAAAGAGCCGCATGTGCCTCGCGAGCCTCAGTTTGCCGACCACAGGAATTTACCTACAGGTCTCAGTGTTTTCATCTATAAAATGGGAAGAACATTAGTACAAGGTACAAATGAGAAAGCTCTTGAGAAAGGAGAATCTCCATGACTGTTCGTCTGGGCAGAGGTGCCAAATGTCTACGCTGCACCAGCCTCTACCCTCCAAGCTCACAGCCTGTTGGAGAGACAAAGGTAAACTGAGCCCTGCCCTGGAAGGAAGAGAAGCTGGAACATTGGTCATGGCAGCTTCCCCTTCCTGGGCCCCTACCCTGCGCCAAGTATGGAAACAGATTCCTTACATAGAGTAACTCATTTACTCCTCACACTTTTTTCAGACAGATACTATTATTTTCACCCCCACTTTCCACATCAGGAAACTGAGGCACAAACAGATGAAGTACCTTGCCTGAGGTCACCCAGCTGAGTAGGGAGTGGCAGAGTTTAAATTCCAGCCCAGGCAGCCTGGGCCTGTGGCTTTTAACCCGGGGCTGAGCAGAGGTAAAGGCTGGGATGGTGGAATACCAGGATGTGATCGCCCCGCTCTGGGGTCTGGGAAGGCTTCGCCACAGCCAGGCTTGAATGAGGAGTTTACCATTTCACTGGGCAAGGAGAGAAAGAGCATTCTAGGAAACCTTTAGAGCAGTGGTCACCAACAAGTGGTCTGCGGACCCCTGGTGGTCCGTGAGGTCCGAAAGGTTGGCGACCGTTGTTCTAGGCCAGTGATGGCGAACCTATGACATGCATGTCAGAGGTGACACGCGAACTCATTTTTTGGTTGATTTTTCTTTGTTAAATGGCATTTAAATATATAAAATAAATATCAAAAATATAGGTCTTTGTTTTACTATGGTTGCAGATATCAAAAAATTTCTATATGTGACACGGCACCAGAGTTAAGTTAGGGTTTTTCAAAATACTGACACGCCGATCTCAAAAGGTTTGCCATCAGTGTTCTAGGCCATGAGGACAGCATGTGCAAAGGCATCAAAAGAAGTCTCAGGTCCTGGCCTGTTTGACTCAGTTGATTGGGTGTCATCTCATGCACCAAAAAGGTTATGGGTTTGATTCCCTGTCAGGGCACATACCCAGGTTGTGGGCTCCAGCCCCAGTAGGGGGCGTGCAGGAAGTAGCTGATCCATCATCAATGTTCCTCTCTCTCCCTCTCCCTTCCTCTCTCTCTAAAAATCAATAAAAACATATTTTTAAAAAATGTCTTAGCATAGGGGATAGTGAGTGATACACTGCTACAACCAAAACATGGGGTTCATGAGGAGGATGACAGAAAACAAGGTTGGATGGGCAGGCCAGGTGCTTCATTCGGACAATCCTGCTCTAAAAATTGTAAAGTCTAACTCCTACAGACAGCCTTGCTTGCCATGCTCATATTAATAGGTAGGGCTATTGCCTTCTTTCTTCATTATAATAACCACACTAAGAAGGTACTATTAGCCTATTTTTCAGATGAGTAAACGGAGGCTCAGGAATATTAAGGAACTTGCCAAAAAGACTCAGCTAGAAAGTGACAGAGTTGAGCATCAAACCCATGTCTGACCCCAGAGCCCAAACTCTTTTTAAAAAATATATTTTTATTGATTTCAGAGAAGAAGGGAGAGGGAGAGAGAGAAACATGAGTGATGAGTGAGAATCTGATTGGCTGCCTCCTGCAGCCCCACACTGGAGATGGAGCCCGAAACCTGGGCATGTGCCCTGACAGGGAATCAAACCATTCACAGGTCTACCACTGAGCCACTCTGGCCGGGCAGTGCCCAAACTCTTAGTCACTATGCTTGCTGTGTCCTGGTACGAAGTGGGGGAATTTTGGAGGAATTTTCAGCAGGGGGTGGTGGGTTTGGATTGAGTTTTAGGAAAATAATTTTGACAGAGTGTAGAGGTCAGAGCAAAGCGAGGCTGGAGGCAGGGAAGCCAGTAAGGAAACCATTGCTCTGATCCAGATGAAAGTTCCAACTGGAGAATAATAGGGGAAGGCCCCCTCTTATCCATGGGGATGAAAGAAAGGGCCTCCAGGAGCCTAAGCAATAATAGTCATAATAACTCCTGGCCAGTGTTTCTCAGTGGTTAAATCATTTGCTGGCACACCAAGGGGTCATGGATTCGATTCCTGGTCTAGGACCTGCACCTGGGTTGCAGATGTGTGTGGAAGGCAACCAACCAATGTGTCTCTCTCACATCAATGTTTCTCTCTCTCTTTCCCACCCTCCCACTCTCTCTCTAAAAGAAAAAAAATTCAATGGAAAAAATATCCTCGGGTGAGGATTAGCAAAATAATAATAATAACTAATCGTCAAAATAATACAAACTACTTATATATATTTTTATATGTATTGATTTCAGAGAGGTAGTAAGAGAGAGAGAGAAACATCAATGATGAGAGAGACTCATTGATCAGCTGCCTCCCACACGCCCCATACTGGGGATTGAGCCCACAACCCAGGCACATGCTCTTGACTGGAATTGAACCCAGGACCCTTCAGCCCACAGGCCGATGCTCTATCCACTGAGCAAAACTGGCTAGGGCAATAGTACAAAGTATTAAGTGCCTACCCTGTGTCAGGAACTTCCCCTGAGCCATCTCCAAATTATACAATGCTGTAGGACAGATGTTGTTAGCCCCATTTTACAGATAAGAAAGCTGAGGTTCAGAAAGGTTGATCAACTTCTCTGGACTACACAGCTGTGATCCAGCAGAACTGGGACTGGCCTGAAGCCCTAGCCTTTTCTCTCACCTCATTGCCAGAAGGCGGTTGGACCACACATCAGAGGTCAGCTCTTCCCTCTTGACATGGCCTTGAACTGAAGGAGGTGAAAAAGGGGGTGAGGAGGAAGAGAGGAGAAGTTGGAAAGGGATGAGCTCTGGAACCCTGAGCCAGCAGTCACTTTTACATGTTACTTAGACCATTCAAGAAGGTGTCCAGGACAAGGCATTCAGGAAGGTGAGTGAATTTAACTCTCTTAGCCCTTAAGTGGGGAAGAGGCCTCATACCTTTATTTCCTGACTTTTGGGAAGTCCTTCCTACTAGCTAACTCCCATCCCTCCTAGTGGAGTCATGGACAACCCAGTTGCCAGTTTCAAGGAAGAGCCGCTGCCCTTGCATCCCACCAACAGGATATATCTCGGTCTCCTTCCTCAGGTGGTGAGGTGTGTGTGTGTATGGGGGGGGGGGGGGCGGCGGTTCCAGACTATTCCACTGAAAGGAGATGACCAGGCTCCTCAGCCCAGCCCCTCCTCAGCAGAGAGGAAGAGGAATAGCCCTGAGCAGGGAGCGGGAGGAAGGAGACCTAACTGGGCCACAGGGCTCCTGCCTTGAAGGGAGGCGGATCTGAGTTTTAGTCAACGTCTTTGGCATCAGAGCTGAGGGTATATAAAAGAACCCATATCCCTGCCTTAGCTAAACATTTAAGGGATAGGGAACTCCTGGGTCAGCCCAGGGTCACCCTAAGGGAGAGAACTTGGGGAAAGAACTGGAGAGAATATTTAAGAGAAAATACCTTGGAGGGAATGAAGTTGGGCTCTGGAAGCGAACAGACTCAAATTAGAATCTGAGCCCTCCCGTTGCAAAGGCAGAAGTACCTGGGGCAGGTTTGTTCCTTTATTCCACGTATTTTCATTGATATCCTACTATGTGCCAGGCACTGGAATATTCAAAGATCCTTGACTTCAAGGATCATTCTGGTTAGCTACTCTTCTTCACCTGTAAAATGGGGATAGTCATACCTACTCCCCAAGAGAATTATAAAGATTAAATAATGTGTCTAAACCTGCACTCCCCCCAACAAAGTGGAAGCTACTAGCCACATTTAAATTAATTTAAATTTAAAATCCATTTCCTCAGTCACATTTAGCCACCTTTTAAATGCTTAATAACCTCACATTGGGTGCATCTACACAATGGAATACTAAACTGCTGTAAAAAAGAAGGAACTCTTACCATTTGAGCATTATGCTAAGTGAAATAAGCCAGTCAGAGAAAGATAAATATCACATGATCTCACTCATTTGTGGAATATAATGAACAACATAAACTGATGAACAAAAATAGATCCAGAGACATAGAAGCATCAAACAGACAGTCTAACCTCTGAGGGAAGGCAGGGGTGGGAGTTGGGGTAAGAGACCAACCAAAGGACTGTATGCATGCATATAAGTATAACTCATGGACATTAACTGTGTGTGGGCGGGGGAGGGAGGGAGAGTGAGGGCATGTGCTGGGGGGTAGAAATGGCTGGGGAGAGGTCAGTGGGGGAAAGAGGAGACATATGTAATACTCTAAACAATAAAGAAATAAAAAAAATAATAACCTCACATTGGCTAGTGACTCCATATTGATGAGGACAGAACTAGAACATTTCTGTCATTGTAGAAAGTTCTGACAGTGCTGGTCTAAAGCAGCGGTCGCCAACCTTTCGGACCCCACGGACCACCAGTTGGTGACTGCTGGTCTAAAGCACTCAACTCAGAGCCTGGCCCAAGTCATACAGTAATGAACACCATCGTTCTTGGGAGACAGGTGGTGAGACTGATTATTCTTCCAGTAGCCTGCAAAGACCATCCATTTGATGTTCTCCAGGGTTGAGTGTGAAAACTAAGAGTGAGGAAGAGTCAAGGGTGGTCAGGGCAAAGCAGAAGGAGAGAAGGAGGAGGGATAAGTGTACAGGTTAGGGATTTGGTGATGAGGGTACCCAAGAGGTAGAGGCAAGTGAACCATGTGTCTAGGGCAGGAAAGAACAGAAGACCAAGAGGGAAAAGAGAGAGAGAGAAATGCAGGCACCCATGAGGATGGATTCATTTTGAAGGCAGAGCAGGTAGCTTTGCTTTTGAATCCGGTGCGGGGTGTACAAGAGCATTGCCAAGGATGACCCCGAGTTTTGGGCTTAGGAAACCAGTAGAGTTGAGGGGCTGGAGTCCTGGAGAGGGAGAGGCACGGGCCTGAGGGCGCCTGTCACCACAGGCAGCACTGGGACTCCGAAAGGAGGCACTGTTATTCCCTAGGTTCTAACACATTGGCCTTTTGATTTGAATTCTAACCCTCCCATGTTGCAGACTTCTCACAGTGTAGGTCTCCTCAGCCTGTCTCTGGGTGAGCTGCGAGCGAAGACTGATTGGAACAGACCTGACTCACTTAAGGTGCTGGGAAAGCATTTGATCCTTCTCTTTCCTCTTCCTTCCTGACCTTCCACCTGAGGCGGCTCTGAGCCAGGCACCCAGGAGAGGGGACTGTTGTGGAAGGAGTGCTGGGCTGGGGCTGGGCATTGCTCCCAGCTTCTTAGTCCTGCAGTGGGGGGAGAAGACGGGGACATGCTAAGCTCCCGAGCCTGACCTGCGGGCAGCCTGGGTTTGTGCCTCTACCTTCTCTGGGGGCGGATGGACTGATGCCTCCACATTTGGGGTTGGCAGAGGATGATCCCTGAGCCAGTCCCCCCCAAACCAGTGGGAGATTCTAGGAAGTCTTTAATTACTGCCTCAGAGTGGATGCTAGGTTAATGCGATGATTCGAAAGGTATGTTTTTCAATTACATTTAACGGAAAGATTTATAGTCAAGTAAAATATAATTAGGAGGCTGCCAGCAGACAGGCCTCCTGAGAGGAAGAAAGAGAGATGAGACAGACCCCTAATGGGGCAGGTTGGAGCCCAGGCTACGGGACCAGCTTACCCCACCCCACTTGGAAGATGTCAAAGCACTCATCAATTCAGCCATTCAAACACATGGACTAAGTAGCTGCTCCATCCTGGGCCCAGCCTTTTCTATGGGAACCGAACAAATACTGCGTTCCCCACCCTCAGAGAGCTTACAGACCAGCAGGAGGGAGTCAGGGACCAGATCCAGCTGGTAAGGAGTTTGGGTGTTATTCTATGTGCTAAGGAAGCCAGTACAGAGTTTAAACCAGGTAGTGAAAGGCCTGGCTTATACGTCTTTGGTTTTTTTGTTTTGTTTGGCTTATATGTGTAAAAGCTTACCTAGATGCTATGGGAGAATGAATCGGAGGAGGTTAGAGCAGAGACTCAGATGAGAGGTGATGTGACCTGGCTTGGGGGGAAGCACTGAGAAAGGAGAGAAGGGCCTGGACTTGGGGTACATACTGGAGAGAGAACCATTGGTTCTTGGTGAGAGAGTCGAGTCATTACGGAGAGAGAGGGAGAACTGAAGGCCGATGCCCAGGTTTTGGGCTTGAGAAGCTAACCTGGTGCTGCTATCTATTGAAATGGGGGAGCCAAGGGAAGAAATAGGTGGGAAGGCATGTGGAGAAGGTGTTCAGACTTGGGCCGTTTCCGGACTCTTGGACCAGGAGGCACCATCATGGGAGTCCACATCCTACACAAGAAAGACCAAAAGGTTCAGCGCAAGGAGCCCAAGAGCCAGATGACTACCTGAGGCTGTTGGCCAAGCTGTACAGGTTTCTGGCCAAAGGAACCAACCCCACCTTCAACCAAGTGATGCTGGAGAGGTTGCTCATGAGTGGCACCAACTGGCTGCCTCTGTCCCTTTCCTAGAAAACAAAGCTTCGTGGCCAGGAAGGCAAAACTGCTGTGATTGTAGGGACTGTAACAGATGATGTGCGTGTCCCGGAGCCACCCCCAGCCGAATCCTCAAGGCCAAGGTCCTCACCTTCGACCAGCTGGCCCTGGACTCCCCTAAGGGCTGTGGCACTGTCCTGCTTGCTGGTCCTCAAAAGGGCTGAGAGGGGTATACGCATTTTGGCAAGGTCCCCGGAACCCCTCACAGCCGCACCAAACCCTATGGAAGCTCCAAGGGCCAGAACTTCGAGCATGTGAGAGGCCAAGGGGTGAACCAAGGCTACAAAAACCAATCCCAGATCCTACCTTGTTATTAAAAATGTTTGGATGCTGAAATAAAAGGAGGTCAGACTTGGACTGGAGACCCTCTAGGGCAGTGGTTCTCAACCTGTGGGTCGCGACCCCTTCGGGGGTCAAACAACCCTTTCACAGGGGCTGCCTAAGACCATCGGGAAACACATATGTAATTACATATTGTTGTGATGAATCACTATGCTTTAATTATGTTCAATTTGTAACAATGAAAATACATCCTGCATATCAGATATTTACATTACAATTCATAACAGTAGCAAAATTACAGTGATGAAGTAGCAACGAAAATAACTTTATGGCTGGGGGTCACCACAACATGAGGAACTGTATTAAAGGGTCGCGGCCTGAGGAAGGTTGAGAACCGCTGCTCTAGGGGCTTCCCTGGCCCTGAAGGATGGCCATCTGGATGTCCCGCCACAAGAGGGTGCCCTCTCACCACCCCACTCTTGCTTCCCAGTTTGTCCTTGAGCTTTTTTCCATGTCTGACTTCCATTCCTCCTGCTGCACTTAGGAGTGTGTGCCTCTTGAATTTGGAGAGAGAATTCTGTCTAAATCCTGAAATTCTACCACAGCATTCAGACTGCGCTCACATTCACTGAGCACCCACTATGGGTCAGACCCTGTGCTAGACACTTTGGCAATGTTATTTCATCAGATCCTGACCATCGCTCTTTCCATGCTAGTGATATAGTAATACTAATGGTGACCACTCTCTTCAGCCAGGCCCTTTACATAAATTGTCACGTTTAAGTCTCACTGAGAAATAACCTGCCCATGGTCACAGAGCCAGTTGGTATTGAGAGGGGGATGAGAAATCTAGGATTTCTCCAGTAGGAGCCTCTCTGGGGGAAGAGGACTGCCTGGGTGTTGGAGGGAGGAGCCATGCGATGCCTTTCCCCTCCCCCTCACCGGGTCCTTCCCAGGTGAAGCAGAGGCCGCGTCCTCTTCCCAGACTTCCCTGGGTGCGGAGGGCAGACTCCTGATGGCAGCCGCAGGGCCTGCATGTGCTGGGGCAACCTGCCCACTTGCTGGGGAGGGAACAGTTGTCATAGAAGCTCCCGGTCCCTCAGACTGGTTGCCTGGTATCACAGGAGGGAAGTGCCCACCCACGGAATGAGTGAGGGTCCTGTTCTGTGACACAATGGGGTGATTCTTGCCTCCCCCATCCTCTAAGAATGCCTTAGGTGTTTGCGTGTATGTGTGTGCATTTGTGCAGGGACTGGTGTGCAAAGGGTGATTTGTACCCGTGTGCAAGCCAGAACAGGCTTGCCTCCGTGCATTTCCCTCAGGAGGTGATGGTTATTTGGTTGTCTGGGCCTCATAAAGGCGAGTGACTGGTACGTTTCTTCACGCATGTGCCTGTAAGAGGAGCTCTCGCGGGATGCAAAGGGCCTGGCCCCAGGAGTTGAATTCTGAGCTCAGCTCCCCACCTCTCCTTGCCTGTCTCCAGCTCCCTGCATCCCCCCACCTCCTCCCATGCCGGGCAGAATGCCCTCAGCCTGTGCCGGCTGGCACACATGCCACATGGTGCCTGGTGCGTCTGGGCAAGGATGACGCCCCCAGGCCCGGCTGGGACACTAAGCCACCCGCTGCCTCCCCCACCTCCAGAACGGAGCGTCCCCATCCTGTCCCCTTTCTCAGCCAGGGACACAGGGAGCAGGCAGGGACACGGCACAGACAGATACAAACACACAGATGCAACCAGAGACGCCCACAGGCTGTGCCCCAGAGAGACACAGACTTAAGCATTCACGCAGGCTCTGGTACACTCACATACACTCACCCAAATATTACACACCCAAAGGAAGCCAGGGGCAGCCACCACTTGCACAGAACCCAGCAGAAGTAGAGATGTTAGGCTCCCACCCAGTCGGTTAGGCAAACCCACCAGGTGTACCTGTTCGTGGTGCTGAAACCAGACTCTACTCCTTATAGAAGATTGAGACCTGGGACAGGTGGTGGATAAGAAAGAAGGAATGGAGGAGAGAGAATAGAAGGGAGGGGGAGAAATTTATAGGCAGAGAGAGAGAGAGAGGATACCAAGATACCAAGGGGAACTAAGGAATGCCTGAACAAAGAACAGGCTCAAGGATTTATCCATCTTTGCCCTTCAAGGCCAAAAATTGGAAGAGTTTGGCAAGCGTGCCATGGCAAGTGAGGGACCCTGGATGTGTGGTTCCCGTTGGCTTCCAGTCATCCCTTTCAGGTACCTCCTTGTCCTAGAGGGCCTTACAATAGTAGGGGAAGGAGACAGACACCAAGAAAACCCTGTCATGACCCTGCAAATCACTCCCCATCCGATTTCTTATCCCAATTTGTGTTGGACAAGTGTTCATCAATGTTGATCTGGATTTGTTCTGGGGATTGCAAGGATTTAGTGACTGCTTAACGCTTATCCGCAAGATTGGATTATGGGTTCCTAGCTCCCTCTCTTGAGATTAAACTTCCCTCAGGTGGGGTTGCCTAGTAGGAATGGCTCTCCCACCATCAGCCCCTTAGTTGTGATATTTATGGAACATGAGTAATGCCTACATTCCTGACTTGGGGAAGGGTGGGTAACAAGGACCATAGGGCTTATCATCTAACTAGGGAAGAGGGGATACAGAAGAAGATGAGGGGGAACAAAAAGACAAAACGGGAGGAGGAAGAATTGTGAAGATGGATGAAAGAAGGAAGGGAAGAGGAAATTTGGAGAAAGATAAAGGAGGAGATTGGAGATGCAGATGACAAGAGCAAGAGAGGGCATGAGTGATCCAGACAGACTCCAGTGTCCAGGGAAAGGTCAGGGGAAATATGCCAGGTGGAGCAATTTGCTTCCCTTGATTTTTAGGGGCACAGATGAGACTGGAAGACCACCCTGGTCCTGCAGCTGTTCAAAATCACCCCTTCCACCCAGAGCTTCGGGCAGAAAGACCCTATGGGCCGGCAGCTGCCCTAGCAAAGAAGGGGGTGGTCAGATGTAGTCAAATCTGTGTATGCACTATCCTCTTGGGTGGGATGGGAAGAGTGGGTGCCTTTGGGGATGTTTCCACCTGTTTGTATGTGGGCAGTGGCAGGAAGAGAAAGGCACATGTGTGGGTGTTCAATGGAGAGTAGATATTGGGTTGACTGAGAGTGAGGAGCAGGCATAGGAAGAAGAAAGGCAGAAGGAGTGGGGTAAGTAAAAAAGAGAGAATACTGGCTCTCCTGTCCTGGCTGGGTAGCCCAGTTGTTAGAGCATCATCCCGATATGCCAAGGTTGCAAGTTTCCCCAGTCAGGGCACAAACAAAAATCAACCTATGAGTGCATAAATAAGTGGAACAACAAATCAATGTTTCTCTCTCAATCAATAAATAAAAATTCAAAAAAAATTCTGGGGCCTCCTAATTATTCTCGCTCTTTTTTTCTACCAAGAGGGAAGAAGCCAAGCCTAGGATACAAGCTGGGTATATATATCCCAGTGTCCTTGTCTGCAGTGTAATGAAAGTTCCAATTTCATAGGGTGGTCGAGATGATTATTAACTTACGTAAAATGCTTACGTCAGTTACCAATGTATAGTAAGTTCCAAAGATATGTTTGCTTCCAGGTTGTTGTATCTTGGTCTTGACTGGAATTACTTAGGAACTATTCCTTCATGTTTAACTAGACCTCCTTTTCTGGAGTGTAGAGGGGAAGCCCGTGCTAAGGAATGCAGCAGGGTCTAGTCTAGAACAAGGTCCCCACCAGGGGCTGTTGGGGGTGTTATCCTGGATTCCTGAAAAAGCTGGACCTGGACCTACACCCGTGTCTCCCTGCCTGCCTGGAGCCTCACTCCTCCACCCTAGTCAGTGCGGTGTGGACATGTGGTCCATTCCTTCTAGACTGTTCTCTCAACCACAGTCCCTTCCCCCTTTCTACCTGTCCTGCTCCTTTCTCCTCCTCTTCCTTCTCAGGAATCTATTTGGGAGGGAAGGAATTCCCACACTACTTAGAGGTGGGACTGCCCCACCCTGCACAGACATAAGGGATGGTCTCAGTCTGGAGGTCAAGGAAGCATGTGGGGGTTGGCACAGGAGGGTGAGGGGTGCAGGGCAGCCCCCGTGTCCTCCCATTCCCCCCAGCTCCTGTCTCATCACTGTCACCATTCAATCATAGCAGATGGGCTGCAGCTGTGAGCGCCAGCCCGGCACACAGGCTGGTCCGTGCCACTTGGGAGAGAAGGAAGAGAAAGGGAGGGAGGAGGGAAGGAGGAGGAATGAAGGGAGGAGGGAGAGAGGAAAGGGACAGAGAGGAAGGAGGAGGAGGAAAAGGAAGCCAGTGGAGGAAGAGAAAAATGGCTTGAAGAGAAAGGAGACTTGGTACCTTTTCTGCCTGTCACTTCCCAGCAGGAGAGCAGAGGCCAGGGCTGGGCTCACAAGCTGGGCAGTGCCAGGCGAGATGGGCATATGCCCCTGATTACTACCAGGACCGCAGGCCAAGCCTCCGCAGCCGCCACGGCCTCATAAATCAGGTTTTAAGTAGCAACCACATGGACATTTCCCAGCTGAGAGACCTGGCCTCTGCCGGCCCAGCTAGGGCAGCCCTGGTGGTGGTGCAGGTGCCAACCAGGGCACAGGAAAGAGACATGGTCATCAAGGCTTGGTGGGAACGAGTGTTGGGTCTTATTCTGGCCAAACCCGGGAGGGGGGCTCCTGCCAATAGGGGACAGGTAAGAAGGTGGCAAGTGGCTGGCAGTGGGGTCAGGGCCCCCTGTTGAGGCCCCTAGACCCTGTCCATTTCCGGGGGGGAAGCTGCTTGCAAATGAGGGGGGTGAGTACTGCTACTGACACCCCCTGAGGCCCCCTCCCATTAAGGACAGAGGCTGTGGCCCTCAGGCAGGCTGAGTGCCCTGCGCTTGGGCCCCTGGATGTGCTGGGGGCTCCTGGTGGGCAGGGAGGAGTCTCCCCACACAGCTCAGGCCCAGAACAGGCCCAGCAGCCGGTAAAGCGGGGAACGAGGAAGTGACTGAGTGCCAAAGGGCCAGGTCTGTGTTCTGGTCTCGGGACTGGCAGGGTTTATGTCTGAGCGCGCGGGACCGGATCGGTGTGTGTGCACCTCGGGGGTTGTCTGTGGTGCCCGGGAAGGTCTAGTCTGACAGACAGACATCCCTCCACATCCTCCTTTTAGGGTCTCTGCTCCACACACCCCTCCCCTGAGCCCGGGTTCTCTCCTGAATCCCACACCCCATCCCGACCCCACGCGGGGCGGCCCCTCCTCCGGGCTCTGCC
>NW_006298628.1:4515877-4516647 GCF_000327345.1 Myotis davidii
AACAGGCATTTGCTACCCGGCGTGCCAGGAGCGATTGGCAGGTTCGAGCAGGCACAGTCATTCCCAACACAGATGTCCCTGCGCTCGCGCTTCTGATCTGAATTCTGTCAGCTCCGAGTCCGAGGGCGAGGAGCAGACAGCCACACAGACCGAGCTGCAGACAGACTGACACCGACAGGGCGATGGGCCGCAGGACACAAACACGGATATTTCTTCCCCGGGGAAAAAAATGTAAAGAAAAATACGAAAGGCTGCCACTAATTGGGGGGACATGTCTGCACCCCAAGAGTGGCCCTTGCGCTTCCACCTCCCCCTGGTTGCCTGCCCAGACTTTTCCGGTCTCCCCCGCAGCCCTACAACATTACCCCTGAACTTCCCGTGCGAGTCCTGGCTGACCCAAGTCGGGGGGTCTGCATCCCCAAGTCCCTGCACAGTGCCGCCGAGGCGCGGGGTCCTGGCTCTAGAATCCCCCAATTCCACACTCTCCCACCTGCGCACGTGGTGCCCCGCCGGGCCCATCCTTGCAGCGCCCTCTCCGTTAGAGGGGAGAGTGGGTGCTGTCGGGTTCCCAGCACTGAGCGCCCCACCTGCCGGGTCCTCACTCGCCGGCCCCAGGCTGGCAACCCGCCAAAAACACAGCCACCCCCTTTGGATGCGGAATGCGAAGAGGTCACGCCGCCTGACCCCTGGCCCTTTCCGCTTCCTCCCAGCTGCAGCTCCCACCCTGAGCCTCCCCCCCCCCCCCACCCCGCCTGCAGCCTCTGCCCGCC
>NW_006298628.1:4517119-4517403 GCF_000327345.1 Myotis davidii
AGGTGGGGAAGGGGTGTCCGGGCCGGGCCGGCCGGGGGAGCTGCTGGGCGGCGGCGCCCAGGGAGAACTGTCTGAGAGATTTTCCTGATTTCCAACAAAATGATCAGCAGGGAAGGGTTTGGGTTCGGTTTTGCTTCGGGATTCTGTGGCTCTTCTCGGATTTTTTTTTTAAGCACCGCCCTCCCCCAAATGCAAACCCAAATGTTTTCGATGTTTTAATTGAGTTGTTTTTAACCCTCCCCCTGCGCGGCGCCCGGGCCTCGGCTCCGGAGCCCAGCAGGGCG
>NW_006298628.1:4524429-4524802 GCF_000327345.1 Myotis davidii
AGGGCCGCCGGGCTGGGTCCTCCCCGGGCAGGGCTGCTGGTGGGAGAGGCGAGGCGGGCAAAGGGCAGGCTCACTCGCTCACGGCGGAGGGAAGGGCACAGAGGGGTTTGGGTTGTGGATGGTTGGGCTGAGTTTTTAAATCTTTCTCTTTTTTAAAAGAAAAAAGCCCCCATCCTGTGTCATCATTTTTATGGGATCTGCAATTCTGGCAAAAATCTGTCTTTAATTTAGCTGTCCATATAAAAATCCTCACTGTATAATAATGAACAGATGCCATGGAATTTAAGCTGGAGCTTCGGCTCCTCCCCGCCTCCCCCCGCGCCTGGCACCGGGCACCGGGCACCGGCTGAGTGGCACAGACTGGCACCAAGGC
>NW_006298628.1:4525719-4526088 GCF_000327345.1 Myotis davidii
CCCTTCCCTCCGGGGCCCAGGCCGCTCCCGCGGGGCGGGGTGCCCGCTGCCCTCCAGGAGCGACGTCCCGGGTGGCGTCTGATGGGGGGGGGAGAGGGATGAAGGCGAGAGAGAACACCCTGGCCCACACCTCTCCCCTCTGTTCCCCAGGGGAGAGAAAAACTATCCGAATCCGCGGGTCCTGGCGCCTGGCCGCCGGTCCGGAGGGCGGCCCCGCCGGGGATGGAGGGGCTGGTTCTGAGCCCCCACCCCCATCCCTCGCCTTTAATGCCACTCTGGCGAGAACAGATGTCCCAAGCCGGGCGGACTGCCCAGACCCCGCCCAGCTGTGTCCTTGGCGAAGACTCGGCTAAGGGGGGGAACTGGCAT
>NW_006298628.1:4526148-4532210 GCF_000327345.1 Myotis davidii
GACCTCGCAGTCGCGGCCTCAGGCGGGAGGCCGCCTGGTCCCGGACAGACGCGTCCCCCATTCAGTTCATTCCCAAAAGAGGAAGGAGACACCCACAGGGGTGGAGAGAGGCCGAGAGAAAGGTGCGACTAACCGGACACCAGGCGCATCCTTCCCCCTGCCCCGGTCTGAACCCGCAGCCCCAGGCTGTCCGGGGAGACCGAGCTGCGCTTCTGCTGGCGCTGGCAGAGGAGTTGGCAGCGCCAGGACCACACCGGGGCGCGCATCTGGGCACTTCTCCGCCCAGTGCCATGCCCAGCTCCCGTGGCACAGCCGGCAACTGGTGACTAGGGGTTTCCTCACCCTCTCGCACCAGCTCCCCAGTTTTCCCAGCCCGCACTGGGGGGCTGAGGCCCCAGCCCTTGGCATTTCCCCCCCCCCGCCCCCACCCCCAGAAACCCGTGGCTTATCTCGGTTTTCTCCTGCTGCTCCCAGGTGGGCAGGGCTCCTATCCATCCAGCGCTTCAGGATGGAGAAACTTTACAGGAGCAGCAAGCCCCCTGGGTGTCTGTGCCCTTTCTTACCACTTCTCACCCAGGAAAACGGTCCCGAATTTTTAAAGAAGCCGCTTCAGGATTTGGAAGGGGAGCAGGGTTTTAAGATTTCTCACAGTCCAGGTGGTCCCCTCCACTCTGAGCCTGTGGCCAGTGCCTGGGTTACCCGGCCCTAAAGAAAGAAAAGCCGCAGTGAGCTGGGAAGCCTGTTAGGACAGCCGAGGCCTCCATGCCCCTTCCCACACCGGGAGGAAACGCAGCTTCCTCCTCTGGCCACGTAGGAGCAGGCCAGGTGAGGCCTGGCTGACCCTGTGGTACACGGAGAACCTGGGAGGCCTTGGCTGGTCAGGCCTGGCCTGCACCGTCTTTCTTCCCACTTTCCTTGAGAACTAAACACAGAATCTAGAACTAGCCTTCAGTTTCAATGTCCCCTCAAATCAACAGGCAACTTTTAGATTCTGGGGGAACGAAGAAAACAAAGGTCACGCACAAGAGGGAATGAAATCTCCGACCTTGCGCCCACAGGCTTGTGGGCTTTCCCGGAAAAGGAAAAATGAGAGCGAGAGAAGCAAACACAGCCAGTAGAGTATACGGAGTGCCAGGGCTCCGTGCTGCTGACTCCAATGGGGCTCAGGATACCTGGGTCATTCATTGGGCTGTCCCGCTGGGTGATGAAACCAGAGGGGTAGGTTTCATTGGGAGTCAGGGGCCTGCGGTGGCATTCACCGCTGGAAAGGAGTGAAGGGGACAGGGGAGAAGCAGTATGGCACTTCCTCCCTTTCTTCTGGATGGACAAATGGCTTGGACTCAGAGACGTCTCTGTTTCCCTGTCATTTCCAAATGCCAAGCTTTAGGTGGGGGCGGGGAAACCAAGGGACAGACGCCCTCCTGGCGGATCTGGGCTCCAGCCTTCGAGTTGGGCAGCCCAGGGGTGGGAGCTGCGCCAGTTGGTGTGCGCCTGGAGACCCCTGCTGCTCGTCCTTGCTGCGACTTCTCCCGAGTCCCCTCCCTCCCACCACTCCGGCCCCCTTTCACCATCCTCCCCTTCTGTTCCTGGAGCTTCTCCCTGTGTGTGCGCACAGGCAAGCAAGAGAAAAGGGCCTGCGAGGGGGAGTTTGGGGCCTTGTGTCCGCACACATCTTCTTCTCGTGCTCATCTCGCCCTCTCGCCAGGGAAGCTGAGCGCTGGTGAGGAGGGCAAGGGGAGGGTAGAGTGCAGCCAGAGTGCAGGGAGTGTGAGGGAGGGTCAGGCATTGGAGGAAAGGCCTGGGCACTCAGGGTCCCCACTCCAAAAGGGGTCCAGGCGCCCCCACCCATCCAAGGTGACCACAGACACAATGGCCCAAGAGTCATCAACATCTCTTGAAAAGGCGCTGGAATCAGGCTTTGGACATGGAACTGAGCTGTGTGGAGTAGCCTGAAGAGCGAAGCTTAGGAGTCTGTGGTCTGACCAGGGGGGCCACATGGAGGGACCGTTACTTCCAGCCCCGCCACCTGGGTGCTGGAGGGTTATGGGAAACCGGCTGAGCGGGAGAGGAGCTCATTAACCTTGCTCCCAGGGCAGGTGAAGACTCAGGGCTCAGGATGGATGCTGAGTTGCTTTTTTCGCCAGTTGCCCCTGCCAGGCCTTGCCCCAGCCATGAGCTGAGCAGATTTGGGTCTAGGATGTGATCCTTGCTCCATATTCCACGCAAAATGTGGGGGAGAATGAAGGTGGGTCAAGTCCTTTCTCCCAATAATAGGGGTGACTCAGAGGTCGATAAGAGTCCCTCTGACTACCAACAGGGGCAGATTCTGGAGATGCGGGCCCAGTTCTTACTCTCACTCCAGAGAGGCGATCCTATGAGAATTCCAGAGAAGGCAGTGGATTTTTTCAAAGGATCGTGAAATTCTCCGGAAAATGGGAGGAATTCCGGCAGATCGTTGGGAAGGGCCTCTGCCGGTTGGGTGCTCCCTGGGGTTCCGCCAGCGCGACCTCCCTCTGCGGAGGGAAGGCGCGAGGATGCAGGCCAGTCAGCACCGGCGATCGGACAGCTCCCTTTTGGGGCGCGGCTCCTTCAGCAACCGCCGGGAGGTGGAGGAGGGAGGGCCTGTCTCTACTGAGAGGGCTTGGGGGTGGTCACTTAGGGGAGACGCCCAGCTGAAGGTCAGTATAATAGGATCTACCCGTTTGCATTTAGGGTTTTCCTCTCCAACTACCTTTCCTTTTCCCACTTGTGTCAGGGCGCTGTCATTTTGGGATCTGGGATCCAACCTTTAAAAGCCTTAGCACGCCTGACCTCAAGCCCCAAACCCACACACACTACAGCCCCCACTGCAGTTCTAAAACAAGAAACGATGTGTTGTTGTTTTTTTAAAGATAATTGAAGTAAGCAGCGTTAGAAACAGCTGGGTGCAGTACTCCTAAGTGTACTCAGGCTCTGGGATGAGGTCTTTAGGACTGAGCCCCCTTTCCACATATCCCAGGGGTCCAGTGGGCACTGGTGTGTTTTGGGTGGAGAATCCGTTCAGGGAAGTCAATTCAGAGATTCCTCTGCCCCTGAGGCTCAGAGAAAGAGAACGGGAGGCTACCTTGTCTGAATGGGGAAGCGGTGGGCAGGACAGCCTCCTCTGAGGTGCCCCTCCTCCGCCTCCTTAGGTTGAGGACTTGCCAGTGTGAGGAGCCTCCTCAGGCAGGAAGGAGGCTGTGTACCAGCGGGGTTCCCACTGCCCTGCCACGGGGAAGCTCAGGGCTAGGTCGAGCTCCACTCTACCTGGTGGGTGCCTAGGCTTAGGCACCCTCATAGAGTTCTGGAGTGTTCCGTCAACCTCATCAGCACCCCTACAGATTTCAACATTCCTGAGGCTAAAGATGACCCATTCCCCGGAGTCCACGGAACACATATTTAAGACCGAAAAGATTTCCTCCATTAATATTCCATCCTCATGACCTTATAATTTTTTAAAATTAAAAACAGCCGTGTCTGGCTTAAATGGTTGTCTGTGTATCCCTGCACGCTTGTTTTTGTTGCAACAGTGGGCAGAGGGTTGTCAAATAACTGGCTGCTCCCAACGCGGTCATTTTTCGGTGATGAAAAGATATTTTGTTTCCAATGGAGGTGCGCGTGCATGTTTGGGAGCTGAAGGAGTGTCAGGAGATTAGCGCGATGCTTTGTGCTGGGGGCGTGTGTGTCTGTGTAAGGTCTGGGAGGCACCGTGGTTGTAGCCGTTTGGGTGCCCAGTGGATGGGTGTGAGGGATCTCGAGGGTGGCCAGGGTCCCTGTCCCTGGCCTCTGCACAGTCACTTGACTGTCGCCATCACCCCGAGCCCCAGCTCAGTCCCTGGAATGAAACGAGGCCACCGTGAGAAACGGATCCGGCTTTGCATCTCATTTACATAAATATTTATTAATCGTCATTAAACTGAACAGAAACACGCAATGCACTTCGGGTGTCCGACGGGAGTTTAATCTTCGCTACAAGAGGAAGGTAAAATTGCGTGTGAGTGTATGGGTGAATGAGTGGGTGTCGCCTGTGGGTTTGCATTTTGCACCGTGTGTTTGGATGCCTCATCTCCTGCCTCCGGTGGGGAGAGGGTCTTCTTTTGCCCCTTTTTTGGGGGAGACTCCAGAAGGAGCCCTCAGCCCTCTCCCTGCCCACCTGCCAGCCTGAGCCGAGAGGACAACTCGGACAAAAACCCCTTCTCCAGCCACCGGAAATCGCTGGGCGCTGGCGCCCACCGGAGCACAGTCGGGCAGGGCGGGGCTGCCCCCAGATCCTGGCCTCCACTCTCACCACAGGAAGGGGTACAGGTGCCTGAGGGGAGGGACGCCACGGAGCTCTCCTCCCCCTGCCCCCGGACGCCCGCGCCCGGCCCGCGTGTGCGTGAGGTGTGGTGTGCGTGTGTACGTCTCTCATGCAAACCCTCCCTCCCCAAACCGACCCCCCCAACAGTTTGCCATTCCATACAAATTTGGAAACAGGTTTTTAAAAAAACAGCATGACGCACGACGGGGACGGGGCGGGGGGAGGGCAGTGGCACTGGGGCCCCAAATCTCCGAGTCACTGATTGTAAGAACCTGGGGAGGAGGAGCTGGCGGGCGCCGGCCCCCAATAGATATTTGTGTCTTTTTATTATTGGTAGTAGTATTTTTTTGCCTTTTATTGCTTCTAAAAGTTCTTACTGCGTTTTCTCTCCGATCCGGACTTTGCGTTCGGCCTCCGTCGCCTCTTAGCTTTTTTTTTTTTTTTTGTATGTATGTTTGTTTGTTTAAAAAAGGGGAAAAGGGAAAATGGATTCTAGTTACAAATTGTCTTGGCTTCTCTCTTTCCTCTCAGTCCACATTCCCTCCCGCCAAAATTAAAATCACAAAACGCTGAGACTAAGGGTTGGGGTGAGGGCGATCGGGGTTCAGGCCTGGGCAGCCTGGCTTCTGCCCTCGTTAGGAAGGGGCGCCCGGCTCTTTCCTCCCTCGGCAGCTCTGTGTCTGTTTTAAAAGTAATAATAATGGGAGGGGGGACTATCCCACAGCTCAGCTGCCCCCTTACGAGCCCCTCGGGGTCTGCAGGGAAAAGGGAGACGGAAACCTAAGAGTAAGGAGTAAAGGGGGGGGGTCTCCAAGGAAGTGCCCTAAGGGGATCCTTGGCGAAGACTCCCTGGGTAAGAGGAGGAGGGAGCCCCTTGGGGGGAGAGAAGGCGAGTCCCCTGGGGAAAGCGAGGCCCCTGGGAGGGCCCCCCACTGTTAAGAGGACCGTGCTGCCCAGAGAGCCGCGGGACCGGCGGCCCGCACCCCGCGCCCGGCGCCACGGGGGTGCCCCTGCGCTCAGGGGCTGGGGACAGGGGTGCGGGCAAAGGCCAAAGAAAAAGGAAGGGGCGGCCTCGAGGTCTCAGTTATGGAAAAACGCGTTGAGCTCCTCGTACATGGGGCCCCGGTCGTGGTGAAGGTGCATATCGTAAGACAAGAGATTCTCGGAGTGGACGCCCCCGCGCACCGCGGACGAGCCGAAGACCAGTCCGTGGCCCGCGGGCCGCGAACCGGGCAGCGCGGAGTAGTGCATAGAGTAGTGGTAGCTCTTCTCGTGGTCGGGCGACGAGTCCTGCTTGAGCGAGAAGTTGCCCTGGAGACAGAGCGGGGGGCTGAGCGGGCCCTCGTACTCGGAGCTGTTGTAGTCCGGGCTCGAGAAAAACCATGCTCTACAAAAAACACAACTTCACAACTACATTCACTGAAAGTGTAGCACACTTCTGTTTTTTTAAATTACTTCCAAATTTGTGTATAATGATCTTCTTGTGAATGAGTTGAGCTGCAGGCAGCCGGCCACCAGGTTGGTGGTGGGCTGCGACAGGCCCATGCACAGCGTCTGCAAGTAGGACACCAGGTCGGGGCGCTTGCCCGAGCGCAGGATCTCCGAGAGCGCCCAGATGTAGTTCTTGGCGAGGCGCAGCGTCTCGATCTTGGACAGCTTCTGCGTCTTGGAGTAGCAGGGCACCACCTTCCGCAGGTTGTCCAGCGCCGCGTTCAGGTCGTGCATGCGGTTCCGCTCCCGCGCG
>NW_006298628.1:4533447-4536917 GCF_000327345.1 Myotis davidii
GAGTCCGGGGGAGAGGGGAGGGGAGGGGGAGGGGGCAAGAGAGAGAGGGGGAGACCGGGATCTTCTCGCCTATTTCATTGTTCCCCCATCTTCAGGGAGCGGGGGCAGCGGCTCCTCCAGGCGGCGGGCACCGGCGTCTTCAGAGCGCCATGCGAGCCGCGGAGCGAGTGTGGCATCTCTACCAGGCGGGGTACCAGCCTCTATGCCAGGCCATATGGGCTTGGCACGTCACGGGCAGCAGCTATCACATGAGAGACGGTGATTGGCATGCGTCTGCATTGGGGGAGAGCCGGCTCCCCCGGGACCCGCCGCCATCTGTCACTCTCTACTCCAAAAAAAAAAAAAAATTAAATAAATAAAGGAAATAAATAAATATCTCTGCTGCCCTCCCCTCTCCGCCCAAAGCCGGGAAAGCAGGGATTGAGAGGGAGGGGGAGGACTTGCCCCCCCATATAGAGCCCCCACATGGGAACAATGGGGTGGCAAGACCGGACATTGGGGGGTTGTGGTCGCCCCAAATTCCATGCTCCCTCCGGGGTCCAGCTCTGCCCATTTTTTCCCTTGCAGCCCCCAAAGGTGGGTCGGGGACCAGACCCCTAAGTCCCTCGAAGGGACTTCTGTGCTCGCCACCCCCAGGAGAACCCCCTTGGCTACAAAGGGACAGCTGAGGCCCCTCCCAGGGTGGCTATGGGGGGGCGTCCCTGGCCCAAGCCCCATAGGTAGATGTTGGCACCAAGCCATCCCTCATCCCTGTCTGCCCCTCCCCCACCCACCCTCACGCACACACAACATATGTGGCTGAACGAAATTCAAACCAAGGGAAAGACAGAGAAAGGGGAGACTTGCCTGGATGTCTGAGCCGCTGCATGGGCGTGTGTGTGTCTGTGGGGACATGTGTATATGTCTGTGGAGTCAGCTGATGGAGAGGTTTCCTTGTGTGTCTGGGGGCATCTTCTGTTGGCGTGGAGTAGCAAGGATTCCCTGGGATGAGCCTCTGCACCCACCATCTGGGGGTGGGGGAGAGGGTCTCGGTCTGGATTCCTAACCCAGAAACCCCTCCCTCCTCACCCGCCAACAGCCCCTCCCCCGGCTAGACAAGGCCATCCCACCAGCTCTTCCTCTCCTGGCCTTCTGACTCCCTTAGTGGAGAGGGGGAGGAGGCTGGTCTGGGGATTGCCTAAAGTTCTTAGAGGAGACTCAGGCCTTCTCCTGCCCCTGCAGAAAGTGAAAAATAAAAACATGCTGAAAGTACAGAAGCCAAGTCCAGCAGTTCTGAGTGACCGAGGGCAGGTGGGTCAGACAGGTAGGTGTCTTGATGAGAAAGGTAGGAAATTGCTGTTTTATCTTACAGCTCACCTTTCACCCAACCCTCTCACTGGCTCACACTGGGCCAGACACAGATGCAAATGGCATGGGTTGAGGAAGGTAACTTTAGACACACACACACACACACACACACACACACCTGTTCCTCACTCTGCGGTGCAGAAAATGGATACACACCCCTGTGTGTGAGCAGGCAATCAGAGCCAGGTGTGGAGAGGCCCTTGCCCACGCTCTGGTTCAGGCATTTGTGTGTTTCAGCCCCACATTTCCTGTCCCTCTCCCCACCCTCCAGATTACACACTCCCAGGCAACTTCAATTCTACATTAAGCGACCATGTGCCAGGCACTGTGTGGTGCAAAGATGGGACTTCAGCCTCAATCTGGACGGATTTCATTTCCTCCCTCTAGGAGCCCTCGGAGGGGCTCTTGGGCTGCTAGGACACCGATCTGATGTTTGGTAGAATGAGTTTGGTTCTAAAAAGAGGCCTTGGAGAAGGAGAAGGAGGGGGTGGTGCTGTCCGAGGCTCTCTAGGCACTTGGTGGGAGCCATAAGAAGCCTGCTCATCTGGCGTGGTTCAGTGGTTGAGCATCGACCTATGAACCAGGAGGTCATGATTCAGTTCCGTTCCCCATCAGGGCTCATGTCCGGGTTGTGGGCTCAATCCCCAGTGTGGGGCATACAGGAGGCAGCCGATCAATGATTCTCTCCCATCATTGATGTTTCTTTTTTTTAAAAAAAAATATTTTTATTGATTTCAGAGAGAAAGGGAGAGGGAGAGATAGAAACATATTCCTGCACACTCCCTACTGGGAATCAAGCCCACAACCTGGACATGTGCCCTTGACCGGAATCGAACCTGGGACCTTTCAGTCCGCAGGCCAAACTGGCTAGGGCCCATCATTGATGTTTCCATCTTTCTCTTCTTCTCCCTTCCTTTCTGAAATCAATAAAAAATAAATGTTTTTTAAGTCCCAATTGAATAATAACAATAAACAAGTCCCAACTCCTCCTTCCAGAGGCCCATTGAGGGGGAGCTGACCTGCCTAGGAGCACACAGGTGGAGAGAAGCTGGGGGCTGGACTCCCAGCCCTGCTCCTTCTACATCCCCACACTCTGCCTCCGTGGTCTCCTGTGGTCTCCCGCATGAGAAGCTAATGGTGAGCTTCCTCCATTCATGGGTTGGGGTCTGGAACTAGGATGGGCCTCGGGAGGGACAGAGGCTCAGTATGCTGACCAGGACCCTGTCCAAGTTTGGGAACAGCCTCAAGAGCTTCCCGGCCCCTTTACTGAGGGCGGAGTCTCCAATCCTGACACTTGGTCCTGGGGGGTGGGGTGGGGGATGGGCACAGTTGTATGGCATTTCGGTTACCTGCACATGCTTTGGGCTCGGATTCCTGGCCAACCCCACTTTTCCCAGCTTTAAAGAAGGCTGAGTGCCTTGAGCAAGTTCCGTAACATCTCACAGCCTTGATTTCCCGTCTATAAAATGGGGCTAGTGATGCTACACCTGCTAGAGCTTGGTTAGTATTAAAGGGGATGATGCATGTCATGAGGTTAGCACAGGGCCAGCAGTACCGTGAGCCTTCAGGAAATGCCCGGCTCATGTTTATTAGAGCACCTTGTAATCGGTAATGCTTTACAATGTTAGTTTCGTGCACATACCCCCCCCCCACACACACACACGTGGAATGCTTTGTAGGGTGCTTTCTTCATAGGATGCGTTTAGAATGGCCACATAGGAATGGGTTTTTGTTGAGTTAATGGGTGAATGAATGGATGAGTAAGCGAATGAATGCTTTCTTGGGATAAAAAGAATATCCAGTGCCCCTGGACACTGAGGTGGGGTCTCCCTCCCAGGCCCCTCCCAGCTCCAGGCAGGAGGCAGGGGCAGCGGGCAGGGGCAGCGGGCAGGGGGCAGGGGGCAGGGTGCAGGGGACCTTCGTCCCTGCCGGCTGCTTCCTGTCTTTTCTTCCTTCAGGAAAATGGAACAAGTGTTTCTCACTCCACACATCCCCACTCTTTTTTGGGAGAGACAATAAAAACCCGGGAAAGTGGGGCAGAGGGACGTGTGGGAGGCGCTCAGACGGGCGGGAAGGAGGCAGCACACGCGCGCACGTGCGCCGCGGGCCGGGACCTGCGCCCG
>NW_006298628.1:4538400-4541896 GCF_000327345.1 Myotis davidii
AGGTGAGGGCTGGCACGGGCGATGTGCGGCTGCGTGCCTTGTGGTGCCACGAGGGAGGGGGAGGGGAGGACCAGCGAGGTGCCATCCCCCTTCTCCCTGCGACCTCCGGTCGTGACCTCCAGCCCTCGACCAGGACTCCCCTGGACTTCCTGGGCCCTTTCTCGGGTTCTCACTCTGGGCCTAGGCCCCGCCCAAAGGTGGGTGGGCTCATGCCCATGGGATCAGGTGTGGCGCGGAGATTCCTGGTCAAACTCCTGCCGCACCCTTGACCTTCTTCCCCCAACCCGGACAAAGGGAGCCGGCGTAGACCTGGTGTTTGTGCAAAGCCAGCACCCTCAGGATTATTCACTTGCTCCCAAAGCAGAGTGACCTTTGCCTCAAAACCTTTGTCTTCTGGCTTCTGAGACTCATTTTTTCTGATAGAAGTTCCCTTCCTGATGGGTGCTGGTCCCTGAGTCTCCCTTTTGTCAAATAGTTCCTGGATGGACACCGCCTCCTGGGAGCCTTCCCGACCGCCCCAGGCAGGGCAGCTCCAGCACTGCCACCCTGTGTGAAGAGGATCCATTCACCCACCTGCCTCCCTGACGTGACCAGGGTGGTGAATATCTCTCACTAGTCCAGTGTTGCACCGGCCGTATTGAGTTGGTGCTCAATAAATGCTCATGCCTGGCTGGTTTAGAGGGTTCGGGGTGCTCCTCTGGAGAAGCTCCTACAGCAGTACGGCCCAGAGCCCCTCTCCTCCTCCCGTCTTTTGCATAAATTTCAGTTTGGGGAGGTGGACTTGGATGGGGGGTGGGTCACAGATTCCTCCCAAGGTGGCCGTCAGAGGAAGGGCTGGGGCATGGGGGCTGAGCCCAGAGTGAGGTCACATGAGGCGCCACGGTGTCTCCCTCCCCAGGTGGTTCCTGCCCAGCTGGGGACCTGGGGGCGAGGCAGGGGTCGCCTCAGCTGAACCCTGTTTGGGCCCAGACCTCTCAGTAGACTTGGAGCCCCTCTCCTTCCTCCCCCACCCCACCCGACTCCTCCCCTGCGTGGGGTAAGGGAACCTCCTGCGGGGTAGAGAGGTGAGGTCCAGGTCCAAGGCTGAGTCCCACTCCAGCTGCTTTTCTTTGCTGATGCTTCTCCCCAAAGCTACCCTCCACTAGCTCAGAGCCCCTCTGTCTTACGGGCCTGGCTCACCCTCCTCCTCCAGAAAGGCACCTTTAAAGGCTCCCCATAACCCCTAGGATCAAGCCATGCTCCTTAGGGCACCCCAGATCTGGCTGCTGTCCGACTGTCCCTGCACAGTTACCCCTGTCTTGAACGCTGCCCTCAGCTGCTCTACACTGCGTCCACTTCCACAGCCTCACGCCTGTGACCTTTGCTCGGGTGGTCCCCTCTGCCTGAGCTGTGCCCTCCCCCCTTTTCCCACCTTTTAAGCTGAAGCATCACCTCCTCTAGGAAGGCTCTCTGGATTAGGTGCCCCTCCTTTGCACACCTCTGTAGAGGCAAAGGTCATGACATCTGACCCAACCTGACAGCCTATTCCTGGAAGGCAGGAGCTAGGCCCGGGCCCGGCACGTAGAGTATCTTCAACAAGTGGCTGTGGGACCAAGGCCTCTCCTGCCACTGTTTGAGGAGGTGCCAGTTCTACCCCAGAAATGGAAGGCCGCAGCCAGGGCAGGACACCTACCCACAGGAAGCCCCTCCTCTGCCATCAGCCTTCCTCCCCCACCCCCGCAATCCCGGCACTGATGTGGGAGTCAGGCTTCCCTTCTGTAAAATGGGCCATTGTGTTCAAGGAGCCAACAGGTGTGAAGGTGCTGCCTCAGCCCAGGGCCCTGTCCAGATATGGCTGATTTCGCCCAATGTTCCTGATTGGCTTTATGCTGTAAAATGTGTGGCCGGAGTTCTCTATTCATTGCCACCTCTTGGTTCTGCCTTTCTTGGCAGTTTTCCAAGTGAGCAGTCAGGATGTGCTGCCGCTGTCCCCCGAGGGTCCACCCCAGAAGGCAGTCACACCAAGAGGGAGTTCTGGACTTAGCAGGGTCTCCACCTGGGTCTGATCACGTGATCCCACGCTTCCGCATCTGTAAAATGGGAACAGTGACACCTGCCCACCTGCTCATCTCCCTCAGCTCTGACAGGAGGACCAAAAGGACAGCCAGGCCCAGCCGGCGTGGCTCAGTGGTTGAGCATCAACCTATGAACCAGAAGATCACAGTTGGATTCCCAGTCAGGACACAGGCCTGGGCTCCGTCCCCAGTGGGGGTCATGCAGGAAGTGATCAGTCAGGACAGGAGGTCACAATTTACCCGGAGACCTCTTGGCTCAGCCCCTGGGAGGTTGGAGCCCAGGACAGTGTGAATGAGACTCAGCCATCACTTCCCTGCTTCACCACCCCGAGGGGCCAAGGTGGGTATGGGGAGGGAAGGGAACAGTCTAGGGGCGGGAGCCTCGGGGACCAGTGCCCCGTTTTAGAGAAACCAGAGCAGAGAGACGGGCAACTGGCCTGGGGTCACACAATAACTGAGCTGGAACTAGAAATTAGGACCTGAGTCCTACTTCGGGGTCTCGCTGTCCCTGGGGCTGCAGAGCTCTCTGTACCAATGTAGTCTGTCATCCATGATGACAATGGTGAGCAGCATCTGTGCCAGGCATCACCTTACGTCAGTCTCACCACAACCTTGAAGGTGGGGTTGCTATTTCCTCCACCTAAGGACAAGGACATTGAAGCTCGGGAAGGGTGAGGTTAAGGTTAAGGCCAACCTCACACAGCTAGTAAATGGCAGAGCCTGCTTTGAACCAAGCTCTGACTCTGAGTCTATAGGCTCTTATTCCTTATTACAAACGGTGCTCCTTTCTCCAAAACCCCCCTGATCTCTACACTGTGGGACCAGCACACTCCGCAAAAGAGAGGACGGAGTGTGCCCTGGGAAGGACTGGTGTATAAGGCCCTTCCTCTGTCTATACAAGTCCCCACGTCACAGGAGCCAGTGCCCCGCAGTCTCTGCGGTTCTATCGATGGATGGGTGGGGGATCCCTGTATTCACAGGGAGGGGCCGTCACATTAAACATGGGGTTTCTCTGTTCTGCATCCCTCCTCCCTCCGCTTCTTCAGGTATCCTCCTCTGCCTAGCAGGCTCAGTGAGGTGCTTCCTCCACCAGGAAGTCCTCCCTGGTGTCTCCTAAGGAAATGCCACTTTCTCTTCTGGCCCTGGGCACCACGTTGAGCACCCGGGCCTGGCCAGGCCAGGCCAGCTGGAACCCCAGCTTCACCACTTGACCACTAGCCGTCTGCCACACGGCTCTGCTCTGCCTGTCGAATGGGCAGAAGGAGCCCTGGGGCCTCACAGGATCGTTGCGAGGATTCCAAGCGAGCCGTTGTCCTGTGAGGAAGCACCTGGCACCAAGTGGGACCCTGCCCCGCGCTCCTTCTCCTCCCGCTGCCTCCCTGTTTTCTCCTCCCCACCCCCGCCGCGCGCCTGGCACCGAGCCCAGCGCGCAGCCTGACTTC
>NW_006298628.1:4542176-4542487 GCF_000327345.1 Myotis davidii
CATTCCCACTAACTCTTTTCCAGGCCACTTCCCCCTCACATCTGACAATCCGGGGCCCCTCATTCTCCCAGTAATCACTCCACTGCACTAATTGCACATGCAAATATGCAAATGCGTATTAATTAATTACTATACTAATTAGTTCTGTGGTATTTGCGAGTAATAAATCATTGGATGGGAGCGAGGAAGCTGGAGACCTGGCCCATTTTCATTCTGCATAAAATTTTAATGGTCTCTCTGGCTGATCCGGGACGGCGGCGCGCAGAGAGGCTCTTAAAGGGCCAGTGGCGGCGGGAAGGGGCGGGGGCAGG
>NW_006298628.1:4542519-4545223 GCF_000327345.1 Myotis davidii
AGGAGCTGCGAGCGGCCAAAGCCGAGGCCTTGGGGCAGGGGCGAGGGCGAGGGGGAGGGGAACAGAGGGAGGACGCCACCTGCAGGATGGCCGGGGAACCGGGCGCTGGGCAGGCCCCGCTGCGCTCTCCCCTGTGCGTCCGCAGGGGAAGGAAGTTCCTAAGTGTCCTGGATGCCCCAGTCCTTTCTCGTCTGGGCGGCGGGGGGAGGGGGGGCTCCAAGGCTCGGGGTGCCTCCAGCTTTCCCTTTCCACATGATCAAACTGCCGCCCCGCCCCCATGGGCACCAGCTGGCACCCTGGCAGAGCAGTCCTAGGCTTGAGTGGGCCCCCGGGACCCCGCTTTATTTCCAGGAGGTAGTCAGGACCTGGGCAGAGGGAGGAGGCTGGCTGCTCCTCCCCTGTGCGTCCGCTGGGGAAGGAAGTTCCTAGGTGTCCTGGATGCCCCAGTCCTTTCCCGTCTGGGCGGGGGGGGGCTCCAAGGCTCGGGGTGCCTCCAGCTTTCCCTTTCCACATGATCAAACTGCCGCCCCGCCCCCATGGGCACCAGCTGGCACCCTGGCAGAGCAGTCCTAGGCTTGAGTGGGCCCCCGGGACCCCGCTTTATTTCCAGGAGGTAGTCAGGACCTGGGCAGAGGGAGGAGGCTGGCTGCTCTGCAGGGCCATTGACTCAAAGAGGCGGAGGGGTGTGCCTCCTGATGGCGCCCCAACCAGAACCAGGGGGATGCCAGAGGTGGGAGCACTGAGGAAGTGGAGGCTGCGGGCCTGCCCTGAGCCGAGATCCCCAACACCAGGGTCTCCAGTCTGGGTCTGCTCACCCCTGCCGACCTCTGCCACCCACGAGCCCCTGTGTGGAGCAGAGCCCCAGAGCAGCAGGGCTCCAGGGGGGCAGAGGACAGTCACAGCAACTAGCCACACTGTGGGTTCGGGTAACACTCCCTGAGCGGGCAGACTATGCTGGAGCTCTAGGCTCTCACAGACACCCACTGCCCTCAACTCTGTTGAGGCCCCCATCGTAGGGACGAAGGAACCGGAGCTCAGAAAGGTTAGAGCCAAGGTCACTCAGCTGGGAGCCGTGGAGTGGGCTTTGAACCCAGACAGCCCAGCTCTGGCATCTTCCCACCACACTCGGCCACCTGTCCCTCCACCACCTTGCCCTCAGCACCTGCTGAGAGCCAGGCCTGATGCTAAGAGCTTCATGGTTCCTGGGCAGCGTCGCGTTCAACCCTCACAACACCTGCAGGCAGCTTCTGGGATTCTCCCCATTACAGAGCTGGGGAACCCACGGCCCAGAGAGGCCGACCGACCGAATTGCTCTGGGCATACAAGGAGGATATGGAGGCCAGGCTCCCATTGGCCTGTGACAGAAGAGCCAGCCGGCTCTCTGATGCCTCCCCATCCCCATGGGGGGGGGGGAGGGCAGGAAAGGGTCAGGGCAGCCCCTATTGACTAGAGAACAAGAGAAGAAATGGAAGGATTTCCATTAGACAGACTGGGAGGAACTTAATTCTTTTTAAAAAAAAATGTGTTTATTGATTTTTGAGAGGGGAGGGGAGGAGGGAGGGGGAAAAGGAGAGGGGCAAAGAGTTAGAAAAATGAAAAGAGAGAAACATCATTGATTGGCTGCCTCCTACATGCCCTCCACAGGGGCTCAAGCCCACAACCCTGGGCATGTGCCTTGACCAAGAATTGAACCGGTGGCCTCTTGGGATGGTGCTCAACGGCTGAGCTATACCGACTGGGCAGAACGTACTTCTTTTTTCTTTTTTAATATATTTTATTGATTTTTTACAGGGAAGGGAGAGGGAGAGAGAGATAGAAACAGAAACATCGATCAGCTGCCTCCTGCACGCCCCCTACTGAGGATGTGCTTGCAACCCAGGTACATGCCCTTGACCGGAATCGAACCTGGGACCCTTCAGTCCGCAGGCCGATGCTCTCTATCCACTGAGCCAAACCGGTCAGGGCCAGAACGTACTTCTTAAGAGGTAGGGGCTCCAGGGGCTGCAGTGTGTGTAAGCGTTCCCTTCTTTCCCAAGAAGCAGGCTGGGGGAGGGCATGGCTACCAGAGTAGGGAGGGATGGGGGTGAAGGGATTGGGGGAGGTGGTGGAAGAATGGCCCAGAATGAGAAAGCCCGTCAGAACCATATAACTCAGGAATCCTAGTTGGTTTTCTTCTAAATTTTGTCCCCAGCACTACTACCTACCCCCCCTGAAAATCTCCTGAATGCCCCCACCCCAAGATTTGCTACTTGGGGGACCCAGGAGATCCAGCAGGGGGCAGGGTACTTGATATGTGGCTATTGGACCAACCTTGCATCCCAAGAATAAATCCCAGTTAATCATGGTGTATGATCTTTTTAGTGTATTGCTGGATCTGGTTTGCTAATATTTTGTTGAGGATTCTTAAAAAATATTTTTATTGATTTCAGAGAGAAAGGGAGAGGGAGATAGAAACATCAATGATGAGAGAAAATCATTGATCGGCTGCCTCCTGCACACACACTACAGGGGCTCAAGCCCACAACCCTGGGCATGTGCCTTGACCAAGAATTGAACCGGTGGCCTCTTGGGATGGTGCTCAACGGCTGAGCTATACCGACTGGGCAGAACGTACTTCTTTTTTCTTTTTTAATATATTTTATTGATTTTTTACAGAGAGGAAGGGAGAGGGATAGAGAGCTAGAAACATCAATGAGAGAGAAAC
>NW_006298628.1:4545430-4549394 GCF_000327345.1 Myotis davidii
AAGCAGGCTGGGGGAGGGCATGGCTACCAGAGTAGGGAGGGATGGGGGTGAAGGGATTGGGGGAGGTGGTGGAAGAATGGCCCAGAATGAGAAAGCCCGTCAGAACCATATAACTCAGGAATCCTAGTTGGTTTTCTTCTAAATTTTGTCCCCAGCACTACTACCTACCCCCCTGAAAATCTCCTGAATGCCCCCACCCCAAGATTTGCTACTTGGGGGACCCAGGAGATCCAGCAGGGGGAAGTGAAGATAATGCCCTGTCACTTTGTAAGGACTTCCTATGTGCCAGGCACTGTATATGCATAAACTTGTTTAATTCTTGTAATTCTGTAATTATCCCTATTTTATAAATGGAGACAAGCAAAGGAAAGAGAAGTTAAGTTACTTGCCCAAAGTCACGCAGCTAGTAAGTGGGAGGCCAGGATTTGAACTCCTGACCTGGTGTGCTTTACCATCCTACTTCCCCCTTTCTAGGAGCTCCTTGTGGCTACAGGGCCATGGCAAGAGTGACCCCTTGCCCAGAGGAGTCAGGGGTTACAGCACCAGCAGGACTTTCCCCCTGTGTGCCTTTGGAATTTGCAGATGCCAAGAGAAGGAACATACCTGTGGCCCTGGCAGGTGTGGCTCAGTGGGTTGAGCGGCATCCTGTACACTGGAGTTATCAGTTCAATTCCTGGTCAAGGCACATGCCTGGATTTTGGGCTCAGGGGGCATAAAGGGGGTAGCAGATCGATGTTTCTCTCTCTCCCTATCCCTTCTTCTCTAGAAAAAGAACATGCCCGCCAGGTGGATTTCCATGGTGCCTTCCATATGTGGGGGTTGGGCAAAGTGACTGTTCTGGAGGCCCAAGTCCCTCCTCCCATCATCCTGAGGATGGGTGTGTGGGCATCTCCCAGCCCACCCTTGAGAGAACAGCAGAGTCCGGGGTTGTTAGCATCTGTCAGGGGGACCACCCTGATATGGGAATTGAGATTCCAGCGCTCTCAAGAATGAGTCCAGAGTCCCCTTACCTCCCAGGGGCTCAGGGAAACTTCTCTGGGGAATCTGGGCACCCTCATCTCCCCAGAACTAAGGCAACCTTTGACACCCATCTTCTGGGCCCGGGAGTCTAGGGGTGTGTGTGTGTGTGTGTGTGTGTGTGTGTGTCGGGCGGAGGAGGGTTGTAGGGCATTGGTACGGATGGCCTTTGGGCTGCAGCCCACTAGGTAAGAAAACCCATCCTCATCTCTCCACTCCACCGAAACCCGAAGAAGCTGGGGTCATCCGGGTTTCCCGCACGCCCACCCACCTTCCCGGAAAATGGGGGCCAGTTGGGGAGTTGGGGGAAGGAGGCAGGAGGGGAGGCTGGCGGCTCTGAGCTTCTCCGTGCAGCCCTCAGGGCCGGGTGCCTGGGCAGGAGGAGGGGGCAGAGCAGCTGCTGGCGATTTATTAAGCAGTCACGGAAAAATTGGTTTATAAATTAACAGCTGTTTTAACTTTAGGGCCTCTTCTTCAGGGAATGGAAGCAGCCGACTGGACCGGGATTGGAGTGTGTGTGAGGCTGGTGGAGGGGGTAGGAGGCGGCGGGCTCCGGCAGCTGGCATTCTTCGGGGGCAGCCTCAGCTGGCACCTCGGGGGGCACCAGGCAGTGGCCAGAGCAGGGAGTCTCCAGGTGCCCCGGGGTAGAGGCTGCCCCCCGCTGTGGGCTGCGGGCTTGTTCGTTCTTCTCAGCAACACCCCACCTGGGGGCGCCAGAAAGCAGGGAAACCGCTGTACTCGGATCTGCCACCAGAGGGCAGCCTGGGCACATGGATTTCTGCTTCCCACCCCGCCCCACCCCACCAGCCCCCTTTCCGCCAACCCCAGATGGGTCCAAACTAGGCTGGGTGAGAGAGAAACCCCGTCCAACGCTGAGCAAGAGAGGAGGTCGGTGCAGTGCATGCAGGCGACCTTCCACCTGCCCATCCTGAATGTATTAAAGGCAGCAGTAAAGAGAGAGAGAGCTCTGGGGTCAGACTGTGTTTGAACCAGGCTCTGGGTCTAGGCAAAAGGTTCTGTAAAATGGAATGATACTGAGGTAATGTGTATATAAGGACCTAGCCCGGTGCCCAGTAGAGAGTAAATGCCTCCGTATATGCACCCGCAGTCCATGTCTTTGACTTCCATATCCATCCATTCATTCATTTCTCAATTCATCCCCTCTACAGCATGTAGTGCCTACTGTATTCTGGGCACTATGGCAGGCAGATGATGATGCAAAGACAGATGGTGGGAAGGATATGTCTCAAAATAGTGTGCTAAGACTAATGATACACCCAGTGAGGGGCGAGGGGAGGTTGATTTGCATGGGGCAAAAGAGAATGCTTTTGGGTGATGAACATGTTCTATATCTGATTGTGAGAGTGGTTGTATGCTATAAAATTTTCAAAAACTCACAGAAATGTGTATTTAAAATTGGTACATTTTATTGTATATAAATTCTAACTCAATAAAGTTGTGTGTGTGTTTTTTAAAGCACCCGATGGGAATTTATTGAATGAGCAAAAGGATGCATAATGGATGAATGAATGTGTGAATGCATGTCTCGGGTGATTGCCCGTCTGTCCTGGAGCCACCATTGTCCCTGCTGAAAGTGTACCCTGTCCACTCCTCTCCAGAGGCAGGACTTGGAATGCTCCCCTCCCTCCCCTGCTCCCACCCCCCATTGCCCATCACCACCACCGGGTCAGGGAAAGATGCCCCAGTGCGCCCAGCTAGTGCTCCCCAGCTTCTCTAAGTTTGCTCCCAGGGCTTCCTGGGGCATCCCTTCCAGCTGCCTCATGCCAACCCAGCCAGCTGGGTTCAACTCAGTGGTGCCAAGGTCATGGGTGTGATGCCTAACTACAGTCTCAAAGTGCCAGCAGGTCAGCCCAAACTCTAGCCGACTCTGCCACCTGCTGGCCACTTTCAGACTGTACCCCATAGAGCAGGAACTTTTTTTGATGACCTACCTGGAGCCCTGCACTGGGCTGGTGTGTGTGTGTGTGTGTGTGTGTGTGTGTGTGTGTGTGTGTGTGTAAGCATATGTTCATGCAATTGATTCAGCTCTTATTCCTGGTGACCCTATGAATGAATGATGCCCACAGTGTCCTGTTCTGAACAGCCGTGCTCAGCTCCTGTAGACTCATGCCTATGGCTTCTTCTATGAAGTCAATTAATCTCATATTTAGCTTCCTCGTTTTCTGCTACCTTCTATTTGTCCTGCATTATTTTCTTTTCCGAAGAAACCTGCCTTGTCATTCATGACACGCCTGAAGCTGAGCTGGGCTTTGAAACACAAGGAAACTGAGGCCCAGAGAGGCTAAGGACTTTGTCTGAAGTCACACAGTAAGGTATAGACCTAAGATTCTTCCTCAGGTCTTCCCAGCCCCCCAGTTTATATTCAGCCCATGAGACTGTATCTTGCTTGGGGGAAGGAATAGATCAGTGGTTCTCAACCTTCATAATGCCACGACCCTTTAATACAGTTCCTCATGTTGTGGTGACCCCCAATTTCATTGTTACAAATTGAACATAATGAAAGCATAGTGATGAGTCACAAAAACAATATGTAATTATATATGTGTTTTCCGATGGTCTTAGGCGACCCCTGTGAAAGGGTCGTCCGACCCCCAAAGGGATCGCGACCCACAGGTTGAGAACCGCTGGAAAAGAATATTCCTGAGTGTCCATTCTCCCCACTTCTGAGAAACAGGGCAAAGGCCTCACACCACCCTCCCTAATTCACCTTCCAGAGACAGTTAATGTAGTCCCTCTTGTATGCCAGGCACTGTGGCAAGCACCAGGCAATGATGTGAAGAGAAATTGTGTGCTTAAAATAGTGTGCTCAGGCCCTGACCGGTGGGGCTCAGTTGTTTGGGCATCGTCCTGTGCATCAAATGGTTGCTGGTTCGATTCCCAGTAGGTTCCAGATAGGGGGTTGTGGTTCCATGTTTCTCTCTTTCCC
>NW_006298628.1:4549439-4550146 GCF_000327345.1 Myotis davidii
TAAAACATCAATTAAAAAACCTTTTAAAAAATAGTGTGCTTACACCTATTGTACATCAATAGACAGCCTGTGATAAGACTTTTTTTTTGTCAGTCCGAGTAGAAAGATCCAAGTTCAATTAGAGTTATGTCAAACAGGGTCTTAGATTTGTTCTTTGGGCCCAATCGCCTGTGCTTCTAACTCAAGAATAATACCCAAAGAGTGGCATATTATTTTTACATCTCATTTGCATATGATTAATTCTAAGTCAAAGAGAATGGATGTCACCCTGGCCCCTTGCTTCTCAGCCCCTCTGGGATGTGCCTGACACAGGCTCCCTCCTCCTCCCCCTAGGGCCCCCCTCCCCTCCCAGCCGCTCCCCACTCCCCTTGCCGCTCCCCATACCTCCCCCAGCTCCCAGAAGTCCTGTTCCCTTCCTCTGTCACCCACGCAGCCCCCACCACCTGACCGCCCACCTGAAAAACTTTTCCCCAAGTTCTTGAGAAGTCGCGTAGGATCCAGGAGAGAAAAATCAAAGTAATAAAACCTCATTTAATTCCTAGCGGAGGGCAGAGCTGCGAGCTGCAATTATCTTAATGCGGAGCTATTTTTGTTCTCTCTCTATCTCCGTCTCCTGCCTCTCTCGATCGGTCGTGATGCTTTCTCTTCCTCCCTTTGTCTCTCCATCTCTCACATGTGCTTTCTGTCTCTTTTCACTTTTTTCTACT
>NW_006298628.1:4550249-4552197 GCF_000327345.1 Myotis davidii
TGTCTCTGTCATCCTCCTTCCTGTCTATCTGTCCCTTGTGCTTGTACCTCTGTCAGCTAGGCTTGCCCACCCCTCTTAACCCCGGGGTGTAGAAGCCAGAGCTGTGGGTGCCAGAAAGGCTGAGGGAAGAGGGTACAGACCTCTCCTCCATCCCCAAACACTCCTTCTTCCAGGCCTGGCTGAGAGGGAAGTCTCCCTTCCCAGCTGCCCCAACCTGGGTCAGGGGCCTTCTCCCTGACGCAGGACTCCCCAGATCTCGGAGGTTATTGGCAGAATCTCCATACACAAGTCCTCCCTGGTCAAATGAGCCGCAGCCGCTCTGGTCCCCAAGGCCATCTCAGCTCTCCTGGGCTCCAAGGTGCAACTGGTGGTGACCCTCCTTGTCCCTGACCTCCCATCACCTGCCCAGCTGCCCTCTGACCCCTTTATCCCACCTCAGGCCCCTCCCACCCTCCAGCACTGGAAGCCACAGGCCCTCACCCCCCCTGGCCCAGCGGCCACTCAGATTACTGCCTGACCGGTCATGTTCCTCTGACTTTCAGAATCTCCTTATTTACCCTCGAAAGGCGCTGCCAAACTGGCCTTTGCCACTCCCCACCACACCCCATCTGGAAGGGGGGTCTGGGCCAAGCCAGGGGCTGCCAGAGATGCCCACACCCCTGGGCCAGCAGCCTGGCATCCGGCTGTTTCCCAACAAGCCTGTAAGTCAACAAACACAGCCGGACCTGAGCCAGGCCTGGGGCTGAGGGGTGTGGAGCTGAGTAGCTGGAGCTCTCCGGCCACCCTCTCCCTCATCCCCAGAGTGAGCGCGGACTCTGGGGCAGATCATGCCCCTGACCTCGTTTCCACAGGACGCCTCTGGCCTCCTGTCCCCCGGCTCTGCGGAGGACCCAGCACACTCTGGGGCCAGAGTGGAAAAGTTGCTGGAGGTGAGGGGAGGGCTTCTGACTGATGCAGGCCGGAGTGTGACCAGGCGGGAACATGGCCAACACCAACAGAGCCCCAGGAAGACACGCACAATGTCCACATCTACACACGCACCGTCGGCCCCGCAGAGCGGCATTCAGACCCTCACCCACAGGCCTGCAGTGCAAAACATGGGCTCCTGCAAAGATACCCAGAGCCTGGGCAGATACACGGGGACAATGCAACCCACAGGGCCGGTGGCCTTCCCTTTGCCCCTCGAGAAACACACAAACATGGAGAGAGAGAGAGAGAGAGAGAGAGAGAGAGAGGCTCACGCCTCGGAAATGAGCACACCCTCTCCCCTCAGCTCGGTTCCGGAATGCACCGAACTCACACATGTGATAGCACGTGTGTATTGCTACAGGCAGCCCCCCAGCACCCCCAACTCTGTGCCCCTGGCTGGGTCTGGCTCCCTCCCATTAGATCTGGGGAGAAAAGGCAGGAGACACGTGAATCCAGCGCACCTTGTACAGGATCACAGCCTCATCCCCTCCCGGCACAGGCTGGAGCTGCGGATCAGTACCCCCACCCTCAGCTGGCACACCCGTGCTCATCACCTTGGCAGCCTCCCCCACACCCACACCCTCCCTCACACACACAGTCCTCCCACACCCTGCCACTCACACTGCATCCTTGACACTCTGACACACTTACAGACTGGCATGCACCCCCCCACACACACACACTCCCCAGCTATAGGCACCACAGGGCTGCTGGCACACACACACACACACACACACACACACACACACACTCCCCAGCTATAGGCACCACAGGGCTGCTGGCACGCACACACACACACACACACACACACACACTCCCTGCAGGATGACTGACAGACTTCCTCCCACGCACACCCCGCTCTCTCACGCTCCCTCGATTTCCAGGACACCCTCATTCACAGCGTGACATGCTGGGGGCACTCTTCACGACCTCACAGGTCTCCCCGTGAAACTCCAAGCACCCAGGCCACGAAGGGGTT
>NW_006298628.1:4553010-4559119 GCF_000327345.1 Myotis davidii
TTGGGCTGGGGTCGCCCGAGCCTCCTGCTGTCCGGCCCTGGGCAGAGCCACAACCTGGGCGGGCGGTGGGGGGTGACCACTCATCGCAGGAGCCAGACCTGTCCACGGGGACCGCTGAGGTCCCTGGGAGGGCCTCCCTGGTGGCGGGGAGGCCTCGGAATGTGGGGAGGGGGTGGGAGGAGGGAGAGGAGGCCACCCCCACCCCCTCCAGCCTGGCCCGATTCACTTGTTGCTGAGTCGCACTGGGCTCCGAACTGAGCAGGGAGCGTGGGGCCAAGTCGCTTTGGGGGGAGATAGGGGACCATGGCGTCCCCCGGGCCGAGGCCTAGACCGCTGTGGGTCTGCAGGGCAGTGCTGGGAGCCTGGCCGGGGAGGTGGCAGTTTCAGCTTCATTCCCTGGTTCTCTTTGTGAATTTCCCTGGAGCTCGGTGGGGACCTAATTAACTGACAGTTGGTCTGATTGCCACGCTGGGGGGTGGGGGGGGCTCCACCCTACGCCCTCACCCTTCAGCTTGGCTCATGGACTAAGGCGGGCGACTTTTCGTTTTGTTTTGTTTGTGTGCGGGGTTTTTTTTGTTGTTTATGATGTCGACAATCTCACTGGATTTCTTCTTTTTTTACTTTAAAAATATATTTTATTGATTTCAGAGAGGAAGGGAGAGGGAGAGAGAGATAGAAACATCAATGATGAGAGAGAACCACGGATCAGCTGCCTCCTGCATGCCCCACACTGGGGATTGAGCCCGCAACCCTGGGCATGTGCCTTGACCAGAATGGAACCCGGGACCCTTCAGTCTGCAGGCCGACGCTCTATCCACTGAGCCAAACATGCCAGGGCCTGTTTTATGAGGACGGACTAGGAGTTCCACAGCCTCAGAGAGGCTGCTAGAGGGGCCCAGATCGAGGCCCCCAGAAATACCCCCAGGCCCCTGTGGGGCTGCAGCTCCGGCCGCACCTGAGCCTGTGTGAGGTTGGAGGTGCCTGCAGTGCCCTGGCTCAGCCTCCCTCTGCAGCTGGATCCAGTTTCCTTGGAGCCCTTGAGCTGACCTTAGGTGGGCAGGGCTGCGTGGTGCCACCGTCCACAGGCACCTTCCACAGCCAGCTTCAGTTCCCAAGGTCCGAAGCCTTCGTAAACGGGAGAGGAAGGGCCTGTAGGGCAAGATAGAGAGGTCCCCTCTGAGCTCCATGGAAATTCCCAAAGAGAACCAGGGAATGAAGCCCATTGCGGAGTAGCCATGGAGTGGGATGGGCATGGGCGGGAGTCAGTGACAGGTTTTTCTCTCATTCTTCCTCTGCCTTGATGTGTGCTGTGTGGCCTTGAGCTCTTTGCTGAACCTCTCTGAGCCTTGGGTTTTCACCTGAGTAAAATTAGAGGGTTGGGTGAGCTATAGAGTTCCTGTCAGCTCTGACAGGCTTTGATTCAAAGGTTCCCGGGGGACTCCATAGCACTGTTTGTTCCCTGCTGCCTGAGAGGGGGGAATACTGGGGGGGGCGGGAGCCTGCAGGTGTCAGCCTCCTCCTCCCTCCTCCCCACCTCTTTCTTCACCTCCTTAGATCCGGCGCCGGAGACCAACCCCCGCCATGCTGTTCCGGCTCTCTGAGCACTCCTCACCAGGTGGGCCCCTTCCCTCCCTGGCCCAGCCCCGGCCCCACCCTAACTCTGGTGCCTTCTTGGGGCCCTTGCCAAAGTCCCAGAGGCAGGAGATGGAGCCGGAGGGGGTGGGGGGTGGTAAAGTCTGGGAGCCCAGCTCTCCCGGGTTCACTTATTGACAGGCACCTCCCAGCACTAGGAAGGAGAGGGCACACTTTCCTGTACCTGAGACTGACCTTTTGGGGAAAGTAATTCAGATTCTTTTTCTCTCTGCCCTCTCCTTCCTCTTCTCTGTTCCTCTTCCCTGCGTTCATGGATGGCCTTCCTCAGAGGAGGAGGCCTCCCCACACCAGGTGAGTTTCTGGGGCAACTGGAAGGAGGGATGTGGTGGGCTGGTTGGGATTGCTTCCCTACTAAGGCAGGGTACCACCCAGGAGGACACATTAGCATATCAATCAGCATATCAATCAGCATCTCTGGTGAGAATGCCCGGTGCCCTGGGTTGTAGCAGAACCTCCTCAGCCCTTGTGTTTGCTCAGCCTGGGGTGCGGCCTCCAGACCTAGGGTTCCCCGCCCTGAGCCAGGCCACAGCTCTAAGGAGGCCCTTCCTAAGCCATGGGGTGCCCCCAGCCTGGGGCAGGACCTGAGGGGCACCTAGACCTATTAGCAGAGGCTAGACCAGCTGCCCAAGTTGCTGTGGGTGGGATGGAATGGAGGGGAGGGGGGAGAGAAAGGGTGAGCCTGTTTAACCTGGCACTTTCCCTGGCAGAGGGCCTCAGGAGAGGGGCACCACCTCAAATCGAAGAGACCCAACCCCTGTGCCTACACACCACCATCGCTGAAAGGTACTGTCCCTCCACCCACCCATCCGTCTGGCTGTCCCTGTGACCCCTGGGCTGACCCTGGGGGAGGGAGGTGAAGTGTTGAACTTTTGTTAGTGGGGGGGGGTTGTCTTGTGTTCCCCCAACCCCTACTTAGAGACCAATCCGGTCCTAATTTGGTCTTGTAAAAAAGAAGGCGCCCAGCCCAGCCGGTTTGGCTCAGTGAATAGAGCATCCACCTGGGGACCAAAGGGTGCCAGGTTCAATTCCAGTCAAGGGCATGTGCCTGGGTTGCAGGATTCTCCCTGGCCTGGGCCTCATGCAGGAGGCAACCAATCAATGTGTTTCTCTCACATCGATATTTCTGTCTGTCTTTCCCTCTCTCTTACACTCTCTCTAAAAAGCAGTGAAAAATTATCCTCGGGTGAGGATTAAAAAAAAACAATGAAGGCGTCCAGAGGCTGGGAAGGGTGCCTGTGGGGGTGGAAGAGAAGAGGTGGCCTAAAATAACAAGTAGACACCAATGTACGACACTCAGCTGCCCACCTTCCCCTTGCAAGTGCAGCCGACCCGCCCCCCCAAAGGGCACCTCCTTCTCTGGGCTGCACCCCTGGCTCCCCTTGCCCAGTCACTAACATTTGCCCATGTCTGCACACTGGGTGCCTCTCCTGCTTTTCTTTTCTGTATGAGAAGGCAAGTCCCTGCTCTAGCACAACACAGTGTGGGCATTTGGCAAAACAGGAGTGAGATTTGGTCCCTCTCCTCCCGCGGCCCTTGCCTCAAAGGGTCAGGGAGAGTTACAGGGACAGGATGTCTGCCTGGATTTGAAGGATGAATAGGAATTCAACTGGCTGGCAAGGCCTAGAAGAGCATTCCAGGAAGAGGGAAGCGGTGGGCCAAGGGGAGGAGGTGTGAAGTCGCGGGGTCTTCAGGGCCCGCCTGGAGCCTGGGCCTGAAGTGGGGAGCTGTGGGAGATACACCTGGAAGAGAAGGTGGGGCGACTGGCGTGTGGGGCAGGTCCTCACTCAGCCTTAGGCTGCCTTCCCACCACCCCCTCAACTCCTGCCTGTGCACTTCCTGCCTGGCCAGCCCCCTCCTCCCGCAGACAGAGGGAGGGAGACGGGGAGGGAGACCGGAAGGGTGTGCGGAGGGCTCCCTCCTGGTGGGTGCAATGAATCCCCAGCAGTAGCCAAGGTCAACAGGTGCACCTGTCCCCGCTGGCAGGGGCTGGGAGCTGGGAGCAGAGGAGAGGTGGGCAGGGGCCCTTCCTTTTCCCTCAAGACAGGAAGGTGAGGAGACAGCAGCAGGCAGTGTGGTTCAGCCCCTGGCAGGACTTCCCACCTGTAGGGATGCAGGGAAGGCTGACCCCTGAAGCAACAGTGGGGTGTGGGTGGCATCTCTGAAAAGAGAATATAAGAAATCTCTCCTCCCCGTCCTGGGCTGTGGGGGCGATGAGTGGATACGAGGAAAACCTTGTGCTCTTGCTGTGAGCATTGAGGCAGAGGGCTGGTGAAGGGGATGGGGCCGAGGCTTCCTGGCGTTCCTGGCGTTCCGCACGGGCCAGAGGTGTGCCCCCCTGCCCCCCCCACCCCCGCCTTCTGGACTGTGCCTTGGGAGGGTCTGAGTGGGGAGAAGCAGGGTAGTGGAATGGGCCAGGCAGGGGCGGGCAGATCAGGGTCGGTGCTGGGGACCTTTGAGTTTAACAAGGAGACCTGGTGGGGGGTGGGGTTCAGAGCCCTAGAGATGGAGACAGAGAAAGGAGCCAGTGGGGAGGGGAGGGGTAGCGCCCCGAGAGGCACAGGCATGGGGCGCTGTGCACGCGGGAGGCCCACGGGGTGCCAGATTGGCTCTGCGCACACCTATTGTTGGCACTCCGGCTCACGAACTGAACTCCCCTCCTCCAGCTGGGGGCGAGGGAGGCTGCTGGAGCTGCCTCCTCTTCTCCCTTCCCCCATCCCTGCGGCCCTCCGAGGACCCTTCTGCACCTGAAGGGCACTGTTTTGCAGGCTTCCACCCCTTTCTGGGCAAGAGAGAGCACCTGCCAGGGTCGGGTTGGTAGGGGGAGAAGCCAAGGGCCCCTGGGAGAGCATGGCCAGCACCAAGTCTTGGCTTGAAGGGGTCTCTCCCAGGCCTAGCTCTCACACTTGGCTCAAGGCGAAGCTTTGCCGCGCCCCCAAGGCCAGGGCAGGGCGATTTATTGTGCTTTTATTGCCTGGGTAGCTTGCCCAGAGCCAGCGGGAGGCACCGGGCAGGGCGGGGCAGTGGGCACACACAATGCACCCTCTGTGCCTGTCCCCAAGTTGGCAAGACTGTGGTGCCCTGCTCACTGCACCGGAGGTTTCCAGCCTGGATCGACCCCTCGGGGCTTTCTGAGGGAGGGGCTGCCTGCAGGCCAAGGAGGAACTGTGGCAACCCAGCCCTGAGCTCATCAGCATCTTGTCTGTGGGCTGTGAGTTGAGTGACCCAAATGCCCTGAAATCCCACCAGCTCCTGGCCTCCTGCTGCCTTTGTCCCAGCCACTGCTCACAGTGTCCCCTCGGCCTCTGCCGTTCTCCCAGAATCCCCCAGCCCTCGCCCCTTTCTCTGAACCACCTGGCCCTTTCCGTCTTTTAGAAATTTGTCTCCAACTGCCCACACAGTTCCCTTCCTAGGCCCAATCCCAGCAGGCCTTGGTGTTTGCTGCTTTCTAGGTCACCACAGAGGGAGCTGGAAGCTTGGGGATGTGGGTCAAGATTGTGGGGGCCGCGTTGAGCACGCCATATCCCCAGGCACAGACTTCACGGGCTGCAGACTATTATGTCCTCAGTCTCAGGATTGTTCCTACCACTTAGAGACTGGGCAGAGGTGCTTGGAGTGGCACAGGGGGTGTTGACCAAGCCTGGCAATAGGGCAACAGGGGCGGGCAGGGTCGGGGTGAGCAGTGAGCCCTAAGCCTGCTGGGCACTTCTCCAGATACTGAAAGGTACAAATCCCCTGGGCCCTGGCCCAAGGGCTCTATGCCTTCTGCCTGGGGTTGTAGCTGAAAGACACTGTGTCCAGTACCAGGTCCTTGGAGAAGTAAGCTCCCCAGCCAGGGAATGTTAAGCTGCTGTTGTGCCCGCCTGGTCTTGTCCGGCTTGGTACCCTCTGGCCTGGGGCCAGCCTCTGGGCGCCAGCACCTTTGGACAGCTTCAGAGCCAAATCTGATCAAGAGTCTACCCCCTGCTGCTTCAGCCCTGGACTGGCCCCCAGCAGGCAGACCTGTAGCCTTCAGCCTTTGACCTAGGCCCCTGCGGGGGAGGGGGAGCTCTGACTTCGGCCCATGAGGGCCTGGGCCACATGCCTCTCCAGCTGCAGGGGCTGGTTCTTGGGCCCGGCTGACCCTGCCTTCCTGGGTGTCCCCCTGGCAGCCGTGCAGCGCATTGCCGAGTCTCACCTGCAATCCATCAGCAACCTGGGCGAGAACCAGGCCTCGGAGGAAGAGGATGAGCTTGGGGAGCTGCGGGAGCTGGGCTACCCAAGAGAGGAAGAAGAGGAGGAGGACGATGAAGAAGAGGAGGAGGAGGAGGACAGCCAGGCTGAAGTCCTGAAGGGCAGCAGGGGGCCTGGTAAGCTGAAGGGGCTGTGAAGCTGGGTCCCACCACCGTGGGCCAGGTGGAGTCCTCCTTGCGTGTCCTAGGACCAACATCCCTCCCATCTCCCCCCCCCCCCCCCCCCC
>NW_006298628.1:4559484-4561686 GCF_000327345.1 Myotis davidii
CCTTGCGTGTCCTAGGACCAACATCCCTCCCATCCCCCCCCCCCGCCCCCCCGCAGCCAGGTCACAGTTCCTCCTACATGTAAAGTGCAATCACTCTCACCCACAGGATACCTCACACGCAGCCTTACCTGACACCTGGGCAGCTCACATCCTCGACTCAGCCCCTCTCCCAATCAGGTTTTTCCTAATCATTCCTCTCTTCCCTGAGAATTAAGGCAAGGCCACATGAGTTTTGCGCCTGGACCCAACGAAGGACTTCCCATCCATGGTGGTGAGGGGCGCAAGGAGATGCAGGGGTAGAGGACTAAGAGCGTCCAGTGGCCCCATCACTTGCACTTCTGAACAGAGGATGGGGTCTCCGTTGGGAGGCAGAGGGGGCTGGTAAGTCCTCTCCAGGACTCGGCGACTGGCTCTCCTTTTATTTCCTAAGCTGGGTGAGAGGGTGCCCTCTAGTGTCTAGACAGAGGACCTAGGCTTCAAGAACCCTCTGGTCCTCCCCACCCACCTCCAGCCCCAGCTACCTGGGAAGAGAGAGAAGAGAGAGGGGCCTAAGAGGCCCCACATCCAACCATTTCCACGGGGGCCCCAAGGCCCAGAGGATTTCTTGGCAGGGAGATCCAGGCCTTCATGGCTCTGTCCCATGCCCAGACATGGAAGGCTGCACCACATCTGTTCCTCCAAGCGCACATGACACTTGTTGGACCCATTATTCACGGGCTTGAAAACAATTGACCGTCCCTGCTTGACGTGTCCAGTCGTTACACCCAAACAAAATGTCTTGGCCTTCTCTCTGCATCTCTGGCCGTCAGGACATCAGCGCGTCAGCCACGGGAGCGAAAGCTCTAGCTGAAAGAGTTAAGTCAACTCCCGCTGAAACCTCCAGAACACGTAGAAAGAATAGAGGAGATTGTTCCCTCCAGAAATGCAACAGGGCAGTGGATTGAACGACAAGGCTACTGAGGAGCTATATCAATTGCCACCACTCCCAGAGTGGCCCCCGGGTGCCAGCGCTGGGTTGGGCAGGGTATTCCTTATCATCTTATTGAAGGTAATCTACACAGTTTCACTTTTACCACCCCCTTCAGAGTGGTAATACACTGAACTATCTAAGTCGGCGGTCGCCAACCTTTTGGACCTCATGGACCACCAGTTGGCGACCGCTGATCTAAGTCATGTGGCTAGTCATGGGCAGAGCTGTCCTCGTCCCCTGTTCTCTCTGCTATGCCATGATGGCCTCAGAAAGCTTAGCCTCAGCCATCAGAGACTCAGCTCCTGATCCAGGACAGTCGGGTGGACACTCAGAAATCGGTTTCATCCTTTTTCCCCTCGTCCCCAGTTGGGCAGAAGACAACTTGTGGCCAGGGTCTGGAGGGGCCCTGGGAGCGCCCGCCCCCTCTGGATGAGCCCCAGAGAGATGGAAGCTCTGAGGACCAAGCGAAAGACCCCGCACTAAGCGGTGAGGCTTGGGAGTGGGGTGCGGGGAGGCGGAGCTGGGATCCTGGTAGGCGTGTTTGGGCCTTGAGTCCTTCTGCTTGTCTTGCAGAGCCTGGGGAAGACCCACAGCGCCCTGCCCACCCTGAGCCTGGCACATAGGCACTCAGCTCTGCATCTCCCAGAAGGAAGTGGAGGGGGCACCACTGTTCCGCAGAAACCCTCTATCCCCACCCTGTTTTCTACCCTTCCCCTCACTCGCTAGGGCTGCGGCTTCTGACTTCTAGAAGACTCAACTGGTCTGTGTTTGCTTGTTTGCCCACTTTTGGCTGATGCCCAGAGTTTTGGGCACTTGCTGCCTGATGCCTACCCCTGCCAGTTATTCCCCTATTCACCCAGTGGGATGCAGGATGCGAGAGAAATTGCTTGGAAAATCCAGTAATCGAGGGACAGAGGTCCATCCTTCACCATTCTACTTCCAGACCCTATCCCTTGGGCACAGGAAAACCACAGGGCAGGACCCTAGGATCTGAGGAAGGGGGTACAGAGAGCCTGTAGGTGCCCTAGATCCTTCTCCATCCCCCCCTCCGATGGGGATTCCCAGTCACCGCCCGTCTTACTGGCTTCTACCAGGGCTGAGGGTTCAGGCACCCTTCTCCACAGTCTCTTCATTTTGGAAATCTTCCCCTCTCACCCCTGTTCCCTAGCCTGGGTGCCTGGAAGACGGACTGGCAGAGGCTGCTTTGTTGTGTTTTGTTTGTGCTTTGATAT
>NW_006298628.1:4561697-4564668 GCF_000327345.1 Myotis davidii
AATGCCACCTAGTATACATCCTTGGGGGGGGGCACATGTTGGGGGGAGCCAGGTTCTTCTTGTCCTCCAGCTGCTCTGCCCCCTTCCCCTCTTCCCTGACCCCAGACCCGAACCGCTCCTATGCTGTAATAAATCTTTGTAAATAACTGTGCGGAGACTCCTTTTTTCAGGGACAAGGAAAGGGAGGAGGTCCCCTCCCCACGTGGAAGACCTGGTTGGTGTTCATCCAAGAGTCAGGGCCTTGCCCTAGCCAGTTTGGCTCAGTGGATAGAGTATTGGCCCTTGGACTGAAGGGTCCCGGGTTCGATTCAGGTCAAGGGCATGAACCTCGGTTGCAGGCTCCATCCCCAGCCCCAGGTCAGGTGTGCGTGCAACCAATCCATGTGTCTCTCACATAAATGTTTCTTTCTGTCTCCTCCTCCCTTCTGCTCTCTGTAAAAATCAATGGAAAAATATCCTTGGGTGAGGATTAAAAATAAGTTAATAAATTAAAATGTAAAAAAGTAAATAAATAAAAGAGTCAGGGCCTCGACCCTACTGCCCAGTCCTCTAGTCCAGGAGTCCTTCCTGCAGAAAGCAAGCGGGGGGCATTCTTCGGAACGACCACAACAGTTCTAGGTGCTGCTAGGGGGGCTGAAAGGCTGGGGAGGGAAGAACAGAAGTGTTTCAAGAGTAAGTGTGGATCGCTCCAAATCCTGTTCTCGGGGCACCACAGGAAGTTCCCCCTTTCCCACAGCGCCAGGCCTATGTGGCCCAATGAAGACCACGTCCCGAGCTTCTGTCCCATCCCCCCCGCCTCAGGAAGCCCCTCGGCAAGTCTAACTTCAGCAGCAGCCCCCACTTCCGGCCCCGGGGGTTGGGCTGGAGGACTAGGGGGCGGGGCTTCAGCTGCGCACACCCCCGTTCGCTCTCCGGGGGCGGACTCAGCGGCGGAAGTGGTGCCGTCGCGAGATCCCCTTCCGCTCGGAGGCGCCGCCGGGGCCGTGGTGCTGACTCGGCTGGGGCCGAAGAGCCTGGCCAGTGTCTGACATGCAGCAGGTGGGTCCAGCAGAGGTCCCTGGGGCTGGATAGTACCGCCGGGTTGTGTCTTGCTAGAGGATCCCGCCTTCCTGCCCGGCGTCCGTTCTTGGTTCCGTCCGACCCTGCCCACACCCCCCCCGCGTCCCAGGTTCCGCCCCCTTCCTCTGCTCGGCTTCCCTCCGTCCATCGCGGGGTCGGCGTCTCTGGCCCTCCTCGGCCCGCCCACTCGGGAGGGCCTGGAGAAGGCGGCCCCGGGCGCCCTCCAGAGCCCCCCGGAGACTGGGAGGGAAGAGGCGAGGGGAACGGTATCTGGGTATTCAGGGCCGGAGTTGGATATGGGGAGGGGTCAGAGTTTCCTAAGGAGGTAAAGGTCTACGCGTTCCGGTAGGTCTGCGCCTGCCTGACATCCGGCCTCTCAACTTCCTTTGCAGTGACTTTCAGATTGACAAAAGAAGGGCCCTTTAAAGTGTCTTTCTCGAGTTCTTACAGGTGCATAACCACAGGAACACTCATTCCCAACTGCAGAATTGACACCTGCCCTCCTCCCATTGTGGGGGGTTCCTCCCCGCAGCAGCTCCTTGTTTTCTTCCTGCTGCTCGGACAGTGCAAGTGCCGGCTCCCATTCTCTGCTCCAGCCCCTCACTCCGTCACCGAGCCTGGACGGTCTCATCTACTCCCAGGGCTTCGGCGTTACCTACCCGCGACGCGCCCAGACCGACAACGTAAGGGCAGCCCTCCCTGCAGCCCCAGACTTGGCCACCCCACTTCCTGCCACACTGGCAGCTGCACTTCAGCTGGAGTGCACCGCGTTTGCACTTGAAGGGCCTTTTCCCCTGCAGACTCATTCTTCCTCTGCCACACCCCATCCTAGCGGGAGAAACTTGGGCAACATCTTAGCAATTCCCACATCTAAGAGGAGACCTAGCCCAGCGAACTTCCTTCTTTTTCTGTTACCACTTTTGCTGGTGTGTTTCTCACCAGATGATTGCAGTGGCTTCCCAGCAACTTCCAGTCCTGGCTGCCTGCACCCACTCTCCAAACTGTAACTCTTGTGATCCCTTTAAAACACAAGTCTCACTGTCACTACCTTGCTTACCACCCTTTGCTGGCTTCCCATTACCTATGGGAAAGGCTGAGTTCCCAGCGCAGTTTGCAGGGCTCTCTCTGATCGGAGTCTCCTGTGGGCACCCTAAGGTGCAGTAACATGGCACTGCAGGCTGCACTTGCCCATACCTTGCTATTTCCTGTCTTTTTGTTTTTGCAGACACCAGCCCCCCTACATAGAAAGCCTCTTCTTTTATCTGCCAGGCTACCTTCTACTTGTCTGTCAGAGTGCTCTCTGCTCAGGTAGCGCTGCCCCTGGATCACCCTTCCCTCAGCCCCTAAGACAAGATAATCCTGCTCTAATGTCCCTGCAGCACCCTGTCCATAATAGCATAGTGGTTGAGAATGCAAACTCCTGAATCAGGCTTCCTGGGTCCTGATACTGTTTTGTGACCTTGATGAAGCGAGAGCCTCGGTTTTCTCATCTGTAAAATGGAGATAGTTATGTGCCTCACAGAATGATTGGGAGGGTTAAATGAAATAATGTGTGTATAGGGCTTAAAACAGTGAGCCTATGAGTGCTCAATAGATGTTATCTATTATTGTTTATGTAAAAACAATATAGAGCAGTGGTTATGACGTTTAATTTCATAAGCTGCTTGAGGGCAGTTGGTGTGGCTTACTTAGTCTGTCCCAGAGCCCAAAAGCCTGGCTTTTTGTCAAGAAGTTAAATACTGTGGTGGAGGGCATTGGGGGCAGGAGCTGGATTTATCGAGTGAGGACCCAGACCTGATGTCTATCTGCCATGTTACATGGCAAGCAGGAGTTCTAGAGAAATGTGCACAGAGCTCTGGGAACCCAGGGCAGAGAAAGGCCAAGGATGGTTTTGACAATGAATGAGGGGTGG
>NW_006298628.1:4564687-4568587 GCF_000327345.1 Myotis davidii
GGGAGGGGGTGGTGGTGGGAACTCTGTTGTGCTCAGAGAATGGAGAGCTGGGTCCTCTAAACTGAGTTCTTGTCGGGGAGAGGATGCTGAGCTGGGCGGAAGGGCGGAGGCACCTCCTGCTGAGATTGGGGATTCCTTTCCTGGAAGAGCCCCGTGGGTGAGGAGCCTGCAGGCGCCTTGCCCTGGGGTGGTCCAGAGGCCTGGTACCGGGTATCTGGGGGCAAGCCCCCCGGGGTAGGCTCAGCCTGTGGGCAGCGTCTGTGCTTTTCACCAGAGGCTGGGCCTTTGCTCAGGCTGTTTTGCTGGCCTGGAATGCTCATCCTCCTTGCCTCCAGGAATAGATGCATAGATGCTTCACGGCCTAGGTCAGATGGCTGCTGCTCCCTGTGGCTCTCCCAACCTCATGCGCTCGAGCCTGGGTCAGATGCTCCTCTTTCTGGAGCCACAGTCCCTTTTTTGTTCCTTCTTCCCTAAAAGCGCTGATCACAGCGTAGCACTGTTTATTATTTATCTGTCAGCCTCCCTTACCAGACCAGGAGCTGCTGAGTGTCCCCAGGGACCAGCCACGTCTGGCGCACTGTAGGCTCTAGCGTGTGTGAGCTGCATTTCTTTGGGCTCTCTCACACTTAGGCTTTTGCAGGTAAGACAAAAATCCTGTACACTTGACAGCTCATACTTGTTCTGTCGCGTGGCAGAGATTGTTGGCTCCATTTTATAGATGAGCAAGTTGAGACGTGGCAGGTAAGGGTAAGGTCACTCATGAAGGACTTAGGAACCACCTCCTGACTCCAGGTCTGTAGTTGTGTTCTCAGAGTCCCAGCCCCCAGAATAGCAGCCACATTATCGGGACAAGGGACAGGGAGGCCATCACATCTGATCAATTGTGTATCCCCATCGTGAACTTTTTCTGGCTGGGAAGTGACTGAACTTTTTCTGGCTGGGAAGTGACTGATCCTGGCTTCTGTCTCATCAGGGCTGGTGCTGGGAGGAGTCTGAGTGGCACCACCCCCACCCCTGCAGGGGACCTTCCCTGGAGTGGGCTGATGGGGACTGAGATCTTTCCCGGAAGATGACTGGCCCTTTCCAGACTGACCTCAAGGACTTGATCTCATTAGCCCCAGGTTTTATCCAACAGAAATCAGGGTTTGGGGCAGGGCCTGACTCACCAAGCCCCCGAGTAGGCCAGGGTCATAGAATCACGGAGCCGGGGGCATCCTGACATTTACCAGGGCCTGGCATGCCAGTGGAGGGGGCAGGAGGGCTGAGTGGATCTGCGTTTGTTAGGGTTTTCCAGTAAACTGTTCCGGCAGAACCTCCGGGCTGGGGAGGGGAGGGGACAGTGATGGCTATAGTTTCTGTTTTGGTTTGAGTCTTCCCTGTCCACTTCCCCAGAAGGAAGGGAGAAACGGGGCTCTGGCCTCGGCTCTGCAGTCTCATTTGTCACTGCCTCCATGTCCTCTCTTTGAAATCCTGCTTGTCCAGGAAACTTCCCAAACCCTCCGTGGGTGGGGCAGAGTAGGGGCCAGTCAGCCAACTGTCCCGAGGCTGAGGGCGCGGGCCATCGAGCCTGGACTTACAGGAGAGCCTAATCCGTGCCATCCTGGGTCAGCTCCCTGAACCAGAGCCCGTCCTCCGACCCAGCAGTACCGATGGAGCCCTCCGTTTGGGCAGCAGTGCCGTGTGCGGGGCCTGCCTGCACATGCCCGGCCCAGTGCCCCGCCTCTAGCCCTGTACCCACGGCCCCTAATGGTAGTAATAGCTGCTGTTAATGAGGCTTCGGCACTTTGCATGTGTTATTTCTAATCCCTTTTAAGAGCTCTGTGATGTGGGCACTATATTGTCCTGTCCCCGTTATTTAGATGAGGGGACTGAGGTTCAGAGAGAGATGTGGTTAAGGGCCAGCCTAGTAAAAGATGGCCTGGGGTTTTTGACTCATGCCCTTTCCCCTGTTACAGGGTGGGCATTACGGATCCACAGAGCAGTGAATTACTGGGCATGTACCATGGCCGGACGGTGTGGCCTGGGCCTCACAGGCTCCAGGAGAGATGGCTGTGTGTTAGGGGAATGCTGAGCCAGATCTGGAGTTGGGGAAGCCTGGGGGGGAGGGACAGCTTTGCCTAGAGCAGCGGTTCTCAACCTGTGGGTCGCGACCCCTTTGGCGGTCGAACGACCCTTTCACAGGTGTCGCCTAAGACCATCCTGCATATCCGATATTTACATGACGATTCATAACAGTAGCAGCATGACAGCTATGAAGTAGCAACGAAAATAATTTTATGGTTGGGTCACAACATGAGGAACTGTATTGAAAGGGACAGAAGGTTGAGAACCACTGGCCTAGAAGGTGACATTCGAACTGTTCTCATCAGTCAGAATTTTTCCCCAGTGGGAGGAGATCAGCCCAGAGTGAGAGGATGGGAGTAGAGGCACAGAAGGAAGACCAGCCGGCTATGCGGGGTCCTGGGAGCAGTTAGTGTCAGGAGACTATTGGGGTAGCGCTGTTACCCCCAAAGCAAGAGAGGGGGTCATGCTGGGGTCTTGCTCAGTCCTTCCTCCTTGACCTTTGCTCTCCAGGGAATTTAACTCACCTCTCCTTGCAAGTCCAGGCTCAGGGAAGGAGAGGGGAGCAGCCACCCTGCCTGAGGGGATCCATAGCCCAGTGCCCCTTGCCAGCTAGTGGAGGCGGTGTCTGGGCCCCGACTGGGCGGGACTCCAGCAGAGGGTGGAACCCAGCTCAGGGGAGGTGGTCTGGACTTGGCAGGGTGTGAATGTGGCATGTGCTCCTGGAGGGAAGCCTGTAAATAGTCCTTCAACACATTTCCTCAGGACCTGCTGTGAGCCTGGTGCCATCCTGGTCCTGGGCACGCGGCCGTGGGCAGAGCCCTGGGAGACCCTGCTGTCATGAAGTTTGCATTCCAGTGGGAGAAGACAGGCCTAAACACAGACCGCTAAGCACATAGGTCCGGGGCAGGGGTGGGCAAACTTTTTGACTCGAGGGCCACAATGGGTTCTTAAACTGGACCGGAGGGCCGGAACAAAAGCATGGATGGAGTATTTGTGTGAACTAATATAAATTCAGAGTAAACATCATTACATAAAAGGGTACGGTCTTTTTTTTTTAGTTTTATTCATTTCAAACGGGCTGGATCCGGGCCGTAGTTTGTCCACGGTTGGTCTGGTGCGACAAGTGCCGTGGAGAGCTCAGGTTTTAACGAAGGCCTTTTGGGGTGATTTTATTACATTTCGCTATAGTGCAATATCCCCCCACCCCCACCCCCGCACACACACCTGAAGGGCTTTGCCCACTATGTGTTCCATCTCAGAGCACCTGCCTTATCGATGTCAGCTCTAGGAGGTGGCAGTTGCTGCCTTTTTATTGTGGTAAAATATATACTTACCATGTGAACCATTTTTAAGTGCACAGTTCTGTGGCATTCAGTACAGCAGGTCCTCAAATAAACGGTTGTTTGGTTCAAATCCTTTCATTATAGCGCACAATGTTGCCGTAGGAACTTAACTCTTGTTTATATCAATTAGCCTGTGGTAAAAGTAGTCTCGTTATGCAGTTTCCCTTAAAGTCACAGAACCTTTCGAGGAGAAGTGAGGACGACTTACTGTATTTTATTGTTGCCTTTGTTTAATGCAGCTGAAGAAACCAAACCTCAGAGTGGTGATATTTGGCCCAGATCACACAGCTAGTTGAGGGCGGACTGAGATTTGAACCCGGATTTCAGAGTCCAGGTCTCTTTCCAGGATATCAGCTGCCTGCTGTTGTCTGCGGGGAGTCCTGGACCCCACCCAAGGCTCCCGCTGCCCTGGCAGTGCTAGTGGTTCCTGGGGGCCTGGGGCGGGGTTGGGGGGGGTTGGGGTGAGGCGGGGTGAGGGCTCAGCTTTCCACCT
>NW_006298628.1:4568607-4577971 GCF_000327345.1 Myotis davidii
CTTTCCCTTCCAACCCAGGGTGGTAAAACCCCCAGTTTCCTCCCTCCCTCCTTCCCACTTCTCCCTAAGCCTTAGCAGCTCAGCTTCTGCAAACACAGGATGAATGTCAAGCCTGCAGCCAACTCAGGCGGACTCCTTCACGCCACACGTGCTGTTCCGCTCCTGGCACCTCGGAAGGCGATTGGGAGGGGCCGGTGACAGCAGGCAGTGGGGTTGGGCGGGAGGTGCTGCTCCCAGGGGCCTGGGTGGCAGCCCTGCGGGCTCCAGCCTCACAGCACTCATGCCTGCCTTCCCCCCATCAGGAGGTGGGCCTGGTGGCAGGGAGGCCAAGCCTAGCTGTTCTGCTGGCCCTGCCACCTCCCACCCTCCAGGGCCCGGGGGCCAGAGCACAGGTGCTTTGGGGACTGTGAAGGGCGGGTCCAGGCCAAGGTGGTTCTCACCTCTCGGGCTGACAGGTGGTCTGAGGGAGCCAAAGGCCTTCTGACATCATCTGAGTGAGTGTGCCAAGGAGGTGCCGCAGGGGTGACCCCAGAGTTTGTAGAAGGTCTGACCGGGAAGGCTCTCTGTGGCCACCTTCTGGGGCAGGACCCGTAACAGTCCTCTTTTTATGTTTTATATAGGAAGGTTCCAAGTAGGGATTTACTTACTTATTTTAGTTTCTCTTGCTTAGAAAAAGGGAGGTTTTAAGAAAACTACGGGCCTTTTTCCTTGGTGAGAAGGACTTGCCCGCAGTTACCCGGGATTAGTGGCTGCCCCAGACTGGCACTCGGGCCTTATCCTGAGTTCTGTTACAAGCTCTCACTTACTTGGACTCTGAGCTGCTTTCAGGGGGGAGGGAGATAATAGAAACTCTCCCTCCGACTCTGGGCAGCGCCCCAACCCTTGCTTCAGACCCCCTGTGTTTGGCTTCCGCATGCCCTTGCGTCTGCAGCTCCAGGCTCCCCAACACCTCTGCTCCCAGCCCTCATCTGTGTCTCTCGCTTTATCGGGGATGTCTGGATGTGTGTGTCAGTGCTGTTGCCACTCTGAGCGCTTCTCACACCCAAGCTGCTGCCACCCAAGTCCTGTCCCCAGGGAGGGAAGGAGGGAGAAAGCCAGGGGAAAAGACAGACAGACAGACACAGGAGCAGCCTGGGAGTGGGGAAGCCATAGTGCTCTGAAGTGAGACAGGGAAGAGGGAGAGACAGGCAAGGTGCAGGCAGATAGAGAAGACAAGGAGAGAAACAGGAGAAAACTAGAGAAGGGGAGGAGAGAAAGACTCATAGATGGGAGAGAGATGGGAGGAAGATGGGGGCGGGGGGGGGCGACAGCATATGGGCACGGAGACGGGGCACAAAGACACTTAGAAAGCAAAGACAGACAGGGAAGGGGAGAGATGGAGACGGGTCTGACAGGAGACGGGAGGGCCATTAGAGACGAGGAAATGTCACCGCCCTGGAGCTGCGGCCCTGCCATGGTGAGGGATGCGCTGAGCGGGTGCCGACTGGCACCAGGGCCTGCTGATAGATGCTGTGGGTCCCCTGCCAGCGGCCTGTCACATCCCTCCTCTCTGTCTCCTTCCAGAGCTGCGCTCAGCTTTCCTTCAATACCCTCCGGAGGAGCTTGTTATGGGGACCCCAAGAGTGTGGTATTGGGGGGCAGCCTTGGGCTGGTGCCTCTGCTGGGAGCCGTCATCGGGGCTTGTGCAAGAGGCCAGCATGGGTGAGCTGGCTTGCTCACAACCTCCTGCCGGCCACAAGCTGGGGGCTTGTTTTCGACCCCGTAGATTGAGGGGACTGGCAGGTAGTAAATCCAGCGAACGTTTAGAGGAAACAGCAAATCAGGAGGAAGGCTGCTGAGCTCTTGCCTCCCCAGGGCCAGAGACAAACATCCAGGGCTCCCCTTCCACTGGCCCCCAAATCTGCCCCCTGGTGCTGCCCAGTGAGAAGACTCTGGGAGACTGATCAAGTCCTAGAACAGTGGTTCTCAACCTGTGGGCCGCGACCCCTTCACAGGGGTCTCCTAAGACCATCGGAAAACACATATATAATTACATATTGTTTTTGTGATTGATCGCTATGCTTTAATTATGTTCAATTTGTAACAATGAAATTGGGGGTCACCACAACATGAGGAACTGTATTAAAGGGTCGCGGCATTAGGAAGGTTGAGAACCACTGTCCTAGAAGCTCAGGCCCCACTCGCTGAGTCAGCGCCTCTCTGGCTCTAGACAGAGCCTTTTCTTCCTCCACCCAGGAGACGGGCCTCTGAGGTCCCTTGCAGCTCATTGGGAGCAGAGATCTTAGGCCTGGGGGCTGCATGGGGATGCCCTGGGGAGGGAGTGCCCGGGGCCCCTTTTGTCTCTGGAGTTCATAAGAATGTCAGCTGCCTCGCTGAGCAGGCCGTGAAGGGAGGGTACGTCCATCCACCTCTCTGAGCTGGGCGGTCTTATCTGTAGACTAGGAAGAGCCTCCTTCCTGCCCCGTGTGGGCATGGCCACGGCCACAGGGTTCTGCGGGCAGTGGAGCTCTTGGGTAGTGGCTGGCTCTTCTCTAGGGTTGGCCCTGGTCCTCTCTGCTGCGCAGCACGTTGCCGAGGGCCAGGGGCCCCTCTGGGTCACCCACTTACCCAATAGTCAGTCACTGAGCACCTACTAGGTGCCAGGCTTGCGCTGGGCTCTAGGAGACAGCAGTGACCACGTCGAGGACAGGCCCTGCGCCCATGGAGTTTGCAGAACAATAAAGAAGACGTTTCGGGTGGTGATGAGTCCACTGAGGACATACATGCTTCATACTGTGACCGGGGAGTGGGGGGGCGGGCTCCGAGGAGAGGGCTTTCGACTTGACGTTGGGAAGGGCTGGGAAGGACGTCCCACACAGCAGCGGGAGAGAGCGAGGCCCAAGGCCCCCGTAGGCCCGGGTGCAGGGACCTGAAGGCCGGGGTGGCAGCGGTGAGACGGGGAGGACTTCTGAGAGGAGCATGGCAGAACCTCACCCGCGGGGCCTGGACTGCAGGGGCCCGTGAGGAGGGTGCTGGTCCCCTGGGACCGGTGGGAGCCCCACTGTTGGAGGGCCGCAGGCTGGGAATGGCAGGTCTGATGGATGATTTGAAGGCTTTCTCTGGCTGCTGTGTGGAGAAGGGGTTGTTGCCAGGCGAGAGAGGCAGCCTGGAGACGCCCATTAGGAGCAAGTTGTAGTGTCCAGTTGAGAGACACGGTGGTGGGGCCTCAGGTGGGGATGGTGGGTGGAGCAGAAGGGACAGCGATGTCCTCCCTCCACCCCCCAGAGCCCTGGGAGACTCTGCTCCAGGAAGTCCCTCCCAGTGGCCACGGGTTAGGGGGTGGGAGGGTAGGGCCGGCTACTGGGAGGGAATGTGGCTTTGTGCTTGGAAAACAAAGAACAGAGCTTGGGGCCGGAGGGGCGGCTGTTGACACCAGAGGCTGAACCTCGGGCTGGGCTGGAGCTGGCTACATCCCCAGACACCAGGGAGGACCCCAGAGGCCTTGAGGGTGAACCTGCCGCTCCCCTCCAACCCCCCACCCCACCCTCCGGCTTTGCAGGGGGTGGGAGGAAGGAAGAGACAGTGAGAGGGGTGATCAAACCCGAAAGCCCGGCTGCTGGGAGGGGTTTGGGTGGAGAGGGCCCTGGCCTGGGGGTGGGAGGGTGTGTGTGTCAGAGGTTGGGGGAGTGAGTGGGGCGCCTGGGGCTGTGTGTGAAGGGTTAAGGATGAAGGAGGTTGACGGGACCCCCAGGACCCTAAGAGGTTTGGCTTGACCTCCTCCTGCAGCTCTGCAGCTGAGACCCACCCTCCCTGCCTGGAGGCGGGGGGCCACCAGGATGAACAAACTGCCGGGGGATTGGTCCTGTGACCTGGAGCGCAGCCTGCCAGCCGTGGCCTCCCTCAGCTCCTCTCTGTCCCACAAGCAGAGCCTCTCCTCGCACTTCCTCCTGCCACCCCCTGAGAAGCGCCAGGCCATCTCTGATGTCCGCCGCACCTTCTGTCTCTTCGTCACCTTCGACGGGTGGAGTCATTGTCTCAGGTCCCTCAGCAAGCGTGGAGGACGGATTTGAACCTCCCGATTTCTACAAAGAAGGAGAGACCCCAACATTGAAACCTGTCTTCTTTCTGCCCTACATTGCTTCCTGGCTTCATTCATTCATTCAGCAAACGTTTCCTGAGCCATTACTGTGTTCCAGGCACTGTGTTAAAAGCAGAGGGTAGAGTGGTGAGCAAACCAGTGAAAGCTTCCGGTCTCCGGGACTCCCAGCGCTCCCTCCCCAGTTTGGACAGTCCCGTATCCTCCAGTCCGGCCTCTGAGGGTTGGGTGAGATGCTACCAGCAGCCTGGAGACAAAGCTGCCCCTCAGTGTAGGGTCCACACCCCGCCCCCTTGCGCTGCTTGGCCAGCTGGCGGTGGGGCCTGATCTCTAGGCGCTGACAGGGCGGAGCAGCGCCCACCCGCAGAGGCCGGAGCCGTCGGAGCAGGGCCTCCCGGCTCGGTCTTGTCCCAGCTCCGCCTCTGCATTAACTGTGGCCTTGGCCAGGGACGCAGCCTCTCTGAGCCGCCCCTCGTGTCCTCCATAAAGTGAGGGTTCTGGACAGCAGATGCCCTTCCTCCGGGTCTCAGGCTCGGGCGGCAGGAGAGGGAGGACAGTGTTGATAGCGGCGAGGAGTTTGGAGAAGGGGCTGGTTGGAGGGTGAAGAGGGGAAGTTTGACTCCGGGCACGTGGAGCTGGAGGGCAGCCAGGGCTCGGAGGTGACCGTCCTTTGCGCACAGAGATGCGCTGGCACCTTTGTCTCGATGGAGCCATAGCCACGCGGACTGTGGGGACCGTCTTCCTGGTGAAAAGCTGAGGCCCGGCAAGGGTCAGGGCAGGTCAGAGAGCTTCCGAGGTCTTGGTGCTTTCGAAGGTCCCAGCCCACATCAGAGCAAGCACCGAGCTTCACCACATCCTGTCCTCGCTGGGAAAGGTGAACGTATCCTGGTGATTTAACTCCTGAGTCTCTGGCTGTTTGGGCGGTAATAGCCCGGCGGCCATTGGGCCTGTGTGGGAATTCCCGCAAAGCGAGGAAACCTAACCCCCTAATTGTGTTCAAATGTAATGAAAACTTTTCGGATGCTGGTTTAGCAGTTAGTGGAGTTAACAAAATGTTTCACTTGGGAGACACTTCAAGTTTTATTAATTTTCAATTTTGTAGTTTTATTTTCATATTTTGGCACGTGTGTCTTTTTAGTTTCCTAACAGACTGTGTGTGGCCCAGTGGCTGCAAGGACCCAGCAGGGTCAGACGGTCTTGCTGCCAGAGACTGGGACTCCGGCACTGGGACTCGGCCCTCCTGAGTCCAGACGCAGTTGGTGCAGGCAGGTGCCCTGGCAGAGGGAGTTCTCTGTAAAGAGAAAGGTGGTTGCCCAGCCAGTGTGGCTCAGTGGCTGAGTGTCAACCTATGAACCAGGAGGTCATGGTTCGATTCCCGGTCTGAAACAGGCCCAGGTTGTGGGCTCAGTCCCCAGTGTGGGGCGTGCAGGAGGCAACCGATCAATGATTCTCTCTCACCATTGCTGTTTCTATCTCTTTCTCCTTCTCCCTTCCTCTCTGAAATCAATAAAATATATTTTTTTTAAAAAAGAGAGAAGGTGGAGGACAGAGCTTGAGGGATAGCAACTGTTAGGGGTGAGAGGGGCTGTGGAGCCCAAGAGGTGTTGTGGACCAATGTTCGCGAGAATAAGACCACCGACTCCAATTAGGTCTAAAACAGCAAGCGAGGATTTATTGAAACTGGCCAGTGACTGCCTCGGACCTCTCCACGCAGGGAGCGAACCCGAACAGCAGCAGCAGCCTTGGGGTCAAGCAAGCTTTTATTTGCACAAACCACAAATATCCATCATAACTGTTACAGTGCTCTACACGCCACAAACATCCTTTTACAATACTCTATTCAGGGTTCTCACGCACAGGTGTGCTGACCAGGAACTTCCAGGGCCATGCATGGCCACCCATCCTTAGCCATATCCTTGGTCTTGTCAATTCTCAGAACTCAGAACAGGTCACCTCAACCTTTGCTAAGTCTGAAATTTTCCCCCTGCTACTTTAAGTTTGCTTTAAGCCTAGTGCACTACAGAGGGAGCAGATGAGGAGAAAGAGGAGGGCAGGGCCTGGGTAGGGTGGGGTGTCATGCCAGGCACGGGGGTGTTGAACTCCACAGAGATCAGGGTGGTCTTGAGGTAGAGGCACGTGGTGGTGGGATGCAGGGTCGGGGGTTTCTAACATGGGGTGGGGGTGGGGGGGCTGTCCAGACTGCTGGCTCCCTGTCTCAGCACCAGAGTCACCAGGAAGCTTATAAAGATTCCAGATGTTCCGCTCACCCTAAGATTCAGACTCAGTGGTCTGAACATCTGTATCTTTAACCAGCCTCCTGCCCCCAAACTCAGACCACCTGCCAGATTAGAAGCCCCGGTCTCAGTGGTGGGGGCCTTCCTCCTCAGGCTGCAGCCTGGCTCCGGCGTCTGTCCAGGCCCCTCTCTCCCTAGCCAAGGTCTCAGGCTCCCCTTGAAAGTGTGTGGGTGGCCAGGGCAGGGACAAGTCTGCTCTCTCCACGCCGTCCTCTCCAGCAGCGTGATGGATTTTGCCCATTAAGCACAAACCTAATCAATTGATTTGCCACCTGGGGCTCCGTCTGACACCACTGCCCACCCCCCGCCCCCATCACCCCAGATGGATGGTTGACTAGGAAGATGGAGCAGCGAAGTGGTGGGAGGGAGATGAAATTATGTGCGGCAGGCTCTAAGCAGTCCTACCTGCCGGCCAGTCCGCCTACTAGCATAGGGCCCAGGGCCTCCCTTGCACGGGCCCCAGGCCTCCACAGGTACCCCTGCCGGGTGGTGTGCCCACGTTCACCATTGCTTGAGCCCTGCTTACCTGGGCTGCCTGGATCTTTAGAGGGAGGGTACTAGTGCTGGGGTCCCAGGCCTCTGGCTGAGCTCCCTTGGTGCTTTGGGGACCCCCAGGGGTGGTGGCTTAGCGTCTACAGCCTTCCTTGCAGGTTCCACCCTTCCTCTCCCCATTCCGGGAGGGGAGGGGCAGCCCCGGGACTGGGTTCTGCCTGTAGAGCTGTTCGTATCTTCCTCTTCCAGACCAACACAGGTATTCGGAAGAACCTGGAGCAGGAGATCATCCACTACAACTTTAAAACTTCCTTCTTTGACATCTTTGTGAGTGACCCGAGACTCCTGGGAGCAGAGAGGGAGCAGGGACAGGACTCTGGCTAGAGATAGACTCTCCTTACTGCGGCACATTCTGACCTGAGCAGGGAGACTTTTTCCCACCCTCAGGGAGTCCTCAGTCTTTAAAAGGGTTCCTAAGTGAGTCCCCACCTTCAGAACCCCTGAGGGGGCGGGCGGGGGGGCGGGGGGGGGGTAGCCAAGACTCAGGTCTAAGAAGGTCACGTCCAAGTTTTCCCCTAAGAAGTACTGGCTCAGCTGTTCTCTCCCAAGGCGTGCACCCCCATGTGGAGGGAGCCTGGGGTGCTGGGCTGGAAGGAGGGGAGCCTTCAGCAGGGGTAGGGCACTGGCTTGCCTGTGATGGCTTCCCCACCCCCACCCCAGGTCCTCGCCTTCTTCCGCTTCTCCGGACTGCTGCTGGGCTACGCGGTGCTGCGGCTCCGGCACTGGTGGGTGATTGCGGTAAGACGCCACTTTCCCGGCAGCTCTGGGCCCTGGTGGGGCTGGTGCAGGGGAGCAGGTGGAGGAGGACTCACCCCCAGCCTCTGTTTTCCCTCTTTCCTTCCTCCCTTCCCCTGGACAGGTCACCACGCTGGTGTCCAGTGCCTTCCTCATTGTCAAGGTCATCCTCTCTGAGGTCAGTGGCTCAGGGTCCGGCTGGTCTGGTGGGCATCTGGCCTGAGGGACGGGCTTCTCCTAAGAAGGGGCCATTTCTCTGATTTTGGGTATCTGAGTTGGGGTGAAGGGGTAACCTCTCCTTTGATATTCCAAGAAATTGTCTATTTTAAAAATATATATTTATTGATTTTAGAGAGAGAGGAAGGGAGAGAAATAAAGAGATAGAAAAATTGATGAGTGAGAAACATCAATCAGCTGCCTCCTGCACGCCCCCTCCTGGGGATCAAGCCCACAGCCTGGGCATGTGCCCTGACCAGGAATCAAACCGGTGACCTCTTGGTTCATGGGTCAATGCTCAATCACTGAGCCACACTGGCCAGGCCCCAAGGAATCATCTTCACTGGCTTTACCCCATGCCCACTCACAGGCCCAAGAAAGGAAGTTCTTCCTCCAGCCTAACCTCAGTCTATCCTGCTGTAGAATTCATTCATCTCAGCATGTGCCACAGAGGGTCCCCAAGCAGTTGGTACCAGGGGTGGGGGATGTGCCAGAGTGGGCAGCCCCAGGAAGGGCCCTGCTCTGGGATGTGGTGACCCCTGCCATGGAGCTCAGCCCCCTCTCTCCACAGCTGCTCACCAAAGGGGCGTTCGGCTACCTGCTCCCCATCGTGTCCTTTGTCCTTGCCTGGCTGGAGACCTGGTTCCTTGACTTCAAGGTCCTCCCCCAGGAGGCTGAGGAGGAGCGATGTGAGTGGCAGGGGGAAGGGAGGCAGCGGGTCACGCCAGCCCCCCGAGAGGAGAATCTCAGGCCTCAGAGCTGGTTCTGGGCTATCTTGCCACCCTGAGTAGCTCCCAGGAGCCTAAGCGTGAGCCCGGGGTCGGGGGACCCGGCTGCTGGCCTGTCGCTGGTGTGGGACCATGGCTGCCGTGTCTGCTCTCCCAGGGTACCTTGCTGCCCAGGCCGCTGTCGCCCGAGGACCCCTACTCTTCTCCGGAGCTCTCTCCGAGGGCCAGTTCTATTCACCCCCAGAATCCTTTGCAGGTGAGGGCTGGGGGGTGGGGAACTGCCTTCTGGGAGGGGCTGCTCCTTCTATTCCTTGTATGGTCTCCTTGGGGAAAGCCAGCAGCCCTCTCCCACTCAGCTCCATCCACCCCCACATCCTGCGTGTGTACCTGAACCCCGCCACCCCGCTCACTCTCCCACCTCTCCATTGTCCTCTGTGCCTCTCTCCGCAGGGTCTGACAGTGAATCAGATGAAGAAGCTGCCGGGAAGAGGAGCTTCTCCGCCCAGGTGTTTGGCTGCCACCCACCCTCCCTTTGGAGGGCCCCCCAGAGAGGGCCAGTCTGGGCTCCGCCCGGGTGGGCAGGGGCTTCCCAGCAGAGGGTAGACCTCAGCGGCTTGAATGCCAGTCAGCGCCCATTTGAGGGTCAGCCCCATTGCTGTCAGGCCCCCTGGTCCGCCTCCTGCCCGGGCACCCGTGGGGAGCAGCCGCAGCCACAGCTCCTGGCCCCAGAGCCCCTCAGGGCCTGGGAGGCCGGCGCACCCCCA
>NW_006298628.1:4578148-4584109 GCF_000327345.1 Myotis davidii
AGGCCCCGGCTGACCCCTTCTGCCTCCCATCCCCGGCCAGGAGCGGGAATACATCCACCAGGGGAAGGAGGCCATGGCTGTGGTGGACCAGATCTTGGCCCAGGAGGAGAACTGGAAGTTCGAGAAGAACAATGTAAGAAGCCTGTCTCCCCCTGCCCTGCCCACGTGTGGGGCGAGTTCCCTCCCTTTTCTGAGGCCTGAGAAATAAGCCCCAGGATGACACAGGTGGAGCCTGTCCCTGCCCCAGGAGAGGGGCCTGGGCTGGGGGTGGCCTCTTGCCAGGAGGTCAGGCTGGACTGGATGTTTCCAAGCCCTCTCCCCCCTCCCACCTTTGAAGGGGAAGCCAGGCTTGTGTCTGGTATTTTGTTCAACGATCAAACAATATTACCTAAAAGATGGCGGAGAGCTTGGAACACGGGAAACGTCCCGTCCCTGTCTCTGGCCAGGGCCTCTGGCAGCCCTTATGGGCCCGGAGACACGGTTCTTCGTGGTCACGGCCTCAGCTCTGCTCCTGTCTTTTGACTTGACATCAACCGCTTTTCCCTCCTTGTTGCCGACATGGTCAGAACCACTGTTTTTCTAACGGCGGCTCGAGGATCCCCAGACTCCTGGAGTTTTCTGCCCTGAGCTGTTAAGAACCTCAAATACCTGTCACCCATTCCTGAGCCACCCCCCATGCCCTCCCAGCCTGCCCACCTCCCTGCCCCCCTTCTGTCCCTCCCACAGGAATACGGGGACACTGTGTACACCATCGAGATTCCCTTTCATGGCAAGACGTTCATCCTGAAGGTGAGTGAGGGAACTGGGTGTTCTGGCGGGTCCTGAGCCTCTGGGACTCCAGGTGGGGGCTGAGGGGCCCGCTGGCAGACTTCTCGCCACCAAGAGGGAAGGGCTGGGGTGCCCGGGCACAGCTGGCACCACCCCGCCCTCTGCCCGCCCTGCCTAGACCTTCCTGCCCTGCCCTGCGGAGCTGGTGTACCAGGAGGTGATCCTGCAGCCCGAGAGGATGGTGCTGTGGAACAAGACGGTGACCGCCTGCCAGGTGAGCGGGTCGGGGCAGCGGCCAAGGACACGGCAGGTCAGGGCACGGCATGGCCAGCTCCCCCAGGCGCCCTGGGTCCTGCCATTGGACTGCTCTGTGCCTCAGCTTCCCCTTCTGTGAAGTGGGGGTGATGGCAACCGTGTTCCCCGGAGAGGGTTGGGAAAGTGGACGGCGCCTGGCCCAGGCCCCAGGAATGGGAATGGCTGTTGGTAAAGGGACCTGAGCCTGGAGCAGGCGGGGCTGGAGTCTCCTGGGGTGGGCCGCACCTCATGTCCCCCACCCCCCGCAGATCCTGCACCGGGTGGAAGACAACACCCTCGTTTCCTATGATGTGTCCGCAGGGGCCGCGGGTGGGGTGGTCTCCCCTAGGTGAGTAGCCACCACGGCCCTCCTCTCAGGCAGGCCTCCTGCCCCTGCATGTTGGGCATGGCACCCCCTGACCTAACACTCCCTCCCCCAGGGACTTCGTGAATGTCCGACGCATAGAGCGGCGCAGAGACAAATACCTGTCTTCGGGCATCGCCACCACCCACTGCGCCAAGCCCCCCACCCACAAATACGTCAGGTGAGCCTTGCCCTGCCCAGGGTCATCCCAGCCAGCCCCTCCCAGGCCGCGGTGAGGACAGGCGGTGACAGTGTACAGCTGGGGGCTCTCTGCTGCTGAGGTCGCCTTCCTGTCCCCTGTCCCACTGGGCTCTGTCCTCCCGGCCCCTAATCCGGCTGATCCGCTGCTCCGTGCTGGCGGCTGGGGGAGTGATGTGTGGACCACACCACCCACTCTGGGCTCCAGGGCTAGACTGGGACAGGGCCTGCCCCGGGCCACCCGAGAAGGAGGTTCGAGTCCCCTTTCCCCGTCCTCGCCCTGTCCGATAGCCTTTCTCCTGAGCGCTCGGAAGTCCGCCAGAGGAAGAGTGGCGCGGTGCCCGCGGCCTGTTCCAGGCGTCCCGCGGTTCTCCGTCTGTCTAATCCTAGACTCCAGGGCCTCAGGCGGCCTCTGCCCAGATCCCCCCCTTCCCCTTCCTTCCTGGGCTCGCAGAGAGCACGGTTGTTTGGGTATCAGACTGGGGCTCTGGTCTCAGCGCGACCCAGACTTGCTGGGTGACAGGCAAGCTTGTTTCCTCTCGGGGCGCCAACGTCCTTATCTATGGAGTGGGCTTAAGCGTGCTCAGTGGAGCTGTGGGCAGATTAAATGGGGTGAGATGTGAATACAGCCCAGGCCCTGACCACCTCCTGAGAGGGCACCTCCTCCTGGAAGCCACCAGCACCCCTCTGCTCCCTGAATTGGGCAGGGATGAGAAGTGCCCGCCCGGCCACCCCTCACAGCTAGAGCTGACCTAGGATGACCCGAGAGTGGTGAGGGCTGGGCGGGTGGGGAGCACCTGGGTGTGCAGACCTGGCAGTTGCGGTAGGAGCATCACAAGGGGGTTGGGGTGGGAAGTCGTGGGCTCTGGGCACCTGCTCTGGCCCTGCTCCCGCAGGGTAGCAGTTGCTGGACTGGCAGATCCCTTCCCTCTTCCGCCCACGTCCAAGGTGGGCCAGGAATGGAGGGGGCGAGTCCGGGGCCTGGCCTGGCTCCAGAGTCCCCAGTGGTACCTCTCCCCTCAGGGGCGAGAATGGTCCTGGCGGCTTCATCGTGCTCAAGTCGGCTAGCAACCCCCGAGTCTGCACCTTCATCTGGATCCTTAACACAGATCTCAAGGTGAGGGGCTGGGGCTGCAGGCAGGCTCCGTGCCGTGGAGGCTCTGCTGTGTGATCTCGGGGCTCCCTGCCCCGCTCGAGCCTCCCCTCCTCTCCACCTCCTTTCTTACTCTTAGATTTGGTGACAGAGCCCCAATCTTGCTGCCCTCAGTAGCTGGAGGGCCTGTGCCTCTCGTTTCTTACCTCTGGCTCCTGAGGCCCTGAGGAGAGGTGGCTGGCTGCCAGCCTAGCCCCTCCCAGGTCTGTTTGGCTGGCTGGTGCCAAGACCTGGGCACAGGATGTTCTTCCTGCCAAGGGTGAGGGGGCGAGGGTGGCCCCGGTGGCATTCCAGAGCTGCACCTGCATTCTGGCCCAGAGCACTCCCTGCTGGTGCCTCACTGAGGGAGGAGCCCTGCTGAAAGCTAATCCCCACCTTCTCCTCCCTACCCCTCCCCAGGGCCGCCTGCCCCGGTACCTCATCCACCAGAGCCTCGCAGCCACCATGTTTGAATTTGCCTTTCATCTGCGGCAGCGCATCGGAGAGCTGGGGGCCCGGGCGTAACGGTGCCCTCTCGCCACCCTGCGGGCCAGGGTTCGGTCGCTACAGCCTCCAGAGCCAGAGAGGGGGCCGGCGGGCTGCCCACAGAGGACCTGGCCTCAGGAGGACGAAGCAGTTCCCTCCCATGGCACCCCCTGACCCCAGGCTGCCAGGCTCCGCTGTGCCTGAGCCACGGCCGGGAGCAGGGTGTGGGGTCAGCACCTAGACGCCGGGCTCTGCCACCGGGGCAAGTGGAGTCTGTCCTGCTGATGTTTACATGGTGCCCCGCCCAGCCCAGGGCAGGGTCTGGAGTGGGAGCCTCAGATGTGGTGGGTGAGGGCCAGGGCCCTGGGCAGGATGGGCCAGAGCGGCCTTGTCACCGGTTCCGGTGCAGGAGCCCCGTCATCTGCCTGCTCTCATCACGGTTTGGGGATCGTTTAAAGGGTCTGGGACCTCTTTCCACACGTACTTGTGGGGGAGTGGGCGGCAGGTGGGGATGGTAGGTGCTGTCAGTGAACCCCTGCCTCTATGAACTCAAAAGAGAAAAAAGCAAGCCCTCCAGCTGGCCATTTGAGGGAAGGGAGGGTAGCACTCCAGATGGGGAAGGAGTGAGCCACCACCGGGCCAGACGCATGGCACATTCTCTCACCCCCCTGAGCCAGTGGGACTCAGTTCCTGGACTCCTCCCTCTCCCTCCCCCCCACATACGCACACACTTTCCTGAATGGCTCAACTGGGCAGATGACAGGGCAGAGAAAAATGCCCCACCCACCCCTGCCAGGCTTCCTGTGAGGAAGGTCAAGTTAAGGTCTCAGTCCAGGATTGGGGAGGAGGTAGGAGAGACCCAGCAGGCCCATAGCAGGCCCTGGCTGTTTCTGGGGTCCCATGACCAGCAGGGGCCTGGAGGAGGGGTCTGGGCTTCCTGGTCACTGAGGCACCTCTGGGTTCTGTTCCATCTGTACGTACCCCCTGGGCCTGGCCACACTCACAAGAGTCAGATCCCAGGCGAGGGCCGGGGTGCTGCCCTCCTCCCTCCCTGCCTGCAGGCTCCCGAAGGAGCCCATCTCGGTCCTGGCTGTGTGTGACCCTGGGCGGAACTGCGCCAGGGCCTCCGTTTCCTACTTTGTAAGCATGAGACTATCATGTCAGGGCTATTATCAGATTAAAGTACCAAGCGCAGGTATAGTGCCTCAGTCATCAAGAGTACGCAGTCCTGCCCCAGGGGTGCCAGCTGCCCCCACAGGTCCGCATCTCGGCTCCTGTCACTGCCTCTTCTGGTGCTTTGTCCACATTCCTCCTCCCTCTCCTACCCCCTCGCCCCCGCCCCTGCCCACCACCTTGTGTGCCAGCTCACAGCCCAGCAGGCATCCCGCCATCCTGCTCCCCGTGACCAGACCGAGGCCCAGGCCCTGCCCAGGTGACACAGTGGAGCTGGCAGGCCCCGAGCTCTGGTCAGGCTGTTGTAACCAGAAGGTGAGGGGAGATGAAGCCCAGAAAGGGGCAGGGACTCCCCATTGTCACCCCGTTAATGACTGATTTGGGACTAGAGCCTGGTCTGCTGACCGCCACTCATCAGAGCCCCTGGCTTGCCCCCTCACCCTGTTTTACCCGACCTGGGGTATTGGGACTAGAGCTGGGGGCCACTCCCACACCTTGCTCTACCCTGACTGGCTGGATTTGGGAGACCCCTTCTCTGACCACTGGCCAGACTCCAGGTGGGGAGTGAGCTGCCCGATCCCAGCCACCGGGGTGGTGCTGACAGTCCAGAGCGGCCTCCATGCCGACACCTGAGGACGTGGTTGCACTGTCCCTGTGGAGGGCATGGTCAGGGCTGTGCCCTCACACCCAGGCAGAGGAGAGCAATGGCTGGGGACCTGACGGCCTGGTGCGCAGTCCAGAGGGGCCTCAGTTCTTGCACTCTCCTGCTCTGTTTACAGACAAGCCTCTGTCCTGGTGAGGGGGGAGGGGTGGGGCCGAGAGCAGGTGCCAAGGTGGCACGAGGCTGGGCATGTGCCTGGTGGTCTCAGTGTCCAAGGCGTGTCAGACACCAGGAGGTGTCGCACGGAAGACCCCTGCCCCCACCGGGGTATCTTGATCTCTTCAGAAGCTGACCTCTGACCTGGGGTCAGCCAAAAGTCCAGGCACCCCACCCCCCAGCCTGGGCCCAGTGTCCCCCATCAGAGTCTTGGCTCTTCTTATGGCATCTGACACCAGAGGGGCTGAAAATAGCCCTGGAGGAGGGGAGGAGGGGCTATTTAAAGGACCTGGAAGGAGCAGAGGGGGTGAGGCTGATCATGGCCACTTCAGAGCTGAGCTGCCAGGTGTCTGAGCAGAACTGTGAGCGCCGGGAGGCCTTCTGGGCTGAATGGAAGGATCTGACACTGTCCACGCGGCCTGAGGAGGGGTGAGTGCTGGCCAGCGGGGGGTCCCTCCTCTCCTCCCCAGCCTTAGGAAGCCTGAGCACCAAGTTCCTCGGCGTGGGGTCACCCCTCCTGCACCCACCGGGTCCCCTGCCCAGCCCGTAATGGAAGGCACCGCTCAGGAGCTCAGCACCCCTCCCCGCTCCCCCCAGGTGCTCCCTGCATGAGGAGGATGCCCGGCGGCATGAGACCTACCACCGCCAGGGCCGGTGCCAGGCGGTGGTGCAGCGGTCCCCCTGGCTGGTGATGCGCATGGGCATCCTGGGCCAAGGTCTGCAGGAGAG
>NW_006298628.1:4585613-4587326 GCF_000327345.1 Myotis davidii
GTCCCCCCTCCTGCACCCACCGGGTCCCCTGCCCAGCCCGTAATGGAAGGCACCGCTCAGGAGCTCAGCACCCCTCCCCGCTCCCCCCAGGTGCTCCCTGCATGAGGAGGATGCCCGGCGGCATGAGACCTACCACCGCCAGGGCCGGTGCCAGGCGCTGGTGCAGCGGTCCCCCTGGCTGGTGATGCGCATGGGCATCCTGGGCCAAGGGCTGCAGGAGTACCTGCTGCCTTACCAGCGGGTGCTGCCGCTGCCCATCTTCACCCCCACCAAGGTGGGCGCCGCCAAGGAGGAGCGCGAGGACACCCCCGTCCAGCTGCGGGAGCTGCTGGCCCTGGAGACAGCCCTGAGTGGCCAGTGCACGGAGCGGCAGGACATGGCGGAGATCACCAAGCAGCTGCCCCCTGTGGTGCCAGTCAGCAAGCCAGGCACCCTTCGCCGCTCTCTGTCCCGCTCCATGTCCCAGGACGCACAGAGAGGCTGAGGGGCTGTGTCTCCCTCTTCGCTGGGCTGGGCCCTTCCTGGCTAGGACCATGGGGGGGAGCTGCTGGCCTTGGATGCTTTGTAGTTTGCCCAAAGTTGGGGGCTAGGAGAGGAGGGAGCCAGAGGCCAGGATGCCTGGTTCCCCTGAGTTCCCAAAAGGAGAGGAGCGAGGACGGTGGGCACGAAGTGTGGGGAGCTGGGCCCGGCACCGCTGACAGCCCCCGCCCAGGAGAAGGGACAAAGTGCTGAGGAGGAAACGAGGTGCCTGAGAGGGCGACCCCGCTTCCGAGGACAAGGCGGAGTGTGCGGGGATGGGAAAGGCCCGGAGAGGCTTGGAGACCAGCGGGAGGGGGATGTGAAGAGGGCAGAGGCGGGTGCAGCCCCCAGCACCCTCTTAGCGCTGCAATAAATGCTCAATCGTGTTCCAGTTTCATGTCTTTCCTTGTGGTTGTGGGGCCACCCATTGGTGTCACACACACACCTCCCCCCGCCCCCCATGCTCACTGCTGGGAACAGGGCCCGCATTGGAGCTAAATATGGCAGAGCTAGTGGATACGCCCATGTTTGGGGGGGGGGGCAGAGCTGTAAACAGGGGGCCGTCTGTCCAGCCCCCCTCTGGCTCGCTGACTCTGCTGCGCAGTCTGGCCTCCATGTCCAGGCCTCTGGCTCAGGGCAGTGCCAGGAGGCCCGCTGGCAGGCAGGGCTTGTCTGACCTCTTGGAGAATATGGAGGGAGCTGGCAGTAGGGCTGTCCTTGGCTGTGTCTCCGTGTGCGGATGGGGTCAGTGACCCCGAGGCTGACCTGCCTCAGCTCTGAATCCAGACAAGCAGTCCTCGGCTGGGGCCCGGCGCTCGCTCCCTCTCTGGGAGCCCAGGGCAGGGCGCTGGGGGTGCGGTGGGCGTAGGTTCCTGTCTGTGCCCCCTGCAGCTGTTGTGCTGACTCGTGCTCCAATCTGGCTGCCCGCAAGGAGCAGGCCAGGGGCTGGTACCCTGTCCAGAGCAGGGGCCCTGGGCTGACCCCCGGGGGTCCCACGCCAGGGAAACCCTGGAGCCCGCCTGCGGCATCCACTTCCTGTTGGGAGGTTAAGGGGAGACCTTGGCATCTTGGCAGCCTGGCCCCGTCCCCGGAGGGGGCTGAGGAGGGAGAGGGGCAGCCACCCAAGACCAGCGGGATCCCACATCCCTGGGCCCAGAGGCCGAGGCCGCGCCCCCGGCGCCCTCCCGCCCGCAC
>NW_006298628.1:4588062-4590569 GCF_000327345.1 Myotis davidii
ACAGGTGCGCGGGGATCGGGGACCAGGAGCCCGCAGGCAGCGGAGGGGCGCGTGGGAGAGCCAGTGCGCACCCAGGAGCAGGGAGTTCAGAGGCGAAAATAGAAGAGGGAGAGGGGCGACGGGAGAGAGACCCACCCGGGCGGGAGGATGCTCAGAATTGAGAGGGGAGGTGGGCGGTGCGGGACAGAGAGCAGGAGGGACGGAGAAATAGAGACAGGGATTGGGGAAGGAAGAGACACCTGGGAGACGGCCCGCACCCCACTGAGTGCCCCTGGGAGGTCGGTCCTGAGCGTGTCCGGCTCGGTCAGGGGTGAGCCTGAGAGGCGGCGGTGAAGGATTAACGCAGACAGACAAGAGGAGAAAGCTGGGTCCGGGTGGGACGCTGCTCTCTGATGGAGAGGCAGAGCCGCGGCCTGCAAGCCGGTCTTTGTTTTATAGCAGATTCCACGTGGCAAAGTCAGGGGGTGCTTACAATGTCCTCGCCGGTTTCGAATGTACTCAGTTACATGCATCTGAACTCGATCAAGCTTTGTTTTGGCAGCACTTGCTGCACCTCTCGCACCTGGGACCACAGGTTCGGACCATAAGGTCAAGCTTACCAGAGCCTTTGGCTCTCATGGTGCTGGGAGGGCTTTGCCCTCCAAGCTGGGACTTGCACGTGGCTTTGCCAGGAGAAGACGGTGCCCTCTCTTTAGTCCGAGGCTTGAACCTGTCCAAACGCTGTAGCCGCTCTCCACAGGTACACTTGTACAGTTAAGCTCCTTTCTCACGGTACGTTTTTAGGACTCTGTTAGTCCTACTCCACAGCCAATGCTTTTTCCAGATAGAGACACACAGAGGAAGAAGGAAGAGGGAAGGAGAGGAGGGAGGGAGAAGCAGGGCCAGGCAGGCACCAGGACTCTCTTCCTCTGCCCCATCCAGGTGAGGTGTCTGGACGCACCCTCATCGACATTGGTTCAGGCCCCACCGTGTACCAGCTGCTCAGCGCCTGCGCCTACTTCGAGGACATCACCATGACAGACTTCCTGGAGGTGAACCGCCAGGAGCTGGGGCTGTGGCTGCGGGAGGAGCCTGGGGCGTTCGATTGGAGCGGGTATAGCCGGCACGTCTGCCTCCTTGAGGACAAGGGGTAAGGGCTAGGGCACAAGGGTCTGGCAGGGGGCTGCCCATGGAGTGTGCGGGGAGGGCAACAGAGGACTGAGCCTGGGGCGTCCTAGCCGGGCCGGATGATACCCTCTGTCCCTGCAGTGAGTCATGGCAGGAGAAGGAGCGCCAGCTGCGAGCGAGGGTGAAGCGGGTCCTCCCCATCGACGTGCACCAGCCCCAGCCCCTGGGCGCTGGGAGCCTGGTGCCCCTGCCTGCTGATGCCCTGGTCTCTACCTTCTGCCTGGAGGCGGTGAGCCCTGACCTTGCCAGCTTCCAGCGGGCCCTGGACCACATCACTACACTGCTCAGGCCTGGGGGGCACCTCCTCCTCATCGGGGCCCTGGAGGAGTCCTGGTACCTGGCTGGGGAGGCCCGGCTCGAGGTGGTGCCCCTGTGTGAGGAGGAGGTGAGGGAGGCCCTGGTGTGTAGCGGCTACAAGGTGCGGGACCTACGCACCTACACCATGCCTGCCTATCTTCGAACAGGCGTAGACGATGTCAAGGGCATCTTCTTTGCCTGGGCCCAGAAGCAGGTCGGGGTGTGAGGCCCCCGTGCACCCAGTGCCAGCAGCCCTCAGCCCTCAGCTTCCCTGTTACCTGAGGCAGCACCTAATAAAGAAATGTCTGTCCTACTGCGTGTCAGTGCTGTCTGTGCTCTCCTGGGAAGCAACAAGGGCCCAGAGCTCTCTCTTGTGTTGCGGGGGTGTGGGAGGCACCCACCCTGGCCTTTTCCCCCAGAAGCTTCCATGTACACAGATTTCTGTATCATTCATCTTCCCCAAACTAAGGAAGGCTTAGGTCCGAGGGACCTCCGTCAGCACCTGCTGTGTGCCAGGCACCTGCTAGTCCACTGGTTCTCACTCAGCGGCAGGTCCTGTTATCTTGTTGGCAGGTGACACTCCTGATGGCTCAGACCAGAGGGGAGGCGGGAGGGGGAATGAGGAGACTGAAGTGGAACTTGCAAGGGCCTGGGTTACAGTCCAGGCACAAACCAAGACCCAGGGAAGTGAGAGGAAGAACAAGCACCAGCTCCCTCCGCCGGCTCCCCCACAGCTGGGCTGGGGCTCTGTGTCTGGTCCCCGCCATCCCCACCCCCACATGCCTAGGCAGAGACCCCACCTGTCCACTGCCTCCAGCCAGCACTGTTTCCTCCTTCCCTCCCGCCCAGCGGTTCTCAACCTGTAGGTCGAGACCCCATTGGCGGTCGAACGACCCTTTCACAGGGGTCGCCCAAGACCATCCTGCATATCAGATATTTAAATTATGATTCATAAGAGTAGCAATATTACAGTTATGAAGTAGCAACAAAAATAATTTTATGGTTGGGTCACAACATGAGGAACTGTATTTAAAGGGCCAGAA
>NW_006298628.1:4590737-4591789 GCF_000327345.1 Myotis davidii
CAAACGACCCTTTCACAGGGGTCGCCTAAGACCATCCTGCATATCAGATATTTACATTACGATTCATAACGGTAGCAACATGACAGTGATGAAGTAGCAACAAAAATAATTTTATGGTCGGGTCACAACATGAGGAACTGTGTTTAAAGGGCCAGAGGTTGAGAACCACTGCTCCAGCCCGTCCTACTCTCACAGGAGCTGAATAAGGGCAGGTGAGGCTGAAAATTGGTTTATTAAGCAAGTCCCTGCTACCCTCCGACCTTAAAATACTTCTCAGGATCGTCCCTGCAGTTGGAGTCCTAGCAGAGTGCCCCTGCCCCCAGGAGAGACTCGGCGGCAGGGGAAGAGCCAGAATCCATAGGTGACTGCGGGAAACACACACAGGACAAGGAGTCCTGCTCCTGCACCAATCAGAGAGACTGCCATTGAATAGAAGTTTCTGGAGCTGCACATTGTCCTTGTGGGGCAGGAATGGACGGGACTGCCAGCGACTAGCGGGGAGCACCTTTGCCAGGGTGCAGGCAGAGCGTGGCCTGGGCCGGCCAGCCTCAAGGGCTCAGCAGGCCTGGCACCAAAGTGGGGGAGGAGACAGGGAGGCTGGAGGGGCCCAGAGGATCCCCACTTCCCTCCTCCCTCTGCCTCCCAAAGGGCTGGTTCTGGAGGGTGATCTGGAGTTGTGCGGGGCCCCTTTTGTGATTTGCAAAGGGAGGGGGGCCCCAGGCAAACACATCCACCAACACACACAGCCTGGACACCCACACCCCCAGCCAGATCTTGGGGCTTTGTGCAGAGTTGGTGCTCAATAAACGGTTATTGACGGTGACTGAATCCCCTCTCCCTGCTCCAACCTCCCCTCACTGTGCACATCCCCTGCACTCACACTCCGCCCACATATCTTCCCCTAACCCACACTAACCTGCCTGCTCCCCCAACACACACACTCGATTTATTTTTAAATTTTTATTGATTTTAGAGAGGAAGAGAGAGGGAAGGGAGAGGGGAGAAAGAGATAGAAACATCAATGATGAAAGAGAATCATTGATTGGCTGCCT
>NW_006298628.1:4592269-4592701 GCF_000327345.1 Myotis davidii
ACCCCAAACCTCCTCCCTTCCCCCACCCAAGGCTCTCTTAGAACCTCCTTCTCTAGGAACAGCACCAACTCCTCCCCCCACGCCAGCAGCTCTGCAGCTGTCCCGCCCCCGGGCCCCGGCCCTGCCTCACCAATGGCCACGTTGGCCGCCAGGTTGTAGCCATAGTCAAAGCGGACGAGGCTCAGGTAGGAGACGTGCGCCGTCAGCATGAGCAGCAGGAGGGCCCGAAAGGCACTGGCCACAGTTGGGCGCTGCAGCCCCACAGTCCTGCCCACCATCCAGAGCTGCTCAGATGGAGGGTGGCCCGTCCCCAGTGGCATTCCCGGAGGCATCGCCTCACCCCAACATCAGTACCTGGAAGCCACTGCCCCCCGCCCCCACCAACAGGCCAGCTGGGCAGGCCTCCCCCCCTCCCCGGGGCCTGGGCCCGCA
>NW_006298628.1:4602265-4603442 GCF_000327345.1 Myotis davidii
GTTCTTGTATATGTCCTGGCCGGGGATCGAACCCACAACTTTGGCACATCGGGATGACGCTTTAACCAACCGAGCTTGAAGCACCGGCCGGGGCTTAACAACACACGTCAAAGCCATTCACCCCCACCCCGACGCCTCCACACTGCCCCAGGCCAGGGTTCACACACACTGCCCCACCCAGCATCCCGCACACCCCAGGCCTGCGCCCACCAGTTCCAACTGGGTGGTCTCTCAAGACCCCTTGGGGTGGAATGCACTGGGCCTGGAAACATGGGCAGCCAAAGAGCAGGCGTCTAGTGCCACCTAGTGGTCCCTGGAGGAGGGCACGGGGGTAACAGGAGGAAATCCGACTGCATCAAAGACGGCCTGGCACCTGGTCTCCGGGCTGGACAGAGGTCTCTGCCAGCCACCAGGCGGAGAGGGGAGGTGAGGAGGTGGCTGGCTGGCGGGCAAGCAGAGGCCGCTCTCCTCTTGGCGGAGCCGAGAACACAGTTCAGTTCAGGAACCAGAGGGGCCGCCCATCCTCTAGCCCCGGATGCTCAGAGGCCAGGCCCCAACACGAGCCTGTGAGGGCCAGGTGGGGGCGAGCCGGGCGGTGGGCCTATTACATGATTCTGGGCCCACACCCTCCAAGTCTAAGTTCAAAAAATAAATCATCGCAAGGGCTGGGGAGAAGAGGAGCCAGCCAGGAGGGAGCAGAGTCCCCAGGAGGGCAGACTCGCTCCCGGGCCCTCAGTCCAGCTTCGATTCCTTCAGCAGGTACAGGCTGTCCTCTTCCAGGAAGCTGTGGGCAGAGGAAGGAGCCACTGAAGCCCGGGCCCGAGGGCGCCCCCTGGTGGCGGGGCGGGGTGAGTGCAGGCAGACCGCAGCGGGGGAAGCAGCAGAGAACCGTCTCCCCTGAGAGCCTTGAGGAAGGGCACGGGGAAGGCGAGCCCTGGGCAGCGGGCACTCACCTGAAAAAGAGGACGTGGACGGGGATGGTGCTGATGTGCCAGATGGCGTGGGCATCCAGGACCCAGAAGAGGGGCGGGAAGTCCAGCAGCTCGAGCAGGGACAGCCCCTGCAGCAGCAGGACCACCGCCATGCACTTGCGCACGTGAGGCAGCTGCTGCCGGTTCCACCAGCACCAGGCCAGCCACCACACCACGTTCACCAGGCCTGGGGGTGGGGATAGAGG
>NW_006298628.1:4603803-4604857 GCF_000327345.1 Myotis davidii
TTCTCTAGGAGCACCAACTCCTCCCCCCACGCCAGCAGCTCTGCAGCTGTCCCGCCCCCGGCCCCGGCCCTGCCTCACCAATGGCCACGTTGGCCGCCAGGTTGTAGCCATAGTCAAAGCGGACGAGGCTCAGGTAGGAGACGTGCGCCGTCAGCATGAGCAGCAGGAGGGCCCGAAAGGCACTGGCCACAGTTGGGCGCTGCAGCCCCACAGTCCTGCCCACCATCCAGAGCTGCTCAGATGGAGGGTGGCCCGTCCCCAGTGGCATTCCCGGAGGCATCGCCTCACCCCAACATCAGTACCTGGAAGCCACTGCCCCCCGCCCCCACCAACAGGCCAGCTGGGCAGGCCTCCCACCCTCCCCGGGGCCTGGGCCCGCAGCCACGGTGGGCTCACCTGACACAGCACAGATAGATGGAGTGCAGGATGACGGTGGAGGCACAGAAGTAGTCCATTTTCTGAGGACAGGGAGAGCTGGATGAGGGGCCAGTGGGAGGGGAGCAGGAGGTGGACAGGGTTTCCTTGGGGGCAGGGCCCAGAGAGGACCCACCGGGGATTGGGACAAGGAGGGGTGGCCGAGGCCCCACCTATGGTCAGTGGGGCTGTTGTCTCCTGCTGCTCCTGCCTCTTGCTGTTTCACTTCTGAAGGTAACAGACTGAACGGTGTGTGCATATAACACGTTAAAACACTGCTCAGCAGAGAAGCTTCAGTGGCGTTGGTGGGGGGCGCCTGCCTAGGTGCCAGAGCATCAGAGCGTGCCCCTTTGCTGCTGGGCGACCCAGGCCACGTGATCTCACCTTTCCAAGGCTCAGCTGCCTCATCCGTTAAGAAGAGCCAAGCCCTGGCTGGTCTGGCTCAGTGGGTAGAGCGCAGGCCTGTGGACTGAAGGATCCCGGGTTCGATTCCGGTCAAGGGCACATGCCCGGGGGCTCCATCCCCAGTGGGGTGCGTGCGGGAGGCAGCCAATCAATGATTCTCTCTCATCACTGATGTTTCTATCTGTCTCTCTCCCTCTCCCTTCCTCGTTGAAATCAATAAAAATATATACAGTGG
>NW_006298628.1:4605077-4605369 GCF_000327345.1 Myotis davidii
CTGGGCGCAGAGAGGGAGCAGGAGGGGTGCTCACCTCTGTGAGGTCCGTGTCCTTGGTGTGGAAGACTGTGGACCAGAACCAAGCATTGAGGGAGACCTGAGGAGGGAGGGGCTGGTGAGTGTGGCACCCCAAGGAGGGAGAGACCCCCCGCAGAGGGCTCACACCTGTCTCACTTTGGGGCAGGGCTCTTCAGAGCAGAGCAATGTGCTTCCCCTTGCTCCCGGAGCCCACCAGACAGGCCTGTGCCCCTCCCCTCCCACCAGCCCGGCTCCCTCCGGCCCGGCCTCACCC
>NW_006298628.1:4624651-4625119 GCF_000327345.1 Myotis davidii
TACTACAAAGAAATAAAAAACCTCATTTTTCTATCCTTTCTTCCTTTCTCTTACCATCCCATCTCTGCTCTCTCTCCAAACCTAATCTCCCCAACATGCACATAAAAAAACAATTGATAAAAACTATCCTGATCATTTGTAGATACAGTGGGGCCTTGACTTACAAGTTTAATTCGTTCCGTGACAGAGCTCATAACTCAAATTACTCATATGTCAAATCACTGTGACGTTCGCTGCGCCCACTAGCGGTGGGGTATCTGAAGCTGGCTCGTAACCCGAATTTTAGCTGACGGCTCGTATCTCGAAAAACTCGTTAGTCGGGACACTCGTAAGTCAAGGCCCCGCTGTACATATTTTTTAAAAAGAGCCAATAATCATCACACCTACCTCACAAGGCCCGAGTGAGGCTCCCGCGCACTAACAGGTTAACAATGCCGGGCACAGAGCAGGGCTCCCTGGGCAGAGTCA
>NW_006298628.1:4625172-4633596 GCF_000327345.1 Myotis davidii
CTCTGGGCGCAGAGAGGGAGCAGGAGGGGTGCTCACCTCTGTGAGGTCCGTGTCCTTGGTGTGGAAGACTGTGGACCAGAACCAAGCATTGAGGGAGACCTGAGGAGGGAGGGGCTGGTGAGTGTGGCACCCCAAGGAGGGAGAGACCCCCCGCAGAGGGCTCACACCTGTCTCACTTTGGGGCAGGGCTCTTCAGAGCAGAGCAATGTGCTTCCCCTTGCTCCCGGAGCCCACCAGACAGGCCTGTGCCCCTCCCCTCCCACCAGCCCGGCTTCCCCCCTGAATCCCCCAAGGGAGTGGGGCTTTGAAGCCGCCACAGGTTTCTGGCTTGGCCTGGGAACCAGTTCTGGCCAAGTCAAATTCCCTGGTTACTCAATCCTAAGACAACAGCCCTGGGGGGGCCCGCCTCCTTCCCCAACTGGCAGGTGAAGACAGCCCCACCTGGGCCAGGGAGCCAGTGACCTCAGCCCCTGGGGGCGGGAATGAAGTGGGTGGGGTGAGGGGCTCGAGCCAGCGTGGGGTGTGTCTGGAGCCAGCAAGCGAGAGGGAGATGAAGCAGATCCCACTGGGGCCAAGCCTGAGGAGGAGGCTCCGCCACCCGAGCCCAGCTTCCTCCTGGCTGGGCCGGCCCAACCCGCTGGGCCAGTGGCTGCTGCTCCGAGTTCTGGGAGAAGCGAGGAGCAGGGCTGGAGAGGCTGTGGTGGTCAAGGGCCCAGGGGAGCAGCTGATGCCTTCTTCCTGGAAATTAACTGCCGGGAGAAAGTACACATCGTCTGGCGAATGAGCCCTAGATCCCTCACGTGGGCCTGGTGCTGGCACCTCTTTTAGGGACTGCTGTACCCACGCAGAGGCCCACATAACTGAAGGAAGGGTGGGCTGGGGCTGACATACACACTTGGGCTGGGCGGAAGGGCTGGGAAATCAGTGACAAGCAGTCAAAGGGAGCAGCAGCCAGCCGGGATGCCCTGGAGGCAGGGAGGGACACGCCAGGGTGGGACAACCCTGCCAGAGATGGGCTAAGGCGGAGCGGCTCACTTGGGTCCAGGACAGCAGGAAAACTGGCCAGGCAGGGGGCCGAGGGAGCAGGCTGAGAAGCCACTCTCCACCAGGCACTGCAGCCGGGAGCTCAGACAGGAGGATGAGTCCCCTCCTGCAGGAGAACGGGAAGGACAATGGCGAGGGGCCCGCAGGGCTCTCCCTGCTCCTCACCAGCCTGTCTGGCCTGGGTCCTGGGCTGAATCTCGCTGTTTATGCTCCTCAAGTCCTGGGACAGATGAGGCTGCCCGTGCTCCTTCCTCCCTTCCCAGCCCTGATGGCAGGTGGTTATTCTACATGCAGTTATTTCCTGTTCTATCCCTCGTGCTGCCCCTTCCCCAGAGACGGTAATGGAGGCATGACCTGGAGGCTAGAAACGGGACAGAATAGGGTGGCTTCTTGGACGCTGCCCCCACAAAGTGGGATGCTCGGAGTCAGCTTGGGGAGAGGAGCAGGCTCAGGGCTGGAGACCCAGGTGACCACGTGGGCCAGGTCTCCCAGGCAGGCCTGGAACAGGGACATCCTTGGGGAGAATGGCCCTGGAGCCAGTGTGAGAGGGAGGTGGAGGGGAAGGCAGAAGGGACTGGAAGCCAGCCAGGCCTCCTTGTAATCCGGCAGGAAGGGGGAGGTGACAAAAGACTGAGCTAAGTGGCGGTTGGAACACTGAGAGCAGGGGAGGGGCGGGTTGCACAAGGCCAGGGCTGAGCTGTAGGGCCCAGGGGTGGGGGCTGCTTGGTCTCCTGTTCAACTGCCTCTGCACCCCTGAAGTCCCCTCTCCACTGGGTAGTGTCCCATTCTGGGGAGCTCCTCTTCAGGAAAGATAGTGTCATTAAGAATATAGGCCCTGAGGCCAGACAGCCAGGGTTCAAATTCCAGCTCTGCATTCCCTGTGTCTTTGGACAGGCTATTTAGCCTTGCTGGGCCTCAGTTTGCTCATCTGTAAAATGGGAATGATAACAGTGTTGATAAGGATTTAAGGAGTAACACAGGTGCAGTGTACAGCCCCATGCCCAGGACAGGGAACAACGTGAGTGTTGTTTCTCCCCACCTTGATGACCAGCATGAGACCCTCACACCTCTCCACAGACCCAAAAGGCCAAGTCTGCCTCCCGCTCTCCCCATAGGTCAGGCAAGTCTAGGTGGAGAAGAGGCGGTCTCCCCACAGCTGCCCAGGCCCATCCCACAATTCCAGGCTGGGGACAGAATGTCAGAGCCTTTACAAGAGATGGGCCCTTGGTTCAAGTTCTGACTTAGCCCCTAAATAGCAAATGGCTTCTCTGTGCCTCAGTTGCCTCACCTACAAAACAGGGCTAATAACAGTGCGCACTGCCTGAGGGTCCCAAGGATGGTGTCTGTGAAATGCCTAGCACAGAGAAGCCACTCAATAAACGGCTGCTGACTTGTGGCCTGGTATACAGTAGGTGCCACATAAATGTCAGTTTCCTTCATCGTCCAGCAAGCTGACCCCCCACCATTTCCCTTTACCTGACCCCATCCTCCTCTTCCTTAAGAGTCCCCATGTACCAGGTCAAACCCCGGGTCTCTGAGCCCAGAACACAGACGCCTCAGCTATGGGAAGAGCCCCCGCCTCCTGGCTCCTGAGCTCCTATCCCACCAGGAGGCACTGAAGGGACACCAGTTCCCTTCACTCAGTTTGTAATCAAGACTCAAGGGAAGTGGACAGAGGGACGGACGCAGAAGGAAGGGAAAGCCCCCCAGATGCAAGTGTCCCCCTGTTCTGGACTCCTTAGCCAAGCTCAAGTAGAATGGGGAGGCAGATGGGGTGACTGGCCAATCAGACAGGCCAGGAGGATGGGCTGGCCCAGCAGGCGCCAAGGACTTCTTGTAAACACGGAGGGAAGGGGGAGGCCAGGGGCCGGGTGCCAGTGAGGGTGGAAATGAAGGGGACAGGGAAGGCGGGGTGGAGGGAGAGTGGGAGACTGTTTCGGTCTGTTGGAAAATAAGAAAATTGAGACAAAAATATCCCAACCGTGAAACCGGTTGGATGCCAAGTGAGCCAGATCTGTCAGGAATTCGACCCCTGTGTTAAGCCCCAGTGCTCGGCTGTCACTGACACCGTGGTGGTGGGGACAAGTGGGTCTTTAAATAGCTCGGTGTCTCAGAAGTGGGGGAGGCAGAATGTTAAATATGACGCCTGCTGCCAGCCTGCCCCTTGCCCCCGCCCCCTTCCAGGCCACGGTGTCTCACCCCCTGCCTCACGCAGGGCAAGCCGGCCCCAGCTCACTCCTGAGAGAGATGGGGGAAGAGGCGGATGGAGAGGGGAGGAGGTGGGCGTTTTACACCAAAAGGATGGTTTGACTTCCTGCCATTGCTGGTTTCCCCGGCTCTTGTCTGATTGCTGGGAAGTCCTTCCTGAAGTCTAACCCTCATCCTGCTGCAGCCTCAACCCATCTCCATCTCTTCTTGAAGTTTCCTCAGCAGGAGAAGAGCACAGTCAGCCCCCAGCTCCACACATCACCCTGCAGGTGGGCCTTCCTGGGACCCCACTCTCACCCCCACCCCTGAGGTCCTTTCCCACGGGATGAAGGGGCGAGGAACTGGGTTGGCCTCTGAGCTTTGGCAGGGAGCAGGGGCTCCCAGTGCCATAAGTCAAAGGTCCAGGTATGCAGAGCTCGGAGGGGCTCCCCCAAAGCCTGCCCGCTGCCCAGCAGAGGTCAGACCTAAACCTCAATGCTTCATTAGCCCTGCTGGGAGCAGGGTCTCCTCATTTCCCAAAGGAAAAGATTAAGGCACCCCCCCCCCCGCCCCCGCCAACATCTAACCTGGAGCAGGTGAGGGGCCTTCCTACCCCACCCCAACAGAAACCAGGAGCCCCACTGCTCAGAGGACCCAGCCCAGGACAAAGTCCACTGCCACACCCTCCGTACAGGCAGGATCCCTCCCTCCTGCAAACACAGGACGAAAGATCAAGCGTAAAATCCAAACTGGATCATTAACGGGAGCGCGGATGCGGATGCTCTGTCCCTCAAGGCCCACAGATGGCCTGAGGGGAGTCCGTGCCCCAGAACAGTGTTCTGTAGGGCATCCTAAGACACAGGCCCCAAGGGTCTGCCTCTCCCCACCTTACAGCTCCTCTCTGTCCCCGAGGGCCCTCGGATGCTCCTGGGAAGTGTGACACACCAGCAAGAAGGAAGCTGAGGGGCAGATGACAGTGGAATGAAAGATCCAAGAATCAGGGAGCTGCAGACAGGAATCCTGAAATGACCGCAAGGCATGAAGACTAGCTGGGACCCTCTGAGGTCACGGTTCGATTCCAGTCACATGCCCAGGTGGCTTCTGTATCCCCAGTGTGGGGCGTGCAGAAGGCAGCCGATCAATGAATTATCTCTTATTGATGTTGCTACCTCTCTCTCCCTCTCCCTTCCTCTCTGAAATCAATAAAAATAGATATTTTAAAATAAACAAAAAAACCTATATTTTAAATATATTAAAATCCACTAGCCCCCTGCATTCACTTCTGCCCCCTCCAATCTGTTCTCTGTACAGCAGCCAAGATGAGTTTTCCAGATAATATATTCATGAAACTCCTTCTCTCTGATCCTCATGGCTTCCTGATGCTTTGCAAGTCAAGATCTGAAGTGCCCTAAGGCAGCAGTCGCCAACCTTTAGGACCTCACGAACTACCAGTGGCCCACGGACCACCGGTTGGCGACCGCTGCGCCCAATGTGCCCCAGGCTCCTCATGGGCTGGCTCTGTCCACGACCCACCTGCTCACCAAGCTCACACCCCACTTCCTGGCTCCCTGCAAGGCAGGCCTCCTGGCCGTTTAGGTCCTCATATAACCTGAGCTCTCTCCTGTCTGGGCACATTCCGAGTCTTCTCCATAGACAATGACTTCTATTTTCCCTGAACTCACCTAGTTCACATTCACTTACCATTCTGATCTTTCCTTGCATGCCCCTTCCTCGGGGAAGCCTTCCCTGATTGTCCCATGCGGATCTAGTCCCCTGTCACATGGCCCTCCACCACCTCTCTTCCACTGAACTTTCACATTCAGTTGTGGGATTAGTACCAGAGGGCAGGGAACCATCTCTTTTTTATACACGTTTGGATCTCCAGCACCCAACAAAGTGAGTGGCACACAGTAGGGACTCAATATGTGAAGGAATGGCTGCTTTTATGTCAGGAAGGTGAGTGAGTAGAGACTGTTTCCCTGAGGCTTACACAGGCAGCTCTGACCAGTCACACTGTGAAGCTCAGAGCCTCCTCCAGATACTCAGATGGAATATATTCCCCCCCCCCCCCCCCCCGGTGCTCTAAGACCAGGCTGGGAGCTAGAGGGAGTGCTGTGGCTGCCACTGCTTCCCGGCCGGGGCTAGGGTTGTGATTGCTTCAAGTTCTCCAGAGGGGCCCCTGGAAAGCCCCGTGGCTTCCTACCACCATCTCCCTTCTGTTTGTCAGCTGCCCTATTGGTGCTTTTAGTGGCTTCCTCCTGTAGGCAAGAACGATGTTTCTTTCCTCTCGCCTTCCTTCCCAAATAGCCTGGCCTAGGACTCCGCTAGAAAGGCAAGGCCCGACTCAGCACCTCCCTTTTGTCTTCCCAGGCCTGGCCACCCCTCAACTGCAACTGTGGTCCTGGAAAACACAGGGGGAGCTTGGTGGGTGGAAGCCTTAGAGGGGGAGAGTGGGGATCTCAGAGTTTCTCTTTCCTGGATGAGGGTGTAAAGCAAGAACCCTGCCAGGGTACCTACCCAGGCGAAGGCCATGCAGGTGGGGTACATAGGCGAGGAGGCTGGCACGAAGGTGCGGTAGCGACAGAGCATCACCAGGCTGGCCAGCCCATTCAGGAAAGAGGCCACAGCAGAAGCTGGCTCTTGGAAGAACAGGAACCGGGAGAAGGGCCACTGAAAAAAGGAACACATGGGGCGGGCAGCTGAGGTGCAAGCAACCCCCAGCCGGCCCAACCTAGCTTTGACCTGCTGCATCGATAGTTCCTCAGCTGGGTCCTCTTCAACCTGCAGACCCTGTTGGCCTGCATTCAAGGCATTGGGCCTGATTCTCTCTCACTTCCTTTCCCCGCCGTTGAGTCAGTCAGCTCCCTCCCAGTCCCTGGCTGAGGGTCACCCCTCTATCCTGGCCAGCACTCGGCACTGTAAGCCTGGTCTCTGGGAAGACTGGGTGGGCCAGTACAGATGGCTCAGTATGGCGTGATAGAACCAGCACAGTCCTGCCATCTAGAAGACAGTGGTCCTAATCCTCCTCTACCTCTGACCACGGCCCTCTGAGCCACAGCTTACTCTGTGACAAACCGGGGAGAATAATTCTTGCCAACAACAGACTGGAACAAGATCATTATCGGATCATGCCCGGCCGGTGTAGCTCCGTGGTTGAGCGTCAACTTATGAGGAGGTCACGTGCCTGGGTTGTGGGGGGGACCCCCAGTCGGGGGCATGCAGGAGGCAGCCGATTGCTGATTCTCTCTCAACATTGATGTATATATTTTTAAATTTTTATTGTCTAAAGTTTTACATATGTCTCCTTTCCCCGCGATTGACCCCCTCCATCGTCATTATTGATATTTCTCTCTCTCTCCTCTCTGAAATCAATAAAAAATACATTTTAAACATTTCATTATCATATCAAAAGGCACCCGCAGAGGGTTCCTCCCTAGGCAATCGGAGGGGTATTGCTATCTTAATCCAGGCTCCTACTGAAGGAGCGACAGAGAAGATGCTGGGATAGGTGAGGGAATTTGTCCTTGAAGCAAGGCAGGCATCCAACAACTCTAAGAAGCCCAGGGCCACTCTCTGAGGAGACCCTAGATCTTATTCCAAATCTAGAGGCAGGACACAGTGGTCCCATCTGATTCCCATATGAAAACCAGTATATTCTGAGAAGAACAGGCACCTGTACCAAATCCAGGTTACCCCACCCTTCAGACTGTGCCGTCCAACTTGGAGGCGGGGGGGCATATTACTCCCACCACACTCCCACCATCTGCCTTCCCCGACCCTCCAACTCACCTTGCCATGGAACTGAGGCACTTTGTGACCTTCCTGGAGGTAGAGGCCAACGGTAACCCACATACACTCATACTTACAGTCGTCCTGACAGGTCCAGCCTGAAACAGATAAATCGGTCGGGTGAACTACCCAGTATGGGAGGCACAGAGAGAGCTTGAATGGGGCCTACACTTGAATGCAGGCCAACAGGGTCTGCAGGTTGAAGAGAACTAGAAGAAATCTCAGAACTCCAGGTTCCCACTTGGATGGATAGGAGATGGGACATGTGTGTGCTCCGGGGGGTGGAGGGGTATAGGGAGCAAACAGATGGTTCTTCTTTCTCTCAAGACGAGGATCTTGACATCTGATGGACTAGTCTATGGATTCCTGGGTTTATGCTTGCCTTTCCTGAACTCAGGGTTTGTGCTCACTCACCAGGGAGGAGCACTTGCTATCTTAACTCCCTCCTATAAAAGCAAAGCCCAAATTCTTCAGTCTGACTTTTAAGGCCCCAAGTTGTCTTTCCAGCTTTATTGCCCAATACTCCTTTTTATGCATCCTGCTCCCTGAGTACACTAAGCCTCTGGATGGGCCTTCATCTGCCCAGAGCCTCCCTCTCTGTTTCCCCTGTCTAGATGGGAAAGGGATAGTAAAGAGAACGAACTTGTCGTTACACGGGCCAGAACTGGACACTCTACATACCACTTACTGGCTGTGTGACTTTGGGCAGGCGCTTAACCTCTCTGAACTCCCTATCTGTAAAATCGGAATCCACCTCAAAGGGTTGTTAAATGGACTGTTTTGGCACCTGTCACACAGAAGGTGCTCACGATGGCCACAGGTCCAAATGTAATGTATCCCTCGGGAAGCCCTTCCTTCTTGAGATGTTCTAAGATGATCGCTGCCCCCAAACCCTCAACACTAGAAAGGAATCCTTCCTCCCCTGTATGGTCCTGTTGCTGAATCTAAAGATCCTTTATGGCTCGAGTCATCCTGCGCCTTGCACTTGAGAAGCTTGTCCCCATGGGGGCTGTGAGCATCATCGAAAGGCAGGACCCTGGTTTGATTTCAGTGTCATTCCAGGGCCCTGGACTCTGGACTATTAAATAAGTACCCGTTTGATTGGATAAATATAAAGTAAATGAGAGTTTCTGGGAAAACACAACTGAATGATGAGCCTCTCCTTATCCTGGGGCTCCACTCACACTCACAACGAGTCCTGGGTAGGAAATTAAGGTTCAGACGTTGCAGAGGGGTATTTGCGGGGGATGAGAGAGAGGCGGGGCCACGGCGAGGGGCGTGGCGCGGGGGGGCGTGGCTTACCTGCTAGGCTCATGTAGATTGGCTGGCGGGAGCGGAAGTGCTTCAGCGCGTCCCCTGAGCAGTTCCGTTCCTCGCAGCGCAGCACGCAGTCGCGGTACACCG
>NW_006298628.1:4633738-4646333 GCF_000327345.1 Myotis davidii
TTGGCCCTCCGCCGGCGGAGGAGTTCGGGAGCCTTCACATCCGGAGTAACCGGAAGTACTTTGATTTTCTTCGTTTCTCCGCTGACGTCTACTTGGTTTAAAAAGAAAGTACCCGGATTTCCGTGGGCGTCCGCCCCGCCCCTGGTTTTACTCTCATCTCCATATAAAGAGGCGGCTGGGTGAAGGGTAGGAGGACGCCAGGTGGATTAAGGCGCAAAGTAAAGGGGTCCTTTATCTACATCCGTCTTAGTTCCCTCCCCCGGGTCTCTGTTTGAGGGCGGGCTATGTCTCTGCACCAGCCTTGTTGGGCTTCACTTCCTCTGCCCCCCGACCTGTGCTCTCCCGCGCCCTCTCCTCCGGCACCAGCACCAGCACCAGCGCCAGCGCTGGTTGAAGACCATCTGTCGCTTCGGCAACCTCTGGACGACTCTCCCCGCCTCTCCCTCTCCCTCCCGTCCGCGCTCCGTTTCCAATCATTCAGATCTGACTATGTCATTGCCTTCCTAGGATTCCTTCCTGGCTCCCAGGTGCCGCAGGATAAAACACCCCCAGGCCCTGCCCGCTGGGCCCCTGCCCACTGGTCTCCGTCACCCCCCTGCCCCAGACCCACCTCCAAGGGCCGCGTCTCTCCAGCCGCCTGGCTTCGTCTCGCCTGTTGCCGTCTTATTCTCACTCCCTCTCATCCTCCTGCTCCCGGTTTAAGCGCCACTGCTGAGGGCGGTACCACGTGGAAGGCGATGTACCGTACAGGGACCCGTTTTCCCCAGGCCGGCGTTAAGAACGAGTTATTGTTGGTTTGTTTTTAAATGAATGAGCGCTGTAATTAAACGTAAGACTTCGGGGGCCACTCCAGGGTTGTCAACTCGCCAGCACGATTCAGAACACACTGAAAGCAGGAGAGATGCACGATTTCAAGGGAGATTAAGTGGAGCACTTTTAGGAATGGACACTTGCCTTAGCATTGCCCCGTCCTGCACTGCCACCAACACACACTCACTCACACTCACACACACACACTCATCCATCTCAGTGAAGCTGGAAGCCTCCCAGTTAAAAGGTGCATAATCACTGTGTGTGTGTGAATGACTGACTTTCCTCCTCTCCTCTCTTCACCCTAACCCTACTCAACGTTTTCTTTTTATCTTGGGAGATGAAATGAGCAGGAAGTACCATTGGATTGCGTTCACTTACACATTAAGCAAACATTTCCTGAGCCCTTACCTCCCGCACAAGCCAGGGGCAGCATTCATACTGTATTTGTATAGTGTCCCCTGGAGCTGAGCACCGATTGGGCAGCTGAAATCAACATAACAACCCCTCAGCCCTTCCAGGAGCTGATGGGGAACAATCAGGTGCCAACGCTACTTTGCATCTGCTAGACTAGTCCTTTTCTTTTTTATTTATTTATTTATTTAGGTATTACATATGTGTCCTTATCTCCCTTTTATAACACATTATTTCATTCTGTCCTTACTGTAACTCGAATGAATGTTTGTATGAGGAAATACAGGCTTAAAGAGGGTGAAATCCTCACAAAGCAGCGTTCTCTCTTTGAGAGAACTCCAAATTAACTAAAAGGGTTTTTATTTATTTATTTTTAATATATTTTTGTTGATTTCATAGAGGAAGGGAGAAGGAAGGGGGAAAGAAACATCAGTGATGATAGAGAATCATTGATTGGCTGCCTCCTGCACGTCCCACACTGGGGATGAACCATCATCTGATTCATAGGTTGATGATGCTCAACCACTGAGCCGCCCTGGCCAGGCACTATAAGGTTTTTAAAAAATATATATTTTATTGATTTTTCACAGAGAGGAAGGGAGAGGGATAGAGAATTAGAAACATCAATGAGAGAGAAACATCGATCAGCTGCCTCCTGCACACTCCCCACTGGGGATGTGCCTGCAATCAAGGTACATGTCCTTGACCGGAATCAAACCTGGGACCCTTGAGTCCGCAGGCTCACGCTCTATCCACTGAGCCAAACTGGCTAGGCATGCATTTAATAAAAATATTAATTTTTATATTTCTCTTATATTTTGGAGCTAACTTGAGACATTAGTTCAGGTCTTAAACATGTCATAGGTTCTTGAAAACTCATACGTACATGCCTGATGGGGAAAACAATCCAAGGGTCAGGTGGAGGGCGAGAGTGGAGACTTCTGTTGTGCTGTCCTGGTGGAAGATGGGGTGCGCTCTCTCTAGGCCATCCCTGTGGGTGCTCTCTCTCAGCACAGCCCTGCATCTCTAGATCATGACGGGGCCTCTCCCTCTCCCAACGTTTCAGTCCAAGGCCATCTCTTCCCCACTGAGCTTCATCTGCTTCTGACTTTCCTATGTGAGTCACAGCCTTCCAAGTCATCAGTTCATCCCTTCAACTCAGGCTTATTGAGCCCTACTGTGTGTCAGCCATCACACAAGGAAAAAGAAAGATGCATCAGAAATGGTTCCCGGTCTAGGGAGGAGAAAGACAAAGCAAACAGTTCAGTGTGCTGCAGGCTCATAGGCAAACTGACTATATTCTTAGAACAAAAATTGGGGGACAGCCTGCAATGAAGATTCTTTGTTCACTGAATATTTATTGCGGTTTACCATGTGTGAGGCTCTGGATCCAGAGTGATGAACAGGACGCTGTCCTTCTGAAGTATGGTAGCAGTCATCTCAGGTAGAAACTATAGTTTAATTTTAACCCTGCTGTTTGGTTTCTGTACTTACTTGTTTGCTAAAATAATAGAAAAGTTATTTTGATTTTCTGAATTATATAAATTATCCCATTCGATTGCCTGTAAACTTTTTTTAAAAAATATATATTTTATTGATTCTTTACAGAGAGGAAGGGAGAGGGATAGAGAGTCAGAAACATTGATGAGAGAGAAACATCGATCAGCTGCCTTCTGCACACTCCCCACTGGGGATGTGCCCGCACCAAGGTACATGCCCTTGACCGGAATCGAACCTGGGACCCCTGAGTCCGCAGGCCAACACTCTATCCACTGAGCCAAACCGGCCAGGGCTAAACTGCTTTTTTTTGCAAACCAGGTTCCTCATTCCAAACCTTGGGATGTAATCAATACCTTTGTGATCTTTGCCTATATAAGTCTGGTTTTGCGGCCATCTTATTACTATGAGATTTGGGGAATGGCCCATCATAGTCCCGGATTGCAATAAATGTGACTCTTTAATTCGACTTCTTGAGGCGTCCTGTGATTCGCGGGGTACATTACAACACTTCTCATGGTCAGAGAAGGGAGACAGGCAATAAGCAAGTATCAAACAAAAGACTAAGATGATTTCACTGCTAGTGTAAGAGATCATCGGTGTGATCACCATACAGGAGACTTTAGCACCATCAGGCTATCAATTACACATCACCCTTAAACCAGCAACTCACCCAAACCCTCAACCAGCAACTTTTCTCCTAGGTATAACTTACACAAGTGCAAAATGGTATAAGTATGAAGCTATTCATGGCAACGTTGTTGGTTATTTTCAATAGGAAAGGAAACAACTAAATGTATGCTGATAGGGAATGGATTACATTGATTGAGAGAGATCCATTCAGTTACAGTGGAATACTGAACAAAAATGAATAGGAATGGAGCAGATTCATAAGGCACTGACATGGAAAAATATTCCTATTCTTGGTAAGTATGAAAAGCAAGATGAAAATGGTATGTGTGTGTGTATATGTGTGTGTCTATACATGTTACCTCATGTGAAGAAAAATAAGAGTATATGGTGTTTGTTATTTTAGAGAATATATCTAGAAAGACTTATAAGAAAGTGGAAATAGTTGTTGCACCTGGACAGGAGTGAAACTGGGTTGCAAGGAAGTGAGGGACACTTTTTACTTTTATACCTTTTAAATTTTGTACCATTTGTCCATATCGTCATTTAAAAAGAAAGAAAAGTGTTTTGTTGTTGTTTTTAATCCTCACCCGAAGATATTTTCCCATTGATTTTTTAGAGAGTGGAAGAGAGAGGGAAAGACAGAAATATCAATGTGAGAGAAATACATCAATTGGTTGCCTCCTGCACGCCCCGGATCAGGGCCAGGCCGGGAGGGGCCTGTAACCAAACCGAGGTACAAGGTACATACCCTTGACCAGAATCAAACCTGGGATCCTTCCGTCTACAGGCCAGTGCTCTACCCACTGAGCCAAACTGGCTAGGGTAGGAAAAAAATGTTTTAAAAAAAGTGTATATGGTCACAAGTGTTGAGTTACATCATTGGATAATGTAATAGTGAGAGAAAGTAAGGGGGTGGGGAGGCCGGAGAGACTGCCTTGAGTGGTCAGAGAAGCCTTTTTGAGAAAGTAACAGTTTGAACCGAAACCTGCAGGACCAGAAAGAACCGGCTCTGCAAACACCTCAGGGCAGGTTGTTCTAGGCTCAGTGGACAGGGAGTGCGAAGGCCCTAAGGCAGGAACAAACTTAGCATCTTTGAAAAACAAAAAAGAAGGTCAAGGTGAAAGGCTTAGGGGAAGGGAAGCCACTGGGAGGTGTGTTAGCCCTGGAGTGAAGTAAATGATCTGATTTTTATTTAAAACATTTACTTTCACTGTTGAGGGGAAGAAGGAGGGGTGGTGGGGGGGATTGAAAGGGGAGGAGAGCAGCACTAGGAGATCAAAGGCGAGTGCTTCCTTCAAGGACAACTGATGGCCCTTAGATTAGCTGGTGGTGGCCCTGGGAAAAGGGTAACCGGGAGGGAAAATCGTAGACGGAAGAGAAATGGGTCAATCTTAAAGAATGATTGGCTGCAGAGGGCAAGGAAAAAGAGAAAAAAACAACAGTGTGGGTTCAGTGAATAAAATTATTTAAACTAGAATTGTCCCCCCTAAATCAGGTCATCATGATTGCCATAGTTTTATGCTTCTAGAACAGGGGTGGGCAAACTTTGGCCACAACGGGTTCTTAAACTGGACCGGAGGGCCGGAACAAAAGCATGGATGGAGTGTGTGTGTGAACTAATATAAATTCAAAGTAAACATCATTACATAAAAGGGTACGGTCTTTTTTTTTTTTTTTAATTTTATTCATTTCAAACAGGCCGGATCCAGCCCGCTGGCCGTAGTTTGCCCACGGCAGTAGTTTGCCCATGGGCCGTAGTTTGCTCACGGCTGTTCTAGAAGCTTCTTAGCATTGGGGTGAGGGAAATTTTCCCCTGACTCTTTTAGTACTTGTGACTGGTGAGATAATTCAAAAGACATACAGCATGACCCCTGGCCAGGTAGCTCAGTTGGTTAGAACATCATCCTAATACACCAAGGTTTTGGGTTCAATCCCCAGTCAGGGAACAGACAGAAATCAACCAATGAATGCATAAATATGTGGAACAGGAATTGATGTCCCTCCCTCCCTCTCTTTCTCTAAAATCAATACATTTTTAAAAAGATATACAGCATACTAACAAGAAAAAAAGTCAAGTTTTAATATGTGCTCACAGGGAATTCACATAAGCATGAAAATTCCAAAGACGATGGACAAATTGAGATATACATGTGATTTGGGGCCAAAGAAGGTAAGGTAGGCAATTCATAAACAAAAAAAACCAAAACACAAAAATGAGCAAACATTTGGTAAACACATTCTCGCAGGGCTACCTACAAACAATGGGACAAGGGTAACCTAGCAAACAGATTTTTGCTTGGGTGCCCCCCTGCCTGCCACACTTCAGTCATATGTGCTGAGGTGACTACGCTAAGGTTGCCTTGCTAAGCAGCATCTTCTATCTGGTCTCTGTAGGCAGGTGAAGGGAAGGTAACACAACAACAACTGCCAGGGTGGCGCATTCTGGGGAGACTTGTTCCAGCCCCCATACTAGTCTCCTCTTCCTCAAATCCAAAGAGCAAATCCTCATTCACAGCCCCAGTGCTATTTCCAGCAGAAGGGGGAAATGAGTGAGCTCCGGGTTCTGAAGGACTAAATGGAGCAGGAAGAACCAGTGCTTGTGAAGTAAAGAATTTGAAATTTGGCAGAGGGATGGTTCAGTAGGGCTTTAAGGGATCAGCATGGGGGTCTGAAGGGGTCACTGCTCCCTACTCCAAATCGTGAAACTCTGTGACCAGAAGCCATTCAATCAAACTCTCGTATTTCAGACGACAAAGGGAAGCCTGTACCAGGCCACGCAGCCCAGTGACACTTTCTGGAAAGAGCTCCAGCACGCGGTTTGTTGTTGTCGTTAATCCCCACCCGAGGATATTTTCCCATTGATTTTTAGAGAAAGTGGAAGGGATGGGGAGAGACACACACAGAGAAACATCTGCAACCCAATTACGCTCCCTTGACCAGGAATTGAACCTGCAACCCTTGCCCTAACCAATTTGGCTCAGTGGATAGAGCGTCGGCCTGCGGGCTGAAGGGTCCCAGGTTCAATTCCAGTCAAGGGCGTGTACCTTGGTTGCAGGCACATCCCCAGTAGTGGGTGTGCAGCTGATCAATGTTTCTCTCTCATTAATGTTTCTAACTCTCTATCCCTCTACCTTCCTCTCTGTAAAAAATCAATAAAATATATTTTAAAAAATAAATATTTCATTAGATGAATCAAGTTAAACTTAAAAAAAACAACAACAACAAACAAACACCTGCGACCCTTGGGTGCATGGGCTGACGCTCTACCACTGAGGCACTCCACCCAGAGCTGCCCCGGTGCATGTTAAGTGGCAGCACAAACACTACGACACAGGAGATAGGAACACACCCCCTGACAGCCTGTATGCACAGGCCAGGACGGAAGGCACGTGTCCTTTATGTACATGCACTAAAGCCAGGTGAGGCTGAGAGAACAGACGTTTTGCTGTTGTTGTTAATCCTCACCTGAGGATATTTCCCCCATTGATTTTTAGACACAGTGGAAGGAAGTGAGGGAGTGGGGAGAGAGAAGCATCGATGTGAGAGAGACACATTGATTGGTTGCCTCCTGCCCCACTAAGCGGGTTTGAATTTGCAATCCAGGTATGTGCCCTTGACTGGGAATTGAACCCATCACCCTTTGGTGTGAGGGCTGACGCTCTAACCATGTAGCCATACCGGCCGGGGCCCAGAGAGATTTTTGTCTTGGCAAAACAGCCGAGGAAGAGAGAGAGGCCTTGGGCCTGCACACCGAGATGGGGGTGAGAGGGACGAGGGAGGCGGTCAGCATGCCCAGGGTCAGCGTGTCTGATGTGCTCCTTTTTAACCTCGGGACTGGGGTTAACCTTCCAGTGGTTAGGTTGCAAGTATTCTTAAAAGGCCACCTTTTGGAAGTTCAGATAGAGTTTCTGACCAAAACCTTCCAAATCACTCTCCAGTGGCCCCAGGGAGGCCTGGTGCCCACTTTCTGCAGGCCCTGTCCCAGTAACTAACTCATACAGACGCTTCCCCAGCCATCCCAGATCCGAGGCCCCGTGGGGTAGGCCCCAGTTTGTGGCCTGGACCTCGGACTGTGAACTGTGAACCGTCTCCTCCCTTTTTCTGTTTGTTTTCAATCCTCTGACCCAGGCTGGCAGGTGAGGAAGGCCGAGGGAGGAGACTCTGGTGCCAACACACGGCGCATGCGGGGACACACACACACACACACACACAGGCACACACACACACACACGCACAGCTACACACACACACAGCTACACACACACACAGCTACACACACACACAGCTACACACACACACAGCTACACACACACACAGCTACACACACACACAGCTACACACACACACAGCTACACACACACACAGCTACACACACACACAGCTACACACACACACAGCTACACACACACACAGCTACACACACACACAGCTACACACACACACAGCTACACACACACACAGCTACACACACACACAGCTACACACACACACAGCTACACACACACACAGCTACACACACACACAGCTACACACACACACAGCTACACACACACACAGCTACACACACACACAGCTACACACACACACAGCTACACACACACACAGCTACACACACACACAGCTACACACACACACAGCTACACACACACACAGCTACACACACACACAGCTACACACACACACAGCTACACACACACACAGCTACACACACACACAGCTACACACACACACAGCTACACACACACACAGCTACACACACACACAGCTACACACACACACAGCTACACACACACACAGCTACACACACACACAGCTACACACACACACAGCTACACACACACACAGCTACACACACACACAGCTACACACACACACAGCTACACACACACACAGCTACACACACACACAGCTACACACACACACAGCTACACACACACACAGCTACACACACACACAGCTACACACACACACAGCTACACACACACACAGCTACACACACACACAGCTACACACACACACAGCTACACACACACACAGCTACACACACACACAGCTACACACACACACAGCTACACACACACACAGCTACACACACACACAGCTACACACACACACAGCTACACACACACACAGCTACACACACACACAGCTACACACACACACAGCTACACACACACACAGCTACACACACACACAGCTACACACACACACAGCTACACACACACACAGCTACACACACACACAGCTACACACACACACAGCTACACACACACACAGCTACACACACACACAGCTACACACACACACAGCTACACACACACACAGCTACACACACACACAGCTACACACACACACAGCTACACACACACACAGCTACACACACACACAGCTACACACACACACAGCTACACACACACACAGCTACACACACACACAGCTACACACACACACAGCTACACACACACACAGCTACACACACACACAGCTACACACACACACAGCTACACACACACACAGCTACACACACACACAGCCACACACACACACACACAACAGTCTCCTGGGGCCCCCAGTCTCAGTGGCTGGTCAATGATTGATTGGCATTTCACAGGCTGCTGGTTCCAGACCCCAGTCTGTTGATCCTGGAGGTCACCTTCCCTAAGCCAGAGCCCCTCCTGCCTCTGCAGTGCCAGTGGTCACCTCCGCTGCTCAGAGGCCAGGAACCTGTCGCCCAAAGACCCTCTTGTGCAGATCTCACGCATCTGTCCTCTGGCCCTTGGTTGGCTCCCATCTGCCCTGTTGTCTTCCTCCCCGAGTCCTTACCGGACCCTGCTGGCACACTCTCAGGCTCCTCTAGCAGCCACATTGGTCCCCCCACTCCCGCCCTCCCCCAGGGCCCTCCCCTCCCAGCCTTTGTCCCTCCGACATCCTCTTTCCTTGGCTTTCCTGCCAGGCCCTGCTGGAGGGGCCGTGGAGGGGAGAAGCGAATCGGCAGCGCCCACCCCGGCCCCCCTTCCTCGCCTCTTGTCAAACACCAGACAAGGTTTTTTCCCCTTCCTTCCCAGCTCTGAATGGGCTCATTCTCTCTGGGAGCCTGGGCCCTTGTTGAGCCTCCTCCCCAGAGCCCGAGTTCAGACCTCTGCCCCTCCCTATCCCACTCCCGCCCGCTGGCTCCGCCCCCACTTGGCAGCCCACTCGGACTGACCGTTGTCTCCAGTTGGGGTTTCCTTCAGGGATCTGGGATGCAGAGAGGGTGGCTTGGCTGAGCTGGGCAGGAGAGGCGGGTGGGACCGGTAGTTCGTTTCCAGGATTTCTTGGAGGGCCCTCCTCTGGGTCCCCTGTGGGGGCACGGGGTGAAGGTGGGTTCGTGGTACCCTTCATTCTGGCTCTGGAGTGGAATGGACGAAGCCACAGCCTCATTCATGCCTCAGTTCCCATTGTCTAGGAACCTGAGGTTTCCTCTTCTGCAAGACACGACAGGCAACACCTGCCTCCTCTGGCTTTAGCACAGAGTAGGGGGCTCAGTGAAGCTGTCACAGCAGCTTTCCCGGCTGGACCAGCCCTCCCGTGGTCGGCAAACTGCGGCTCGCGAGCCACATGCGGCTCTTCGGCCCCTTGAGTGTGGCTCTTCCTAAGCCTTTAGGAGCACCCTAATTAAGTTAATAACAATGTACCTACCTATATAGTTTAAGTTTAAAAAATTTGGCTCTCAAAAGACATTTCAATCGTTGTACTGTTGATATTTGGCTCTGTTGGCTAATGAGTTTGCCGACCACTGTCCTAACCCAATGTCAGGGGGGCTGGGGGACCCTAACACCCTGATGGTCTCTTGAGGGCCGAATGCACACAAGCCCAGGTTCAAGCTGTACAGTGAGTGGCCAGCAAGTGACTCCTGGAGCCAGGTCACTGTCTCCTCACCCCGAGGGCCTGAGAGGCACCTTGCCCAGGTCCTGGGCTGTGTGATGGGGTGAGGGGGAGGGGTGATTTTACTGGCTGTTCCACTTCTTCCTCATTAGCCACGAGAGGGTCCTGGGCAAATCGGTTAACTCGTTTGAGCCTGTTTCCTGGACCCTCACCCTCTCTAACTCTTAACTTGAACCCTGGAGAAAAGAGGGGCTTTGATGCCCACCCCGAAGGGCAGCGGTGTCTCCACACACACCAGGATTTCTTGAACGTTTCTGAGTCTTATTCAAGGAATAAATCCACTGGACCTCATCCCCGGGACACACATACCTTTACCACCCTTACCCTTCCTGCGTGTGATATTCATGAATCTTTTCGATTCCACTCTATTTCTGTTTTTAAATTTTTATTTATTGATTTTTGAGAGAGAAAGAGAGAGAGAGAGAGAGAGAGAGAGAGAGAGAGGAAGGAAGAAACACTGAACTGTTGTTCCACCCATCAGTGTGCCCACCCATGGTTGACTCCTGCATGTGCCCTGACCGGGGGATCGAACCCCCAACCCTGGTGCATCAGGACAATGCTCCAACCAACTGAGCTACCAGGCCAGGGCATTCTGTTCTATTTCTTAAGCAAACAAACAAACAAAAATTGTCTAAATGATCTAAACTGACCTTCTAGAACAGGGGTGGGCAAACTTTTTGACTCGAGGGCCACAATGGGTTCTTAAACTGGACCGGAGGGCCGGAACAAAAGCATGGATGGAGTGTGTGTGTGAACTAATATAAATTCAAAGTAAACATCATTACATAAAAGGGTACGGTCTTTTTTTTTCAATAGTTTTATTCATTTCAAACGGGCCGGATCCGGCCCGCGGGCCGGATTTGCCCACGGCTGTTCTAGAACCTGGCCTCTAGTTTGACTATCACTGGTTAGAGTTGGCGCATGCGTCAATTTTTGTATTCGTAACTTTTGTATTCCTTTTCCTAAAAAGAAGCTCCCAAATTTCATAACTTTCAGGCCCCACAAAACCTGGATCTGCAGCCGTACACACTAACCCTGCGACCATTTATTGAGAAATTACTATGGGCAAGTACTATGCCGACTGCTTCAGTAACATTATCCTTTAACACAGATGCTATTTCACAAGTGAGCAAACAGACTAAGAGAGGTTCAGTCACCTGCCTGAGGTCACTCAGCTAACCTGTGATGGAGTGGAAATTTGAACCCAGGTCTTTCTGGCCCCAGAGCACCCTATTCTCCATGCCCCCTATTGTGAAAGTGCCTGCCTGTCACCACGCTACGGAATATGGAGGCAGATTAAGAAAGGCGACTGTCCAGCCCTGTCTGGTTAGCTCCGTCGTCCAGATATGCCAAGGTTCCAGGTTTAATCCCCACTCAGGGACATGCAAGGATCGACCAATGAATGCATAAGTAACTGGAACAGCAAATCGATGTTTCTCTCTCTTTCTTCCTCTGTCTCTGTTTTCCTCTCTCTCTCTTTCTCAAATCAATTAACATTTTTTTAAAGAAGAAATACTAGCCCTAGCCTGTTTTGCTCAGTGGATAGAGCGTCAGCCCCGGTTGCAGGCTGGTCCCAGCCCAGGCCCTGATCAGGGTTTGTGCAGGAGGCAACCAATTGATGCGTTTCTCTCACATCGGTGTTTCTCTCTGTCTTTTCCTCTCTCTTCTACTCTCACTAAAAATTAATGGGAAATTATCCTTGGGTGAGGATTAAAAAAAAAAGGAAGAAATGCTGGAGTCCATTCTTCAGTTCCCAGGAGGTGCCTCTGATCCCACCCCCCCTCACTCCCATGAGCAGCACAAGTGTGTGCTTGGCTGAGGCATTCCAACCAGAGTGGCCAGATTTGGCAAATAAAAATAAGGCTGCTCAGTTACATTAGCATTTCAGATCAAAAAGGAATAATTTGTCAATGTAAGACTTAGTGGTATGTCCCATGAAATATTTTGTTGGAATTTCCAACAAAAACATGTCTTTCTTCCAGCCCCTCACCCCCAATCCACCCCCCACTGGGCCTTAAGTACCGGGCCAGGGGCTGCGGCTGGAATGCAGGGAGGGGAGGGGAAATCGAGCTGCCAATGGAAGGTGCGGGACAGACAGGAACCCTTGGATAAATCGGTGCGGAGTGCCCCAGGGGTAAAGAAACAAGAGGGGTGTTCTTCAAATGGGCGGTGCCTCCAATTGGACCCTCTCTCCCCAAACTTGCAGACCCTCTTAAAACCCTGCTTTTCAGACTAGAAAATGCACCTAAAAGATTCGAGAAGGTAAGCCAGGGCGTCCTGGGAGCCACAAGTTAAGCACGACCCCCCCCCCCCCCCC
>NW_006298628.1:4646360-4646778 GCF_000327345.1 Myotis davidii
CTACCGATGCCTTAAGGATGGGGTGGGAAAACCATTATTTGCTATTAAAACGAATGGGCATGTGATGGAGTAGGCTGCAAACTCGCCAGGAATGTTTACGGGTGAAACCTGCGCCTTAAAAGCGGAGGGCAGCCTAAAGCCTTTGCCCCCGACTCCCGGGGGAGGGGGCGCAACCGCCTCCTCGGCTTTGGGGGGGTTCTCCGCGGACACGGGGGGGAACGCAACCTCCCATGTCCTTGATAGTGCCCTGGTGGGGTCCACAATCTGGGACACCTGAGGGATGTCAGGGAGCCAGTTTTGGCCCGATCCCAATCAACGCAGGAGCTGCCCCCTGGTGGTCAGTGCATTCCCACAGGGGAGTGCCACTCAGCCAGAAGCTGGGCTCACAGCTGGTGAGCGCAGAGGTGGTGGGAGTCTC
>NW_006298628.1:4647538-4653789 GCF_000327345.1 Myotis davidii
GCCCTGTGACTTGGGGAGCGCGGGTGGGCGTCCTGGTCTGCGGCATAAAGCGAGGGACACCGGGCGCGTGGTGGGGAGGCGCAGGGATGGGGCCGGGTGGGCTGTGCAGAGGCTGGGAGTCCTGCCTCCCCTCATGCTGTGTGCGGGGAGGGGCGATGGGGGAGCACCGTGCCCTGCCCCCCTTGTCCATCTGTCTGCAAGAACCACTGAACCTGGACCTACACTCGGGGCCAGGCCCTAGCATGGTGGTGTGCGTGTGTTCCCTCTTTTAATCCTCAGACCCGTCCCAGGAGAGAAGGCCTGTGGTATTCCCGTCCTCCGGGTGGAAACTGGGCTTTAGGGGGTCGGGCAGTGCGACCCCCAGCACACATTTCCCTGCCCGTCTGCCTTGAGCCATGGGGGGCCCGCTCCCCATCCCGCGGTGGAGGGGAGACACAGGAGGGGTTCTGGGAGTGGTGGGTGGTCTTAGCAGGTCCTGCGTCTGGAGAAGCGGGGGTGTCATCTTGCCGGTTGCCGGAGGGCCCCTCCGTCAGAGCCTTGCTGTGATATCTGAGGGGCCTCTATGCCGGGGTGCTCTTGAGTTGTGTGGTCTGTGTGTGTGTGTCTGGGCTTTGTGTTGCTAAACACAAAGTCTCTCTTTGCTGACTTGGGGACTGGGGTGAACTCTGCCCTCTCGAGGAAGGTGCTGGGCCAGCGCTGCTGTAAACAGCGCAGGAGGTGGCCCCACGCCTCTCTCCCGGGACGAAGGCTCCTCTCCTTGGCGCCCATCCCTCCCTGCCTGTTTCCCAGGCTGGCATCTTCACCCCTGACCTCCTGCTGGAAAGGGCGAGGCCAGGCTGGGCAGGTGGGGAGTGGCTGGGTTGCTGCTGTGCTGGAATCTGAGGGGTCGGCTCTGCAATGACTGGGGACTCCTTCCATCTTCTCACTCCTCAGGGTGCACTGCTGGGTGGTGCAGGGAAGGTTAAAACGGTAGCACACCGCCCCGCTGCCTCTAGCCACCCCCACTGCATCCCCGGACTGAGGGTAGGAGCGTGGAGGGGAAGGGGAGATGGGGAAGTCCCAGGACTTTGCTGAGACCCTTCTTGGAGTTCAGGTTTTGTAAGGTGCAGCAAACACGTTCTTTTTTTATCTTGCAGAGCTCATATTTAGTCCCTGTATGATTCTCCCAACACTCTCCTTCTTCTTTTGACTGTACTTAGGGAAAGTAACCTCATTTCAATATTCACAATAAAACAATTGAAAAGAGAGTATCAAATGCAAAAAGAGAAGACGTTACATTCCCAACACAGAGCACTTTCTTTTCTTTGGTGGGGAATGGCCCACACTTCTGCTATAGGAGCTTCCCTGCCTTCACTTCTCAAAAATGCACAGCTGGCTTCGTCTATGCCGGGTTCTTATCCGTGGACAGTTTCACTCCACCTGTGCAACAACCCTGCCTGTGAAGTAGCTGCACGGAGGGGAAAACGGAAGTTCAGGGAGATGAAGCGACTTATCCACGGCTTCCCAGCCACCCAGTAATGTCCAGGGCATTTTTGGCTTCTAATGAGGAGGTATTCAGAGTCGATCAGTCTGATTCTCTTGAACAGGAAGGAGTTGAGCAAAGCCTCAGGGGCAGCCAGGTGGCCAGACTGGGGTAGAGGTGCTACTCTGTTATCCAGGCGAATGACCTTCCTTATCCAGGCTATAGAAAATGGGGCTGCACTGGGCACCCCCGCCCACCCCAGGTCCCCTCTTGGCTTAGGAGTCATCTTTCCCTGTCCACCTCATGCCTGCCTTCTGCTTGGGCCCGCCCTCCTGGGATGGCAGGAGACTGAGGGCTGGAGTGGGGTGGAGGCCGGTGGGACCTGCGGGGCTGTGGAGAAGGAGATGGTGCATTAGGAGCAAGAGGGACCAGGGTGAGGCTGGGGCTAGGGGAGCTGGTGTGGGGCCCGATAGTTATGCCTGTCCCTGGGTAGCTGGAATGATCTGGAAAAAGATGCCCGCCCTCTGCCTCTGGGAAGCCCCTCGGGGGTGACACCCCCATCTTTTGCTAGGCCACCTTTGCTGTCTACCCCTGAGAAGAGAGTGGAGGTAGGGGGAAGGGTGTGCTCTCTCTCAAGGAGTAGGAGAGTTATAGCCAATGTTTGTGTTGTCCCAGCTCTGTTTACCAAGCCTTGTCATGTTTACAAACTGCTTTTTGATTCATTTTCTCATTTAACTTCTCTGCAGAAGGGAAGAGCTGTTATTGTTTTATTACTCCCTCCTTATAGCTAAGTTCAGGCCAGTGAATATTCACTGAGGGCCTACTAAGTCACAGGCACTGCTGGCCACAGAGATGAGCCTGATTTGGCCTCTACCCTGGAGGCCCAGGATGTGCTCAGGGTCACAGAGTGAGCGGCCCAGCTGGGTTCTGGTCTGGTGACCCTGAACCCAGGCCTCCTGATGTACCAGGGGTGTGGTTGGTGGGTCTCGGGGAGCTGAGCTTTGGGAATGCAGGCAGTGTTCACGGAAACCAAAGGAAGTATTGGCTTTCATGCTGGTATAGAGCAAGAGAAGCAGCTGGGCCTGAAAGCTGGCGGGGAGGAGAGAACCCACTTGAGGACACCCCCAGAACTGGGACCGAACCCTGACCTTTGAAGTCTATTTGGAGGGACAGGTGGGAGGGACCGTGACCAGCCTCTCAGCAGTGAGATGGACACCGCGACTTCAACTGGTCCCTTTTGGTTTGGAGACTCTTGATTGGACTTCATCCACCCATCTGCCCATCATCCATCCATCTATCCATCCATCCATCCACCCATCCATCATCCATCCATCATCCATCCATCCGCCCCATCATCCATCCATCCATCCATCCATCCGCCCATCATCCATCCATCCATCCATCCATCCACCCATCCATCATCCATCCATCATCCATCCATCCATCCATCCATCATCCATCCGTCCATCATCCATCCATCCATCCATCCATATATCCATCCCCCAGTGTCCACTGTGTGCCTTGCCCTAATTGTGGCTCCTAAGGGGCAGGTGTGCTGGAAACAAAGAGTTCCCCTGTAGGGAACAGGACCTCCCCCTCCCCCAAGAAAATCAGTGGGGGCTGAAGGTGGGGACTGAGGAGTGGGGAGCTGGTGAGATGGGGGAGTAGGAGAGGAGGACGGGTCCTGGTGGAGGGGAGGGTGGTGGCGGTAAGGGAGGTGCTAGGAAGGCCTTCTGGGCTTTCTGTCAGGTTGGTGTGTGCATGCGGATTAGCACACAAGCTTCCAGCTCGCTGGGAGTGGGTCTCAGGGCACCAAGTTTACCACCTGTTGCCAACACTTAAAAAGTCTTCATCAGACTCAAATGAGCCACAAACAAATTCACTAGTGGGGTGGGGCTGCTACTCTCTCTGCTCCTGCCCAGCCCAGCAACTCGGCCCTGCCCAGCACCTGTAATGTTTTTCAGTGGCACCGGTGGAATTGGTGTGTATTTACGTTTGTGTGGGGAGTGGGGTAATCTGTGTGTGCAATTAGGCCGAGTGGAAGAAACGCGGACTCTAAAGGCACACAGACATGAGTTCAAATCCTGCTCCCTACAGGCTTCCTCATCTTGGGAGAATAACCCCGGTCAGCCTCAGTTTCCCTCTGTGCAAAATAGAGGTCTCAGTCCCAGCCTCTGCAGGATGTTATGAAGCTTCCCCCGGAGTGCCTGCTAAGCACACAGTAGGCCCTCAGTTAATGCAGCTGCCCGCACTGTTCCATTGTTGTTGTTTTCCTATTGCCTGGCTGCCACAGCTGGTGTCCTTTGGAAGCCGCAGCGCCGCGCGGGGCTGCAGTGGGTGGAGACAGCCCCTGCCCAGCGCTGGTCCCGTTCCCGGCTTGGGCCAGGGCCTGGGGTCTGGGCCTGGAGACAGCTGTGACTACAAAGCAGCTGAAGCTGCGGAGGCTGGGGGAGGTCCTGGCAGCGGGCGTTATTTTGGGCCTGGCCTGCTACTCCGCTCCTGTTTCTTTTGGGAGCTTGGGGGGAGGGACCCTGGGTTCTATTTCTGGGCTCCCCCCTTCCTCTCTGTTTGCTTCCTTCTCTCTCTGCCCAGAGGGGTGGGAACAGAGAGCACTGTGGAGGTTACTAGGAGGCCCAGGAAGCAATGGGGGGCAGGGCTTGCCCCACCAGCCTTTCCCCAGCTTTCTGGAGGCCGGGGGTATTATTACCTGCCCCTCTCAGGATTTGACCTCCAGCTCCGAGTTGATGGGCGAGCAGGAGCCCCGGTGTCAGACCTCGAGGTCAGCCACTGTGCTGTTCCCCTGAATCTGCACGTAGACTGTAGGAAGTGGAGTGGGGACCAGCCGGAATCCCGGGCAGCTCGGGCACCTGTGGGCCTGTGTACCTGGGGGTGCCCTCCACCCACTCCCCCCGGCACACCCTCCTGGGCAAGACGCACCAGGTGATTCATCTTCTCACCAGAGCAGAAAAACAAGTTCAACTGGACAGTTTAATCTCCCCCCTGCTGGCAGGCATGGTGCCAGCTGCTGCCCCCAGCGCCCCCTCAACAGGGGTAGTGTGCCCGTCCTGTGTTTCTGGGCTTCATGGGCATTTCTGGTTTCAGGGACACCCAGCTGGGGTCCAGGTAGGCCTGGGGGCAGTTCATCATGATAGTTGGCTGATAGTTGGCACTGGGCAGGTACACAGGGCTGACGTAGTGCTCTTGTGGCAGGAGTTTCGTGGCATAGATTGTGCCAGCTGCTTCTGGAGTCTTGCCCTGAGGAGGTGGCGAGGGTGAGGTACCAGAGGAGGAGCCTTCGGAGTAGGCATCATTCTGGCCCAGGATCCGCAGCCTGGGTCTGGGTGCCCATAGATGGGGTCTGACGCGCCTCATCTCTGCCTGGGGGAATTCTAGAGGTCCCTGCAGTGGCCAGGCCGCTGGTGGTCTCCATGCCCCCACGATGACTGCAGCTGACCCTCCTTCCCCACTTTCTGGGTGGCATTGTGGGGGTGGGTATCCCTTGCCAGGAGGCTGGCACGTGGGTGGCATTGGAATGGGCTGGGGAGAGTACCCAGAGTTTGTTTGCTTGGGGGAGAGATAGGGGGTATCCAGAGGGCTCATGATTCATCGGCACCTCCGTTGGGGGATTTTTTACCCCTTGGCCCTGAGTCGTGGCTTCAGGACAAAGAGAGGCTTTCTTTGCAAACAGCCCCCTGGATTGGGAGGGCACGCTCCCTAAGGCTTACACGGCAGGGCCCTCGGACGCCTAGAATGGGCTGAGTCAGACGGAGCCTCTCCCCTGACTTCCCTCCTCTTCCCAAACTTGCAAACTTTCTTTTGCTGTTGCAGCTTCTGCAGGTGCAAGGGACAGGGGGGGAGGGGTCCTTGTCTAAGGGCATGACTCTGGGGAGTGAGTGTGGAGGAGGCAGCCGGGTTGGAGCAGCTCCCTGGACGGTGCCCTCTGACCCGCCTCCTCCCTCCTGCCAGTGTGCACCGGCACAGACATGAAGCTGCGGCTCCCAGCCAGTCCCGAGACCCACCTGGACATGCTCCGCCACCTCTACCAGGGCTGTCAGGTGGTGCAGGGTAATCTGGAGCTCACCCACCTGCCTGGCAATGCCAGCCTCTTCTTCCTACAGGTGAGAGCCAGGGGCACCCCAGCCGGTCCCTGCCGCCAGCTGGGCCTAGATTGCCTCGCTAGCGGTTCCTCATCAGGAAGTCCTTTCTTATGTCTGACCCCTCTCCATTCGAGTGCAAGACCAGCTGATTCCTTCTCTGTAGCGTCGTGGACACCTCTAGGTGGAATGCTAAATTCTTTTAAAAAATATATTTTTATTGATTTCAGAGAGGAAGGGAGAGGGAGAGAGATAGAAACATCAATGATGAGAGCAAATCGTTGATCGGCTGCCTCCTGCACGCCCCACCCTGGGAATCGAGCCTGCAACCCGGGCACGTGCCCTTGACCAGGAATTGAACCGTGACCTCTGGGTTCATAGGTCGACACTCGACCACTGAACCACACTGGCCAGGCCCTTTGCTAAATTCTTGCTCTCTTGCCAGCACGATCACCTCCCCCCGTCCAACTACCCAGCCACTGTCCCTCTCCCACCCGGAGTAGCGGGAAATGTGGGTGTCAGGGCCAGTTCTGCCACTGACAGACCATGCGAATGTGGTCTAGGTTCTTGTCTGCTCTGGGCCTCAGTTTTCTTGTCTGTATATGGGGAGCAATAGGCATGCTCTGACGCCCCCATTTTGTAGATAAAATGGGAAAAGTATGTGAAAGGGTCATGAGCAGGAGAGTGGAAACCAG
>NW_006298628.1:4653846-4661225 GCF_000327345.1 Myotis davidii
ATGCACCGTTGGCATCTCTTCCTGTTATAGATGAAGAAACTGAGATGCAGAGGGGGAGGGGGGCATCTGCTCCCAGCTTACTGAGTGCTCCCCCACCATTATCTTTCCTGATCTACAGGAATCTGGTTTGGGGGGTGGCCTTGGTTTCCATTTTACACATGAAGAGAGCAGGATTGTTCAGTGGCTAGGGGCCTTGCCCAAAGTCCCCCGCGCACTGGGTAACCCCGAGGAGGCCTTGGAGGGGGGGTAGTGTTCCAGGACCCAGGTCTGCCTCAACCCCAACCTCCCTTGCGCCCTCCCAGGATATCCAGGAGGTGCAAGGCTACGTGCTCATCGCTCACAGCCAAGTGACACAGGTCCCGCTGCAGAGGCTGCGAATCATCCGAGGCACCCAGCTCTTTCGGGACAGCTATGCCCTGGCCGTGCTGGACAACGGAGACCAGCAGGACAGCGCCACCCCTGTCGCCGGGGCCTCCCCAGGAGGGCTGCGGGAGCTGCAGCTGCGAAGCCTCACAGGTGGTCACCATCACCCTCGACATCGCCTGGTGGTGGAGAGCGGGCCAGGGCCGCTGCCAGCCAGGAGGCGTGGGGTGGCCTGGAACTGGCATCCCCTCTGGATGGGTGCAGGTGGCGCTAGGAAAGGTGTCCTTGTGAAGAATAAAAAAAAAGATTTCCCTTCGTCCCGGCAAGTCGCAGCTTGTTCCCGCCCATGCAGCTTGACAGGAGGATGCTGGGTGGGTCTGGCCCACTCCTGGGCTGAGAGCACGTGCGTGGTGAACAGCCCGTGTCACTGGATATGGCAGCCCTGGGGCTGACAGTGGCCCAAGCCCTGCGTGCCAGCCGCTGTGCGTGCAATGATTCTATTTCAGTCAGGCCGTGATCTCGCCAGGCAGCGTTCACGGTGTTCTCACTTTACAGACGAGAAAACAGGTTTACGGAGGATAGGTGACTTGCTCGAGGTTGCGCAGCTAGTTGGTGGTGAGGCGGGGTTTCAGACTCCAGAGTCCGCCTTTTTACAACAAGCGCAGAGCAGGGGCGGGAGGAGAAGAGAGAGTCCCTGGGCGTCTGGACCCTGACACGGACAGCTCCCTCCTCTCGGACCTCAGTCCGTTCTTCGTGTATGTGGGGGCGGCGGGGCGGGGGATGGCACTGGTCGGGCTCAAAGATGCTGAGGGTGTCCTCTCTGTTCCCCGGGGGGTCTGGGGTGTGCTTCAGAAGCCCCCTCCCCTTTTAGAAGGCCGGGGGCGGGAGCAGAAGCTGACAGACAGATGCCTGGTTGTTGTCCATCCCACAGAGATCCTGAAGGGAGGGGTGTTGATGCAGCGGAACCCACAGCTCTGCCACCAGGACACGGTCCTGTGGAGGGACATCTTCCACAAGAACAACCGGCTGGACCTCCTGCAGATAGACACCAACCGCTCGCGGGCCTGTAAGCCGCTCCTCCCGCCTGCAGCCTCCCCCTTCTCAGCGCGCCCCCCCCCTCCGCCAAATCCTGCTTACATCCCCAACCCTGCACCAACACCACCCACTTCCTCTTTCTTGGTGCCTCCTGCCATCTCTTCATCTCTGTGGCCCCTGTTCTGTCTCCCTTTGTTTCTTTTTTAATTTTTATTTATTGATTTTTTAAAAAATATATTTTATTGATTTTTTACAGAGAGGAAGGGAGAGAGATAGAGTTAGAAACATCGATGAGAGAGAAACATCGATCAGCTGCCTCCTGCACACCCGCTTCTGGGGATGTGCCCGCAACCCAGGTACATGCCCTTGACCGGAATCGAACCTGGGACCTTTCAGTCCGCAGGCCGACACTCTATCCACTGAGCCAAACCGGTTTCGGCTATTTATTGATTTTTAAAAAAATATTTTTAAAATTTATTTCAGAGAGAGGAAGGGAGAGGGAGAGAAACATCAATGATGAAAGAGAATCATCAGTCAACTGCCTCCTGCACACCCCCCCACTGAGGATCGATCGAGCCTGCAACCCGGGCATGTGCCCTGACCGGGAATCGAACCCGAAACCTTGGCACATTGGAAGCTCTAACCAACTGAGCTACCTGGCCAGGCTCCCTCTGCTTCTCTATTGTGTCTCTGTTTTTGGGGTCCCCTTGGCTCGCCTGGGTCTCACCCTCACTGTGCATGCTGCCTCCTGGCCTGTCTCACTGTCTCTCTGTTCTCTCCCCAGGCAAACCCTGTTCTCCATCCTGCAAACCTTCCCACTGCTGGGGAGAGAGCTCCAAGGACTGTCAGATCTGTGAGTCTCCGGGAGGCACGGAGTCTGGGGGCCCGGGCTGGTGGAATAGAGGTGAAGTGGGGAGGGGTGGGTTACCGGACCTCAGGGGTGTCCCCTGGGGCAGGGACTCTTCCCCAGAAGGTGATGCTGGTGGGGGTCTGGTGCCCAGGTGGCCACTCAGCCCTCATCCTGCCCTTTGCCTGACAGTGACTCGAACTCTGTGTGCCAGCGGCTGTGCCCGCTGCAAGGGCTCACTGCCCACCGACTGCTGCCACGAGCAGTGTGCTGCCGGCTGCACGGGCCCCAAGCACTCTGACTGCCTGGTATGTGCCCCCTGGGCCCCACCCCTGGGGGAGCTAGGGAAGGGGCACCCTGCCTGGTCCTGCCCTTTTGCCCCTGGCACATCAGGGGAAAGCAGCCAGTGACCACCAGCTGCCTGTCCCCCCAGGCCTGCCTCCACTTCAACCACAGTGGCATCTGTGAGCTGCACTGCCCAGCCCTGGTCACCTACAACACGGACACCTTTGAGTCCATGCCCAACCCCGAGGGCCGCTACACCTTTGGTGCCAGCTGTGTGACCACCTGCCCCTGTGAGTGCCACGGAGAAGCAGGGTCTCAGGGATGTTGCTGGGGAGGTCGGTTTATGTAAGTGGGAGCCTGTGGTGAGTGCTGTCTGCCCCTGGCTTTGGGGAGCTGCCTCATCCTTCCAACAGCTGTGGGGCAGCAGAGAGAGTGGAAGCTAAGAGCTCAGTCTTGGGAGCCAGAGCACTGACTGGTCACGTGACCCTACTGTGTCTCAGTCTCCTCATCTCTAAAATGGGTACAATCATAGCCCCAACCTCATAAGGTGGTTATAAAGTTTGAACGAGTTCAAATCCTGGCTCCTCCACTCACTGGCGCAATGACCTTGAGTAATTTACATCAAATCGTGCTCTGGCTTCCCTTTTGGCAAAATGGGGATCTCACCGTGTCTCCCGCATGGGTTTGTTGTGCGGAGTACACGAGTGGTCAGTGCTCAGGCCTGCCGGAGGGCCTTTCAGTCCTGGTTGCTGTCACTCTTTCTGTGACATTGCTCCCGGTGTGAGGGGCTGGGGCGCATGGACACATAATCCTGGTCTCCTCAGACAACTACCTGTCAACGGACGTGGGATCCTGCACCCTGGTCTGTCCCCTGAACAACCAAGAGGTGACAGCTGAGGACGGAACACAGCGGTGTGAGAAGTGCAGCAAGCCCTGCGCCCGAGGTACCCGCCGCCTCCCAAACCATGCTGTGGTTCCTGGTCCTCTGCACACCCTGTCTGGCCTCGCCCACTGTCCCCCCTTCCTCAGACCCTCCTGGGACTCAGTCCTTGTCTCCCACTGTCTCTGCCCTGCCCCCCCCCCAGATCAGTCCCACAAGCTCCCCCATATCTTGGCAGTGTGGGGAGAGGGCATGTGGCCCTAAGAGGGGACTGTGGACGGGACCCCAGGAGTATGAGTTCCTGGTGCTCCATGTGGGGCTGACATGGCCCCCTCACCTGCCCCCTCCCACAGTGTGCTATGGGCTGGGCATGGAACACCTGCGGGAGGCGAGGGCAGTCACCAGTGCCAATATCCAGGAGTTTGCCGGCTGCAAGAAGATCTTTGGGAGCCTGGCGTTTCTGCCAGAGAGCTTTGAGGGGTAAGGATACTCCGATTAAGGGAGGGCACAATGGTCGCAGACAGTGTCGGGGCAGTCACCGATTCCTGAAGACCCAGGAGTGGCAGCATCTGGTGGGGGAGGGGGGAGGCAGGAGCCAGAGCGGGGAGGCCTGGAATTCAGAGAGAGTGGGGACTCCTGGGAGGGGTGTTATTTCCATAAATGACACGTTATCCGTGAACGTGCACTTGTGTGGCGGTCAAGCCATCCAGGTCAAGTTACATTCTCCTTGAGTTCATAGCAGCTTTATCTCCTGAGTCCCAACCTGGAAATAACACATATGTGTATCAGAAGGTGAACAAATAGATGATGGTCTGTCCGTACAATGAAATTCTCAGCAACAAGAAGAAACACACTGATCACATACATGTTCTCAAGAACATTATCTTAAGGGAAATTAGCCAGACAAGAAAGTCCACACTGTGATTCCCCTTATGTGAAGTTCCAGACCGACCAAACCACCCTGGTGATAGCAGTTAGAACAGCGTTGTCCTGGGATGGTGGTGAGCGGTGGGGCGGGGGGACTGGAAAGTGACAGGAAGGAAATTTCTGGGATGATGGGAATGTTCTGTGTCTTGGTGGAGTCTTGAATGAATGCATTTGTCAAAACTCATCAAATTGCCTAGTAAAAATCTGTGCATTTTATTATATGTGAATTATATTTCAATAAAAAAGAGAAGATTCCTTTCAACACTTCTTCCACCTTTACTGCCCTTTCCAGAGGAGACACTGTTAACGGGTTGTGTGTCTTCTAGACCATTATCTGCACATAGACACACGGAGAAACAGTTTCAGGTTTTTTAAATTTATTGATTTTTAGACAGAGAGAGAGGAAGGGAGAGAGCCAAAGTCAATATGTTGTTCCATACATTCATTGGTTGTTCTTGCATGTGGCCTGACGGGATCAAACCCGCAACCCTGGTGTCTGGGAACGACGCTAACCCCTGAACTACCTGGCCAGGGCCGGAAACATCGTTTTGGTAGTTCTGCTGGGGAGGGAGGGGGTTGGTTTAGGCCAGTGGTCGGCAAACTGCGGCTTGCGAGCCGCATGCGGCTCTTTGGCCCCTTGAGTGTGGCTCTTCCACAAAATACCACGTGCGGGCGCGCATGTACAGTGGGATTGAAACTTCGTGGCCCATGCGCAGAAGTCGGCACATCCCCAGTGGGAGGTGTGCAGGAGGCAGCTGATTGATGTTTCTAACTCTCTATCTCTCTCCATTCCTCTCTGTAAAAAATGGGGGCACAAGTAGTTCCAACCTCATAAAGTGGTTGTAAAGTGGGAATGAGTTAATATGCACCAGCTCTTAGAACAGTGCCTGGCACCCACTGAGTGCGCCTGGGTGTTAGCTTTTTGTCTGTAGTCTGGAGAGATCAGGATTGTATTTACCAGCTCCCCTACTTACCGATGGGTGCTTAGGTTGTTTCCAATTTTTTAAAAAATATATATTTTATTGATTTTTTTTACAGAGAGGAAGGGAGAGGGATAGAAAGTTAGAAACATCGATGAGAGAGAAGCATCGATCAGCTGCCTCCTGCACACCCCCTACTGGGGATGTGCCTGCAACCAAGGTACATGCCCTTGACCGGAATCGAGCCTGGGACCCTTCAGTCCGCAGGCCGACGCTCTATCCACTGAGCCAGACCAGCCAGGGCTGTTTCCAATTTTTGCTCTTACAAACAGTTCTGCCTTGTACGTGCCTCAGGGGCCGTGTCCCTCCAGGCCACATTCCTAGAAGCAGAATTTCTAGATCAAAGGATATAAATACTGTGTTGATGGGTCCTGCCAAACTACGGCCTGGGCTTTGTAGCTCAAGATGGGAACAGCCGGGCTTGAGCAAAGGGTTTAAGTGCGGTTATTAATAGAGGAGAGCGGGGAGAGGGCGGCGGGCCGGCCCTGGGGTTGTGCTCGCTCCCTCCGGGCCCTGCTCACTCCTCTCATCTTTCTTCTAGGAACCCCGCCTCCAACACTGTCGCCCTAGAGCCCGAGCAGCTCAGAGTGTTTGAGACCTTGGAGGAGATCACAGGTGAGCTCTGCCCCTGCGTCCTGCTCGGAAGGGGCTGGGGTCGCCATCCTGTCCCCGCACCCTAGCCTCCCCCTGTGCCCGCAGGTTACCTGTACATCTCGGCGTGGCCAGACAGCATGCCTGACCTCAGTGTCTTCCAGAACCTGCAAGTGATCCGGGGACGCGTTCTGCATGAGTGAGCACCTGGAGGAGGGGGCTGGGGGGGGGGCTGGGAGACGCGTGGGCATGTGGGGCATCCTGCTCCCCAGGGGCTCCGGTGGCAGCCTTTCTGTGGGGACAGCAGGTGAGGGCAGCCCTTGCTGACGGGGGAGGGGCCAGTGATGGCTGCCCACCCTGCAGCTGACACTCCTCTCCCACAGCGGCGCCTACTCGCTGACCCTGCAAGGACTGGGCATCCGATGGCTGGGGCTGCGCTCGCTGCGGGAACTGGGCAGTGGGCTGGCCCTCATCCACCGCAACGCCCAGCTCTGCTTTGTCCACACGGTGCCCTGGGACCAGCTCTTCCGGAACCCTCACCAGGCCCTGCTCCACGGTGCCAACCGGCCAGAGGATGAGTGTGGTAAGACTGGGAGCCCAGTGCTGCCTGCTCCCCGTCTGCCGGCACACAGTGCCCGGGGCCCTCCCAGCAGCAACCTGGGACCCGTGCAGGCTGCCCGCCCCCGGGGCGCCACCCTTGACACAGCTCTGGCTGGCTTGACCCCCTTGGCATGGCTTCTAGCTGAGCCCTGCCTCACTGCCTCGGCATCCCCCTCCCCCCTTTCCTCTCTCTTCCCGGGACCTCAGAACTCTTCTCTCTCCCTGCATTGCCCAGACCCTGTTCCCACCCAGAGCCACCCCACAGCCTCTTCCCCTGCTTCACTTGGGCCTGAGCCACCCTAAGGGTCCCCTCTGACTCCTTCCTCTCACTGCAGTGGGTGAGGGCCTGGCCTGCTACCCGCTGTGCGCCCACGGGCACTGCTGGGGTCCGGGGCCCACCCAGTGCGTCAACTGCAGCCAGTTCCTTCGGGGCCAGGAGTGCGTGGACGAGTGCCGAGTACTGCAGGGGTATGCGGGGCGGAGCAGGGGGAGGGCGGAGGGGTGCACGCGGGCTCCTTCCAGACCCCCTCACCCGCCATCCCCTCTCACAGGCTCCCCAGGGAGTACGTGAAGGACAGGTACTGTCTGCCTTGCCACCCTGAGTGCCAGCCCCAGAATGGCTCAGCGACCTGCTTAGGATCGGTGAGGTGCTGGTGGGCTCAGTGCTGGGTGGAGGGAAGCAAGGGTGGGCTGGGGCAGATTGCCGGGGACCTGGCCAAGTCTGGTAAAACATCTGTGGAGAGAGCCCTGAGCTCAGACCTGCATAGCAGGAGGGTGGAACAGCGGGAGGTGGAACAGCCTGTGGGTGGAAGGAGACTCTATGCTGTGGACTGTGAGTTGTGTGATGGACCCTGAGACCCTTCAGACTGTG
>NW_006298628.1:4661823-4668696 GCF_000327345.1 Myotis davidii
ACACGTCCTGCACTGGGGATCGAGCCCACAACCCGGGCATGTGCCCTGACTGGCAATTGAACTATGACCTCCAGGTTCATAGGTCGATGCTCAACCACTGAGCCACGCTGGCTGGGTGGAAGCCTGTGTTTTGGCTGTGACTGTGCCAAGGCGGTTGGATAGACTTGTGGGCTTAGGCATCAGACTGCCTGGTTCAAGTGCAGGGCCTACTTCAACGTCATGTGCAAAGCGAGTGTCCCATGGTGCCTGTTTCCTTAGGGGACCGGAAGAACTGACGTAAAATAGGGTTTGCACCGGCCTGAGCACGGGGGAGGCTTCCACACGTTCGTTACTATTACTTCTTGCTGTTAGACCTTCGCAATGAACTCCCGCCCTTGGCTTCCAGTTCTTCACCTGAAGCCGCCCCCCCACCCCCCACCCCTGCTCCCACTCAGGGATCAAGCGGGGGTGGGGAGGGAGATGGGGAGGGAGGTGAAGGTGGGCGGGCCTGGATGAAGAGCAGGGGCAGTAGACACAGCGGGTGTAGGCTGTCCCAGGAATGGCGTGAAAAGTGCTGCTGAGTGGCTGCCGGCAGCTGGAAGGGGACGCAGACGCCTCACCCTGCACCCAGCCCCTCACAGACCTTCCTGCCTTCCCAGGAGGCCGACCAGTGCGTGGCCTGCGCCCACTACAAGGACGCCTCCCTCTGTGTGGCTCGGTGCCCCAGTGGCGTGAAGACGGACCTCTCCTTCATGCCCATCTGGAAGTTCCCCGATGAGGAGGGCACGTGCCAGCCATGCCCCATCAACTGCACCCACTCGTGAGTCTGGGGGCCCTTTTCTGCAAAAAGGCGGGCTTTGTCCCGGGAGCCTCTGCGGCATTACGAAAGGGGGCAGCTCTGCTCTGCTAAAACCTGAGGCTTCATTTTCACCTCCTTTTTGTCTGATCCCAAAAGTAACAGGTTAACATTTTTTATTAAAACATAAAATATAAACTAGTGTTGCTAGCAGTTCTGTCCCCACTGTTTATCAGTTACAGTGTTTTGCCCTAGTTTTTATCTGTGCACATGCTTACATATACATTATTCTAACATGTTATACTCTCCAGTTGTTTTTATCTGTGCATTCTAACGTATATTATTACAGCGTTACATATATGTATGTATGTTACTGTTCTCCAGTTGTTTTTATCTGTATTCTAACTTATTTTTATAAAATTTTTTAAAATATATTTTTATTGATTTCAGAGAGGAAGGGAGAGGGGAGAGAGAAGTAGAAACACCAATGATGAGAGAGAGTCATTGATTAGCTGCCTCCTGCATCAACCCGAGCATGTGCCTTTGACTAGAATCGAACCCAGGATCCTTCAGTCCCCAGGCCCAGGCTCTATCCACTGAGCCAAACCAGCTAGGCAGTGGATCTCAACCTTCCAAATGCTGCAACCCTTTAATACAGTTCCTCATGTTGTGGTGACCCCCAATTTCATTGTTGCAAATTGAACATAATTAAAGCATAGTGATTAATCACAAAAACAATATGTAATTATATATGTGTTTTCCGATGGTCTTAGGCGACCCCTGTGAAAGGGTCGTTCAACCCCCAAAGGGGTCGCGACCCATAGGTTGAGAGCCACTGAGCTAGGGCCTTTTTATTCCCCCCACCAAAATGGTATCATAGACCATACAGCATGCTTATTGTTTGCAAATAGCTTTTTTTCTTTAAAATATATTTTATTGATTTTTTACAGAGAGGAAGGGAGAGGGATAGAGAGTTAGAAACATGGATCAGCTGCCTCCTGCAGATCTCCCACTGGGGATCTGCCCGCAACCAAGTTACATGCCCTTGACCAGAATCGAACCTGGGACCCTTGAGTCCGCAGGCTGACGCTCTATCCATTGAGCCAAACCAGCCAGGGCAGGGAGCCATTTCTGACTTCTCAAGGCAGGAGTGATATTTTTCTCTAAGGGAGAGGGATAGAGAGTTAGAAACATCGATGAGAGAGAAACATGGATCAGCTGCCTCCTGCACACTCCCTACCAGGTAGGTGTCTGCAACCAAGGTACATGCCCTTGACCGGAATCGAACCTGGGACCCTTGAGTCCACAGCCGACGCTCTATCCACTGAGCCAAACCGGTTAGGGCTTATTTTCATTTTTTGGAAGTTTATTGCACAGGAGCTCCTTGTACAAGTGAACATCTCGGGCATGCCCCCTGGTGTTGGCATCTTTAAGGCACACCCTGAGAGGGGGGCAGCTGTCACAGACTGTCCTGCAGAAGTGGGGCCGGTGCGCTGTCCTGGCCTTCTTTCAGGGAGGGGATGGCTGGGCTTTGGGACTCGGTGCTCCTTTGGGGGCCCCCACAGGACACACCGCCGGGAGGTGCAGGAGGACGGGGGCAGGGGGCTCCCCGGCTGGACGGGACTCCCTTGTCGGGTGGCAGGAAGATCACTGATGACCTTGAGCCCAGTTTCTGCCTTTGTCCAACGGGGATAACCAGGCAGCCACACCTACCCCCGGGGTTGCTGGGAGGCGGGAGGGAGCCCAGGAGGTGGTGCCAGCCCTGTTGACAGGCCTCTCTCTCCTGCAGCTGCGTGGACCTGGATGAGAAGGGCTGCCCCGCTGAGCAGAGAGCCAGGTCAGCTTGGTCCCCAGGACATGCCCCTGGTTGCTCCCCCGTCCCCCACCGGCCCCTGGGTGGTCACTGCTGAACGGAGGAGGGGGGAGGGGGCCTCCTGATATGACACAGGTCCCTTTCCTGCCCACTCTTCCACTGTGGGTCCTCCTTCCAATTCGTTCCAACAAGTGGATGGAGGACCTGCTCAGGATGCTTGTGGCCTGGGGAACAGGAAAAGATGGCACAGGGTCCCAGGACCTCCCACCCTCGAGTAGCAAGACGTCTCGTAAGGGACCCTGGGACTCCAGGCCGATGGAGAAGCGGGTGCAGCTGCAGCCCTGAGGGAGAGGAGGGGGTGGAGGCGGGCTTCAAGGAGGAGGTGGCATTTGAGCCAGGCCTTGAAAGAGGGGCAGGGACGTCACTTGCCTTAGGGGGAAAGCAGCTTAAGTGGCGTCCTGGGGAAGGGTCGGAAAAACCTAGGCTGTGCTTCCTGGAAGGCCCTGGCGTGGTGCACTGTTAGTCAGCACAGAGGAGGGATACGGGGTGAGGTCTGAGTCAGGCTCAGGTTGGATCTGGAGGGCATGGGGCCTCCCTCACCAGCAGGCCACAGGGCAGTGGGGGGCTGGGGGAAGGGCTTTGGGGAGAAAAAGATTGGCGTGTGTCCTAGGCAGTCATTGGTCTGGGAAGCAAGCGTTCACTAGAGTCTGCAGTGCGCCTGCCCCTGGCTAAGCAGGGGAGGGGCCAGGAGCGCAGTCAGTGCCCAGGAGTGCCCAGGCCGAGTCTGGAAGGTGATCCCACAGAGAAGTGCTGGTCCGGGCAGAAGTAGCAGCAAGTGCAGAGGTTGGGAGGTGTGGGAACCATGACCTGTGGGTGAAAAGTGTGGCTAGAACATCAGAATCACTGGGTGCACATTCCTGGGCCGCACCCCATTCCCACAGTCAGACTCTGGGGGTGGGGCTCCAGACTTGTGCATTTTAACAAGCTCCTTGGTGGTTTCTGTCAGGAAGTTTGAGAATCCTGGGCTAAGCCAGGGGTGAGAGCATAGACAATGTGGCGATGTGGGTGGTGAGAGCTTTGAATACCCAGCAAGGAGTTTGGACTTGATCCTGGAGGCAGCAGGGAGGTTTTAAAACAGGGAAGAGAGGGTAGAAGTCTGTGGGTCACCCTTCCAAACACCAGTGACCTGCCTGCGCCTCCATGGGGCCCCTTCAGCCCTGCTCCCCAATCCCTGACCTTGACCCCTGTCTGCAGCCCTGTGACGTCCATCATTGCTGCTGTGGTGGGCATTCTGCTGGCCATGGTCATGGGGGCAGTCCTCGGCGTCCTAATCAGGAGAAGGCGGCAGAAGATCCGGAAGTACACGATGCGGAGGCTGCTGCAGGAAACGGAGGTGAGGGCCTCCCTACCTGCTTGGGGTCTGCGGCCCAGCCCCCCGGCACTGACGCAGGCTCACCCTCTCCCCACAGCTGGTGGAGCCGCTGACGCCTAGCGGGGCGATGCCCAACCAGGCTCAGATGCGGATCCTCAAAGAGACCGAGCTGAGGAAGGTGAAGGTGCTCGGATCCGGAGCTTTTGGCACCGTCTACAAGGTCAGGGGGGGGGCCAAAGTTGGGGTGGGCGGTCCCAGAGGGTGCATTGGGGTGTGGCCAAGGGTTCTGTTGGGGAAGGCAGCCCTGAGCTGGGGGCGGTGGTGTTTGGTAGGGCAGTTACAGAGGCTGGAACAGGGGAAGGGGATGGGTGAGCGGGGCTAGATAATGAGGCTGTTGGTAAATTGTGCGGTTGGCCCAGGGGTGGGGAAACACAGGAATGACCTTCTTGGGCCGGCCGTTTCCTGCTCACACTCCCCGCTCTCTGCCCAGGGCATCTGGATCCCCGATGGGGAGAATGTGAAGATCCCAGTGGCCATCAAAGTGTTGAGGGAAAACACATCTCCCAAAGCCAACAAAGAAATCTTGGATGTAAGTCCCTTCACCCTCCCAGCCGGGAGCACGGGAGGGCCCCTGGTTGCAGGTCTGGGCTCTGGGCTCCCTCTCCCCTGGGATTTAAGGAGACACGTGTGTTATCCCCAAACCTGGACTCTTCACCTCCCCATCCTGTGGGCTGCGGTTCTGGTTGGTGTCAGATGGGGTCGGGTCCAGTGGGGGTCCTCAGTCACACCTTGGCCCTCAGGAGGGGCGCGTGGTGGTTGGGGTTCGTGGTCTCCCACACCCCCTCAGTGTGCACCCTCGCCCCCAGGAAGCATATGTGATGGCCGGTGTGGGCTCCCCGTATGTGTCGCGCCTCCTGGGCATCTGCCTGACCTCCACGGTGCAGCTGGTGACACAGCTCATGCCCTATGGCTGCCTCCTGGACCACGTCCGCGAACACCGCGGGCGCCTGGGCTCCCAGGACCTCCTGCACCGGAAAAGGTGTGTGCAGATTGCCAAGGTATGCACCCAGGGGGTCTGGGCGCCATGGGTGCCCCTGAGAGCAAGCCTGCCCCCACGCAGGGTGGGGATGGGGAGGTTTCCTGGGAGAGTGTGGCTAGAGCCTGATTAACAAGGATGCCTCCAATCCCAGGGAATGAGCTACTTGGAGGATGTGCGGCTTGTGCACAGGGACCTGGCTGCCCGGAATGTACTGGTCAAGAGTCCCAACCACGTCAAGATCACAGACTTTGGGCTGGCTCGGCTGCTGGACATCGACGAGACGGAGTACCATGCAGATGGGGGCAAGGTGGAGTGGGGTGTGGGCCCTGGGAGCACTCTGAGAATCCCCCCACCCCAACACACCTAGTTCAAGGCCTTCTCTTCCCTCTCAGGTGCCCATCAAGTGGATGGCGCTGGAGTCCATTCTCCGCCGACGGTTCACCCACCAGAGTGATGTGTGGAGCTACGGTGTGTGGGGGGCAGCACTGGGCGGGGTGCACGAGGAGCCATGGTCCTGCCTATGGTGGGATGTTGGTGAAAGGATGAGAATGAACGGAGACACCTCAGCATAAATGTGGGTTGGAAGGGAGGACTGCAGTGCTTCAACCTGCTAGGGTCTGTGCATGTCCCAGGGGTTGGGGAAGGACTAGAGGTAGCTCCTGCCCTCTGGCAACACATCCCTCTCCTCCCCTGCCCCCCCGCCTCCCCCCGTGCCAGGCTCCTGGACAGCCTCTGGGATGCAGACGCTAAAGCTCCTCCTGTTGCCCGTCTCACCGTCTCTGCCCTAGGTGTGACCGTGTGGGAGCTGATGACTTTTGGGGCCAAACCTTACGATGGGATCCCAGCCCGGGAGATCCCTGACCTGCTGGAGAAGGGGGAGCGGCTGCCCCAGCCGCCCATCTGCACCATCGATGTCTACATGATCATGGTCAAATGTGCGTGGTGGAGCTGTGCTGGCTGCCCGGAGGCGGGGTGGGAGGTTCTGGGTAGAGGGTCCCCAGGGAACATGGAAGGGGGCCAAGCCCGAATGCATGTGACCCAGAGGCCCCGCATGGTTACAGGAACCTCCACAGGGTCTCCCTTCCCTTTCATATACCAGTCCAGGGACGCTCCAGGGACCGGCTAGAAAGAGACTTAGACGCAAATCAAAAGGGCAAACGTACCGAGATTCTCAAAGCTTCTGGTACCTCGTCTCTACCACCTAAGAGCTTTGGACTCGAATCACTAGACAAGCTTGGAGAGGGAGGGGCGGGGCCGCACACCCAGTGCCCCTGGGACTGAGATGCTGAGCCTCCTCCCGCCCCCAGGTTGGATGATTGACTCCGAATGCCGGCCCCGGTTCCGGGAGTTGGTGACCGAATTCTCCCGCATGGCCAGGGACCCCCAGCGCTTCGTGGTTATCCAGGTACCGGACCACCCACCACCTCCCTGGTCCCAGGCCTCCCGGCCTGGCCCCTTGCCCGACTCATCGTGCCTCCTGCACAGCACCTCCCTGCGCCTTCCCCGGGAGGCCGGGCCCTGGGCTGGGGGGAGGCTGCCATGCTGTCTCCCTCCTCCCCAGAACGAGGACTTGGGCCCCGCCAGCCCCTTGGACAGCACCTTCTACCGATCGCTGCTGGAGGATGACGACATGGGGGACCTGGTGGATGCCGAGGAGTACCTGGTACCCCAGCAAGGCTTCTTCTGCCCAGACCCCGCCCCGGGTGCGGGGGGCACGGCCCACCGCAGGCATCGCAGCTCATCCACCAGGGTCAGTGCCCTTGGTCACACTCCGGTGGGTGTGGTTACCTCTCCTGACCCTAATGCACTAGGTCCCTTTCTTCGATGCCCGCCCCCCCAACCACCGCCTCATGGAGATCCCATTTCCCTAAGGA
>NW_006298628.1:4668723-4672087 GCF_000327345.1 Myotis davidii
TTCCTGCTGCCTTCCAACCCATGTCCCCACTCTCCCCATGGTGACCGTGCCATACCCCAAAGGGGACCTCTATTTCCTTCCTGTGACCCTGTAGAGTCTCCATCTCAAATCTATGAATGACCCCCCCATCATGACCTTCTCTCTTGTCCCCAGAGTGGTGGTGGTGAACTGACACTGGGGCTGGAGCCCCCGGAGGAGGAGCCCCCGAAATCTCCACTGGCGCCCTCCGAGGGGGCGGGCTCTGATGTGTTTGAGAGCGACTTGGGAATGGGGGCGGCCAAGGGGCTGCAGAGCCTCTCCCCACATGACCCCAGTCCTCTACAGCGGTACAGTGAGGACCCCACAGTGCCCCTGCCCCCCGAGACTGATGGCTACGTTGCCCCTGCGACCTGCAGTCCCCAGCCAGGTATGGCATCCAGGCCTGAGCTGAGGTTGGGAAGTGGGGGAGGTGGGGACCCACCGGGGCGGGGGGGAGCTGTGTTAGTAGCTGGGACACATGGGTTTCTTTACCTAACAAACCCCCTCTCTTCCCCTTTCAGAATACGTGAACCAGCCAGAGGTCCGCCCGAAGCCCCCCTCACCTCTAGAGGGCCCCCTGCCGCCTCCTCGATCTGCCAGTGCCACTCTGGAAAAGCCCAAGGCTCTCTCCCCCAAGACTCTGTCCCCTGGGAAGAACGGGGTTGTCAAAGACGTTTTTGCCTTTGGGAGTGCCGTGGAGAACCCTGAGTACCTGGCACCCCGCGGCAGGGCTGCCCCTCAGCCCCACCCTCCTCCCGCCTTCAGTCCAGCCTTTGACAACCTCTATTACTGGGACCAGGACCCAGCCGAGCGTGGCTCTCTGCCCAGCACCTTTGAAGGGACCCCGACGGCAGAGAACCCCGAGTACCTGGGCCTGGATGCGCCAGTGTGAGCCAAAAGGCCAAGTCTGCTTAGGCCCTGAACCCGCGGGCAGAGGGGAAGACCTGACTTCCGGCCTGTGTCGGACCCTGTGTCAGGACAGCATGGGGAAGGGCCCTTGGACCGTATTAGTGGAGCCAGGCACCTTCTTTCCTCTTCCAGTTCCCAGGTGGCTCAGAGGAGCTCAGCCTGGTTGGAAGAGGAGGCAGCATCCGGAAGGAGTCCTGTCCCAGCAGACTCAATGGATGCCACAGCGACAGTCTCCTCATCTGAGGGGGCAGCCCCGCCTGGCTCTCTCCTTCCACACCCCCGGCACTGAAGGACTTAGGGGAGCTGGGCCTAGGAGGGGAAGAGGCCCCAAAGAAGTGTCGAGGGCAAGAGCAGTCCATTCAGAGACTGTCTCTGAGTCCTAGCGCTGCCCCCGGGAAGAAGGGAACAGCAGCGGTGCCCAGGTCTAGTCCTTGTACAGAGCGCTTCCTTTGATTTCTTTTTACTTATGTTTTTTTTTGTGTTTTGTTTTTTTAAAAAAAGATAAAATAAGGACTCGGGGAGAGTGGGTATTGTGGAAGGGGGAGTGGTCCCTGGGGTTGGGGATGTCCTTTCTCCACAGCCACTTTCTGCATCTGCAAATACATTTTGGAAAACAGCTGGGCACCAGCCTATGCCTGGGGGTAGTTCTGTGCCTTCCCGTATTGCTTGCCGCCTAACATACACTCAACTCATCTTTTCCTGGAGGGAGCGACTTGTCATCTTTAAGAAGCCTGAATGAGCAGCCTATCTTCCAATGTCCTGGCTTCTGGGTTGAGGGGGATCTGGGAGTTGAGGATACTGATCTGAGAGCCCTTTGCCAACCAAATCATTCTTGCTTAGAAAAAAAATAAATTCCTCAGGCACCCACCCCTCCCACCATAATGAAACGGGGGGTGGGGTGGGGGGGGCAGGAAAGAGGCAGTGTCTACTGGGTCACTCATTTTCCTTATTGGCTGAGAAGAGATCACTGAGCCAGAAGTCGCTATCCAGAAAAAGCCCGCCCACCCAGCACAACCCCCTGCTCCTCCCCCACACTCCCAGGCTGGACATAACACACACCAGTTGGCACAAGTGTTTGTAGTGCCAGTTTATTGCCAATAGCTGACAATGCCCGGGGCTAGTAGAAAATAAATTAGAATGACAGTGGCCTCTTACAGGTGCAGCGAGGCTGGAGTGGGGAGCAAGCTTTTGTGGACACTGATCCCCGGAAGGGGTACAAGGTGGCTGTGATAATATCAGTGGAGAGGCTCTCCCACGCTCCAGGCCAACAGAAGTTTCTATTCCTTCCTGGTACCCAAAGGGGTAAAGTGGAGGCCAGGGTCTCAGCTACCTGGAGCTAAGTGAGGGGAAAGGGGCAGTGGGGAACCCTCAGCAGGACCAAAGGGGAGACCAAGGCTTGTACCCCAGAACACACAGGAACCTGGAATCCCATGCCCTCACAGGATGACGCAGGGGGGGCGGCTGTTGGTGATCTTCTCTAGGGGCTCTCCGTTACTGGCCTTCCGGATGGCCTCAATGAGCTGGAGAGCAGAGAGATGGGTGGGATGATGTGCGGCCGAGGCGTGGTGACCCCGGGGTGCTTCCAACACTGCAAATACTCACATCTTTCTCATAAGGGAAGCCCCCGTTCTCCAGCTTGGAGAACACCAGCTGTCCATTGATCTCGATCTCAAAGGCCCCTGGTATTAAAAAAACCAGTGAATCAACTGTCTGCTGAGAACAGGCAGAGGTCAGGAGGCCCTCCGCACTCAGAGTCGGCACAGGCGCCCATGCCCTCCGCATGCCCCCCGCATGCCCCCCGCATGCCCCGATTCAACAGGGCAGCTCTTCAAGCCATTTCCCAACCCGGGGTCAGGCCAAAGGAACAAGGAACGCGCCGGAGGCCTCGCATTTGAGCCCTTTGAACTCCAGGAAGGGCTCCCTCCCCTCCAAACCTGTCCTTTCACAGTCTCACCGGCTTTCCCTTACAGGATTCGTCTGTGACCCCCTCCACGATGGAAGGGGGGGTCAAGCTGTCTGCACATGTCACTAGGCGCCAGCCACCGCCGGAGACAGAGCGGGGCAGCCGGGCAGCCGGGACTTGGAACCCTGACTCAGCAGGTGTTCTGCGGCCTCACCTGTGCCCCCCAGGCGCGACTCGATCTCGATGCCAGGGTACTGCTCCTTCACGGCGCTCGCCAGCTCCAGGTAGGTCGCCTCAAAGCCGCAGGGTTCACTAGGGAGACCACACCTGGGGGTCGCTTGGGTTTCGGGGCAGGGACCGCCCGTGGACCCGCCCTCCTCCGGACCGGAACCTCACCGGCCGGAGCCGCTCACCAGTACTCCACCACGATGCGGACCCCACTGCCCGGTTCGAGCTCCCCGGGATGGGGCGCTGCAGACGCCGGCCCCGCGTCCCCGCTCATTGCTGCCGGCTCCGCTCCGGCCGCTGCTTCCC
>NW_006298628.1:4672209-4677010 GCF_000327345.1 Myotis davidii
CTAGGCGGGCCAGTGCACACCGCCTTCAGGGCCAGCTCGGGGGCTTGTCCCGCACCTGGTGTCCGCTGGACTTCTCGGCCATTACCCACTTCTGGCTGGGAGGCTGCTGCTGCCTTTGATCGAATGAAATATCTTAAACTGCAAAGCGCTTTCCAGGAAGAGAATGTGGTGGAGCAAGGGGTCTCAGGACCCGGCGTTGGCCGATTCAACAGGCCCTACAACCTGGGGCAGTGACCACCTCTCCCCCTGCATTTGGGAACCGTAGGCTTTGGGGCGCCCACTCCTTACGCTCACTGAGCCCATCACGTGCCTCCAGCTCCTGCACCTCCCCTGTCGTCCCAGCCTTACTACAGGCTGGCACCATTATCCCCATTTTGCGACTCTAGAAATGGAGGCCGGGAAGGATGTCTCCCTGCCTCTTCCCTCCCTGGCGGCCCGCCATAATATACTAACAGGTCACCCACTCTAGCATTTCTTTAAACCATTCGTTTTAAAACAATGACCTATAGACTTGTGTACCCATGGCTACAATCCAATTACAGAACATTTCCATCAACCTCAAAAGGTCCCTCTTGCCTGCTTGCAGTCAGTCAATCCAGCTCTCAACTGCAGTCCTAGGCAACCACGGACCTGCCTTCTGTCTATAAACTTGCCTTTTCTGGACATTTCGTATATTAAATGGAACGATAAAATACGTGGTCTTTCGCTTCTGGCTTCTTTCATTCAGTGTAAAGGTTTTGAGGTTCATCCATGCTGTTGCCTGTACCAGTAGTTTGCTCCTTTTTTGTAGCTTGGTATCCCATTTTATGGATGTCACCTTTTGTTTATGTATTCTAATTGATGGACATTTGAAAGTCCAGTTTTTGGCTATTTGGAATAATGTTGCTATGAATGTTCATGTAACTGTCTTGGTACATGTTTTCATTTCTCTTGGGTAGATTCTAGGAATAGAATTGCTGGATTGCATGGTAACTTTATGTTTAACTTTTTAAGAAACTGACAAACTGTTTTTCAAAGTGGCTGTACCATTTTACATTCCCACCAGCAATATATAAGGATTTGTTTCCCCATATCTTTGTCAACACTTATCTGTCCCTTTGATTATAGTCATTCTGATGAGTGTGAGGTGGTATATCATTGTGGGATTTTGTTGTTGTTAATCCTCACTCGAGGATATTTTTCCATTGATTTTTAGAGAGACAGACAGAGAGAGAAACATCGATATGCAAGAGACATATTGCCTCCCACAAGGGCCCTGTTGGGACCCAGGGATTGAGCCTGCAACCCAGGTACGTGCCCTGGACCAGAATCTAACCAGGACCCTTCAGTCCACAGGCTGATACTCTATCCACTGTTTAAAACTGGCCAGGGCGCATTGTGGCTTTAATTGGCATTTATCTAATGACGAATGATGTTGAGCATCTTTACAAGAGCAACTTTACTAGCCACTCATATGTCTTAACTGGAAAAACATCTACTCAAATATTTTGCCCATTTTTAATTGGGTTGTTTGTCTATTATTGATTTGTAAGAGTTCTTTATATATTCTGGATACAAAGTCCCTAATCAGCTATATTTACTCCCAGTGTTTGACAAGGTGTGTGTGTGTGTGTGTGTGTGTGTGTGTGTGTGTGTTTTCTTAGTGGTGTCTGTTGAAGGGCAAAAAATTTAAAATTTTGATGAAGCCTAATTTATCAATTTTTTCACTTGTCACCTGTGTTTTTGCTGTTGTATTTGAGATACAAAGTCATAAAGATTTTCTCTCATGGTTTCTTCTAGAAGTTTTTTGGTTTTAGCTCTTATATTTAGGTTGATCTATTTTGAATTAATTTGTGTGCCTTGTGTGAGGTCAGGATCTAGGTTCATCCTTTGCATGTGGATATTCAACGGTCCCAGAAGTATTTATTGAAAAGACTATCCTTTCCCACATTGAATGGTCTTGGATCCTTTGTCAAAAATCGATTGACCAGAAATGTAAGAGTTTATATTTGGACTCTTGATTCTGTTTCATTGAGCTATGAATCTACTTTTTTCTTTAAAAATTCAGATACAATTTATACACAGTAAAATTCACCCTCTTCAGAGTACGTGAGTCCTGACACACACACAGTTATATATCCATCATCATGACCAAGATACACAACAATCCATCACCTTCCGTAAGTCCCTGTGCCCCTCCTGTCAACCCCTCTCCGCCTTCCCCAAACCCAGATCTGTTTTCTGTCTTTATAGTTCCACTCCCTCCAGAAATCCATATACGTGGAATCTTGCAGCACTCAGCCCTCTGAGTCTGACTTCCCTCGCCAGCCTATCCTTCAACATCCAGAGTGAACTTTCCAGAATAGAAACGGGCCTGTTCCTCGGTGCCTCTACGTAAGCCCAGATAGACCGTGCAGGGTCTGGCCTCTGTCCACAGTTCCTGCCGGTCTGGACAGACAGGATGGGCAGCTCTTAAGCCAGGTTTACAGAACAACCACCCGAGGGCTTGTCAATACCATACATTCCTATCTTGGCCCCAGAGACAGGTTCGGTAGGGGGAGGGTGCACAGAGTTCTGTTTTTTGCACAAGGCTAGGGAGAATTGGAGGCAGGCACAGGCCACACTGGGAAAAGCACAACTGAGTCCAAAGCACTTGCCTTTCCCCCTACCTTCCACACCCACTTTCTTGCCCCACACAGCCTCCCCTCTGCTCAGTTGTCACCTCCATGGAGAAGACTTCCCTGACTCCCTAGGTGAGTCATTCTCCCAGCACAGTTGTCACCTATCATTTCTTATTGTTTGTATGATCCTTTGATTAACATCAGTCTCCCTGCCTGGGCTGTTTGAGGACAAGGGTGGGGTTTGTTTTTGTTGCTCACCCAGCACCAAGCATGGGGTTAGCAGATAGTAGGTACTTAACAAATACCAGCTGAATGAATGAAGGAATCATTGAGTGAACTGTCCACCGTGCTTTGCACAAGCTGCTCCGTGGCCCAGGTGACCTCAGCCCCCCCACCTCCCACCCTCTACACACACACACACACACACATTTCTTTGCTTAGTTCATTCATACTGGTTTTTCCTAGAAAAATCTGGTTTGGAGAAAGTTGAGGCTGGAGCCATTTCTCATGGCAGACCTCTTATCGCCTTGTGGATTGTTTGTTTACCCAACCATTACCCACTTCTGGGGGGGAGGTGGCCGCTGCCTTTGATCTCAGCTTCCCAGATCCTCCTCCAGCCCCAGTGTTTGCCTAGTGCTGCAGGAGAGAGCTAGAGGGAGGGCTCTCCGGCGTCCCCCGGACACCTGGCCAGAGCTTTGCCTAGATCACTCCTCCCACCGAGAGATCCTGACTTACCCCTTCCATTTCAGAAGGAGAAGCTGAGTCTCTGGACTTTGCTTAGAAGGGAGGACACACTCTGGGTGCCTCTTGGGAGCCAGGATGCAGCTTGGGTAACTAGACTGGCCGGAGGTCAAGGGGCAGGCTTCCCCCTTTTGCAGAGTGCCCTTTGCCCCAGGGGGTGGAACCGATAGCCGCCTGGCTTGGCCAATGAACAGGTTTGGAGAAGGGACAAGGGGAGGAGTGGGCGGGGCCGCTTCTCCCTTACAGGCGACGAGGACTCGAGATCTTCGCTCTGGAGGCGGTTCAGGTCGACTGTCTCCGCCTCTTCCCTGGCACCTGCTGCCAGGCCGAGAAGGACAAAAACAATCCCGGCCGGCGTCGAGTTTCAGGAGTCCCCGCCCCTAGGGTGCTTCCTCCTCCCAGGCCCCTTTCCAGGCCCCGCCTCCACCTGCACAACAAATTTTAGTTTCCTTGGGCCAGAAGCGGGTACACACAGGGCTGCTCACGCTCCCCCACCCCCCGCTTCTACCTCCGTCGTGGGGACACCCTGCTACCACCTGTAGAGAAGGAGTGGATTTGCAACCAAGTCCAGGTCCCTAGGGTCCCTAGACGGAGCCGGATTTCGGACCCTGAGTCCCACGACTCCCGCTGAGGCTTCTCCAGGTAAGGGGACCGAGATCGATCCCGGATGACAACCTGCTCTCGCCCCCCAGACCCGGCGGGGCCCCAGGCTGTGCTGGTCTCAGGGCCACGGGCTGGCTGGCTGCCCAGGTGAGCGGCTGAGCCGCCGACGGGCTCCCCCTTCCCCCACTCAGTGATGTCAGGCTGAGGGCGGGGGCAGGAGGGGGACAGGTAGTTCAGGGCCTGGCGCCTCCCTCCCGAACCCGCGGCCCCAGCCAGGTGTACCTGTGCGCACGGTCCAGGTAAGGGCCAGAGCGGGCGTTGTGTCTTGGGGGTGCGGAGCCCCGGCAGGTCCGGGGTCCAGGTGGAAAGATTCGGCCTCCTGCCGAGCTACCCGGCGGCCTCACTGGCTCTTTTCCTCGAGTTTCTCACCCCGCCCCCTCCTCACCACCTGCCCCCAGACTCGCCCGGTTCTCATCTCCTGCCCGCCCGCCCTGTGGGCACCCACCCCGCGCTCCCCGGACGGACGAGGCGACGGGAGCCGGGAAGCCAGAGCTCAGATCCTTCCCTTTCGGGGACGCGCTTTCCCGCTGAAACTAGCCCCTCCCCATTCCCGGAAGGGAGCTGGGAGGGGGCTGAATCCCGAGCCAGCAGCCGGGAGTCGCTCCCGGTCCTGCCTGGTTTTACCCCAGTTTGAGGTTCCCCAAGTTTATTAAAGACCAACGTCTCCACGGCGGGCCGGGGGCACCCTCCCACCTGTTTGGGGGGCAGTCTAAGAGAGGGGTTCTGGATGATTGCATCTCTCCGCTCAGGACCACAGTCCTGCCCTCGACGGGCAGGCGGGGACCGGGCAGGCCGGG
>NW_006298628.1:4677192-4680743 GCF_000327345.1 Myotis davidii
CTGGCTCAGGACGCCATGGGCTTCGCAGTGGGTGGTCTGCAGCGCACGCGGCCTGCGGAGAGAGTGTCCTGGGCGGAGGGTGAGGGGTGGAAGGGGGAGATGGTCCGGGATGACTGAGCTGCTGGAGAAAGAGCCGGGTCCGGGTCTGGGTCCGGGTCCGGGTCGCCCTGGCACTGCGGGGATGGAGAATGCACCTGTGCGCCGTTGGCAGGCGTCCCAACCCTACCGCCTCTCCAGAGGCCCCTTCTTGGTCTGCCCACCCTGGACTCTGCTCTCTCCCCCCCCGGCCCCCTGCTGGGGGACCCTTCTGGAAGGCAAGCGGCCTGTAATGATTAACTCCCCGGACCCTGTAGCATTCTTCCCAAATTAAACTTTAAAAGAACTGCCCCCTTCCCATTGGGTGCTTTTTTTCTCTCTCTAAGCGAGGGAGTGGGCGGGGCCTCAGGTCCTGGTCCCTCCCCCCAACTCCGGGTCACAAAGGGGTTTACCGCCTCCTCACCTGGGTCCTGCACCCCAAGAGCACCCCCAAAGGTTAAGCCTTGCCCCCTACAATCCATCCCGACGGGGGCGGGGCGTGGAGCACCGGACAACACCTGGGCCTTCCCGCCGCCCGGGCCTCGGCCCTGAGGAGCCGGACGATGGCCTGTTGTTTATCGGCCCCAAACAAAGGGCCCTGCCACCCTCCGCACCTTGGGGCCTGCCAGGTGGGGCAAGATCCAGGAAGTAAACAAGGAGGCACGGAGGGCGGGGAGGAGGGTGGGGCTGGAGCCACCGGGCGGGAGGCGCTGGGGGAGCCGCCGCTGGGACCTGCAGCCTTCAGGGTCAAATTGATTTGGGAGTTCGGTTTCTTAAACACGCCAATTTCCTAGGCCCCCAGTTTGAAAACTTGATTTATTTTTAATATACTTTTATTAATTTCAGAGAGGAAGGGCGAGGGAGATAGAAACATCATTGATTGGCTGCCTCCTGCACGGGCCCTACTGGGGATCGAGCCCACAACCCGGGCATGTGCCCTTGACCGGAATCTGTTTTGGGCGAGGACCCAGACCACCCCACTATTGGTCTCTGCCTTCCTGGGAACAGCTCCAAGTTGCCCAGGGGAAGAGCTAAGAGGGTCAGCCCCTCTCAGCCCCTCTCCCTAGTCCTCCCTGGAATGAAGCTACCAGGGCTGTTTGACAGATGTTAGCTGGGGGTGGTGGTGGTGGTGGTGAAATTGTGTTTTGGTGTTGAAATACTGGTGTTTGTTGATGGTGATGGTGGGTGTGTCTTCCCCTTCCAGCAAGACCCTAAGCCCCTCCCTGTCTCTCTCCTGTGCCTTTCCTAACCTGCCTGTCTGTCCTCTTGGGTATCTTGACTTTTCACTCCTGCTCCCGGGGTACACCTCTGGCCAAGACACTAGGACAAAGTGTTTGGAGGACCCTCATCCCATAAGGGAGATGGAGAGGCGTCTCCTGGACCTGCTGAGTCCTGGGTGCTAGAGGTGGGCTGCAGCAGCAGAATGAAAGTCTGGGAGGTCCCAGACAAGGGAGGGAGCATTTTGAGGTTTCTTTGGGCGAGTGAGGTGCACCACTGGGAGGTTGGCTCCACTCCAGATGGGCCTCTGAATCCAGGCCAGGCTTTTCTTCTCTTTTTCCTGGGTGAGGGGGCTCCTGGGGTGGGTGATAGCTACTGGACTGCTTACCTAGGGATTACAGGTCCCACCTGCACTGGGGAAGTGGAGGCAGGCCAAGAGTAGGGAAGGAGGAGATGATGTCAGAGGAGCCTCAGGCCCTGCATCCTCTTCCTCCTCCATCTGGTTCCCTGTCCTGAGCCTCCCATTCCTCCCAAGCCGGTAGGTTGGGGGCGGGAGTAGAGGGTGGGTGGTGGGTAGAGGCAGGGTTGTTTGTGTTTCTCCTAAGCCAGGAAGTTGTACAGATGAGTCAAGGTTGAATGGAGAGCCCCAGGCAGTGCTCCGCCCCACCTTGACTCACCTGTCCCCCAAGTCCCCTCATTCTCTCACTTAAGGGCCAGGGGCCTGCCACATCCTTGGGGGACGGGGATGGGGGTCAATCCCAGGTGCCTAAGGCAGCCTAACAACCCTGGTCTGAGATCCAGAGAGTGGGCAGGGGGCTGGGATTAGTGAGGTCCTCCGGGTCCTCCCAGGTCTCAACCAGCCCAGGGGGTGTGGGTTCCTGTGGAGGAGGGGCCTGCACTACCTCTACCCCACAGTGGGCATCTTTGCCCCATTGTTCCGACTCTTACCTGTCCTGGGTTCCATGCACCTGTGGGTGCTAAGACGTGGGGAAGACCCTGGCCTGCCGAGGAGACCGCGGGGTGGATAAGACAGGAGCACAGAGGCCAGCACAGTGCCCTGGGAGCCCTTGGGACTTGATGTGGAAATTTCAGGAAGGCTTCTCAGAGGAGGTAGCTCTAGCATCAGAACTTCAACAAAATTGGGCAGGAGGAAGGGCCTGGGGAGGGCACACAGGTTTGGGAGCTACTGGGGCGAAGGTATCCTTTTCCCACCACAACTGACCTGCCTCCTGCCTTCCTGGCTCCTGTCCTTCCCCACCTCCTTCTCCCCTCTGTGCGTCACTCAGCACTGGGGCATGCGTTGCCACAACAGGCTCTGGCAGCCAGGTCTGGCAACTGAACAGAACCCAGCGCAGAGCCAGAGGAGTGCGTGCCCCACACTCCGGAGACTGAGAGGTGACCCTTTGGCCTGACGCTGAGAGCTTGAGCCCAAGATAGTCTGTGGGTTGTGGATTCTGTGGCTGCACCTTGGCTGTGTTGGGGTGACCCTCTTAGCTCTTCCCCTGGGCAACTTGGGGCGAAAGGAGGGACACTGGACTAGCAGTCCCAACACTGGCTTCTACACCCTGGCTCACCTGTGGTGGGAGCAAGAATGTCCCCTTCTCGCCCTGGCTGGTGTGCTCAGTGGTTAGAGTGTCAGCCCGGGCACAGAAGGGCCAAGGATTCCAGGTCAAGGGCACGAACCTGGGTTGCTGGTTCGATCCCAACTCTAGTTGGGTTTGTGCAGGAGTAACCAATCTATGTGTCTTTCTCACATCGATGTTTCCCTCCCCCTCCCCTCCTTCCTTCCACTCTCTCTAAAAATTAATGGAAGAAATATCCTCGGGCCCAGCCAGTGTGGGTCGGTGGTGGAGCCTAATTGGGGGCACAAGTTGGGATTTCAGGCCTGATCCCCAGTAGGGGACGTGCAGGAGGCAGCTGATGGATGTTTCTCTCTCATCAATGTTTCTCCCTTCCTCTCTCTCTAAAAACAAATAAAAACAACACATATTTTAGCCCGGCTGGTGTGGCTCAGTGGCTGAGCGTTGACCTATGAACCAGAAGGTCATGGTTCGCTTCCCAGTCTGGGCACATGCTGGGTTGCAAGCTCTATCTCTCACATCATCGATGTTCCTGTCTCTCTGTCCCTCTCCCTTCCTCTATAAAATCAATAAAAAATATATATTTTGAAAAACATTTACAAAACATGTATCCTTGGGTGAGGATTAACAACAACATGTTTGCTTCTCAGGACTTAGTGTCCCCTTTTGCAAAACGGG
>NW_006298628.1:4680816-4684871 GCF_000327345.1 Myotis davidii
AGGTAGAGGGAGAGCAGTGAGGTGCTGGGTAAACTCCGAGGGGCCTGACCGTTGTGGGAAGTCAGGAGGTCGGGTCCCCTTGGCCCCTCTCCCCAGGACCAGGCACAAGGGAGGCTGCATTCGGACCCCTCTTCTCCCTCAGATGCCATGGAGCTGGGCCTGTCTCCACCGCATCACAGCAGCTCCCCAGAAGACCTGTACCCAGCCCCGGGGACCCCGCCGGGGACTCCCCCGCCGCCCGATGCCCCCCTTCCTGGGGAGGTGAAGAGGTCCCAGCCTTTGTCCATCCCGACCAGCAGGTGCAATGGGGTGATGGGGCTGAGGAGGGCCGGGGGAGGGGCGCGATCAGCACTGGGAAAGACAATAGAAGCTTGAAGTCAACTCTTCCCCAACCCACACAGGAAACTTCGAGAGGAGGAGCTGCGGACAACCTCTCTGCCCTCCATCCCCAACCCCTTCCCTGAGCTGTGCAGTCCTCCTTCACAAACCCCCATTACTGGGGGACTCTCCAGTCCAAGGGGGCTGCTCCCCCGAGACACCAGCTGCCCCCATGTGAGTTGTCCTGGGAAAGAGGAGGAGGCAGGGCCGTGGGAGGGCTGTGGGACTGGGAGGGGGACAGCACCACTTGGAGGCGGGGGCATTGCTCAGGGGTCCCTGAGAGTCTAGCAGGTGGCGGGGGGGCGGGGAAGAACCACCCTTCGCTTTTCCTCAAGCCATCTGCAATTCCCGGGGCGCAGGTGGTGAAAGTGTATAGCGAAGACGGGGCCTGCCGGTCCGTGGAGGTGGCGGCAGGTGCCACCGCCCGCTACGTGTGTGAAATGCTGGTGCAGCGAGCTCACGCCCTCAGTGATGAGAACTGGGGGCTGGTGGAGTGCCACCCCCATCTAGCACTGGGTGAGTTGGGGTGCAAGGGGCTGCCTGGGCCCGGAGGCAGTGCCTCACACCTGGGGCTAAGCAGACGGCTCACCCCTGAGGTCTGGGCTGATCTCCCCTGACCCCTACTTTTTGCCCTTGACCCCAGAGCGGGTGTTGGAGGACCACGAGTCAGTAGTGGAAGTACAAGCCGCATGGCCAATCGGCGCAGACAGCCGCTTTGTCTTCCGGAAGAACTTCGCCAAGTACGAACTGTTCAAGAGCTCCCCAGTGAGTGTGTGTGTGTGGGGGGCGTGGTGGGGGGGTTCCGGGCCATGGGGCACCCTGATCCCTGACCCGGGCCCTCAGTCGTTGACTCCGGACTCCCGTCCGCCCAGCACTCCCTGTTCCCGGAGAAGATGGTCTCCAGCTGCCTGGATGCACCGACGGGCCTATCGCACGAAGACCTCATCCAGGTGAGGGAACTCACATCGTCACGGTTCCCCCGGCTCCCCCGGTTCCCCCGGCTCCCGCTGCTTCTCGCCCTGAAGCCTGTGCCTCCCCCCGTGGGGTGGAGAGAACCGAGGGGACGTGTCTGTTCCCTGCGAGAGCATTCGTTTCTTCATCTGTTAAACGGGGGCAATAAATGCATGTGGAGCAGCTCCTTTCGTCAGGGCAGGTCCTGGGAAGGGGCAGGGCCTGCGTGCTGCGTGTTTTCTGTGTGAGTGTGTGGCCCCCTCTAGGCCTCTCACCCTCTTTTTTCTTTTAATATATTTTTATTTGATTTATTTGTATTGATTTCAGAGAAGGGAGAGGGAGAGAGACATAGAAACATCCATGACGAGAGAGAATCATTGATCGCTGCCTCCTGCACGCCCCCTACTGGGGATCCAGCAACCCGGGCTTGTGCCCTTGACTGGAATCGAACCTGGGATCCTTCAGCCTGCAGGCCGACGCTCTATCCACGGAGCCACACCGGCTGGGGCGGCCTCTCACCCTCTTGCTCTCCTCTGGCCGCAGAACTTCCTGAATGCGGGCAGCTTCCCGGAGATCCAGGGCTTCCTGCAGCTGCGGGGCTCAGGACGGAAGCTTTGGAAGCGCTTCTTCTGCTTCCTGCGCCGCTCTGGCCTCTATTACTCCACCAAGGGCACCTCCAAGGTGACAGTCCCAGCCCCTCCGAAACCCCCTCCGGGCCCTGCCTGGTGTCGCCTCTTCCCGTTGGAACTGGACCTTTCTCCCCTTGGGCCCTGAGACCCTCGGCTGCTCCTCCCTCCTGCCCAGCTTACCTGCCCCAGGAGGTAGCAGTGGGGAAGGCAGGGGGACTGAGTTCGAGTCCTGCCTCTATTTCGATTTGCTGTGTGAGCTGGGGCACTTCTCCGCCCCCCCCCGCCCCTCCACCCCCGCCCTTATATCTCCTCAGCTGGCTTGGTTGGGCAGTAACTGGGGGATAGCGCCTGCCTGTACCAAGCCCTTCTCGCCTGTGTGAGCAGGATCCGCGGCACCTGCAGTACTTAGCAGATGTAAACGAGTCCAATGCGTATGTGGTGACTCAGGGCCGCAAGCTGTACGGGATGCCCACGGACTTCGGCTTCTGTATCAAGGTGAGGGCCCGGGCCTGGCCTGGGAGAGAGTGGGAACCGCTCAGCCCCCCGGGCTCCTACCTGGGGCTTCTGAGTTCTGTCTGGGACACCCAGGCTCCTCTCCCTGCGCCTGCCCCTGCCCCTGCCCCTGCCCCACGGAGACAGGAGACAGGAATCGGAGGTCAGGACCTAAAGGCGGATAATGAATCAGCCAGCTTCCTCCCCGCAGCCCAACAAGCTTCGCAATGGCCACAAGGGGCTGTGCATCTTCTGCAGTGAGGACGAGCAGAGCCGCACCTGCTGGTTATCTGCCTTCCGCCTCTTCAAGGTGAGGCCCTGGGAGCAGCATGGGGGCTGGCCCCCCGCTTGGGACCCTCAGCACAAGGGAGGAGTGATAGCTCTGCCGCAGGAGGTCTCCAGAAAGAGGGGCGTCATTCTGCTCTCGGATCCCGGGTCCAAGGCTGGAGTCTCAGCTGTGGCTTCAGCACACTCCTGGTCCCGGGGCAGACACAGCCCTGCTCCTGGGGGGGCCTGTCTGGGGGGTGTCAAGGCCCGCACCCTGGCACCTGCTTGACCTCGGGCCCTCTTTCTCTCTCCACACCGCAGTATGGGGTGCAGCTGTATAAGAATTACCAGCAGGCACAGTCTCGCTACCTGCGCCCGTCCTGTGTGGGGTCCCCACCCCTGGTGAGTGTACACAGGGGCGTGAGTTGGGGTGGGTACCCAGACCCCGTTCCGGGGACACTGGGGTCCTGTTCTGACCGCTCCCCTCCTGTTCTGTCCCACGCGCAGAGGAGTGTCTCGGACAACACCCTGGTGGCGATGGACTTCTCTGGCCACACGGGGCGCATCATCGAGAACCCCCAGGAGGCTCTGAGTGTCGCCCTGGAGGAAGCCCACGCCTGGCGGGTGAGGCGCCTGCACTCACCTGCATGTTGGTCCCGGGGAACGTCTCTCCATATGGGTTTCCATGGAGGGGGAGGCCCCCAGGTGTAGAAAGGGGCTCTACATTCTTCGGGGTGGGCGATACCCCAGCCAGGCCCTGCCACCCCGACCCTTGTGTCCCCTTTGTTCTGCAGAAGAAGACGAACCACCGTTTCAGCCTGCCCACCCCATGTTCCAGCACCAGCCTCAGTGCAGGTGGGTGCGGGCGCAGCCTCCCTGGGGCTGGGGCGTCTCTGCGCACTCATGGGGGGCGGTGGTTAGTAGGAGGATCCCCTCAGAGTGACTGCCCACCTGTCTGCCTCTCACCCCAGCCATCCACCGAACCCAACCCTGGTTCCATGGACGGATTTCCCGCGAGGACAGCCAGCGGCTCATCTCCCAGCAAGGCCTGGTTGACGGGTAAGGGCAGGGCTGGGCAGGGCAGCAGGCCCAGGGGTAAGGGAGACCCCGAGTGAAGGCAGCGGCCCGGTGTCCTCGGCTGACGTGGCCCTGTCTCCTGGCAGACTGTTCCTGGTGCGGGACAGCCAGCGGAACCCGCAGGGCTTTGTCCTGTCGCTGTGCCATCTGCAGAAAATCAAGCATTATCTTATCCTGCCGGTGAGTCAGCCCCTAGCTCAGGGGTTCTCAACCTGTGGGTCTCCACCCCTTTAGCAGTTGAACGACCCTTTCACAGGGGTC
>NW_006298628.1:4684950-4685187 GCF_000327345.1 Myotis davidii
ATCAGCGGTCGCCAGCCGTGAGGTCCGAAAGGTTGGCGACTGCTGCCCTCGATGCCCGCAGTGGAGACATGGGGCTCCCGGCAGCCTGTCGCCTCCTCCCTCCCCTCCTGGTCCCCAGCGTGTCTGGGGTCTCCTGCTCTCTCCTTTCTCCCTGCACAAGCAGTGGGGACCTCGGGCCTGGCCCCGGAGGGAGCCCCTCAGGCTCATGCTCCCCCCTGACCGCCCGCCCCTGGCTCT
>NW_006298628.1:4685360-4689028 GCF_000327345.1 Myotis davidii
GGGCTCCTAGGGTGGACTCGGGGGGTCAGAGGGCAGGGACAGGATCGAGAACGAGTGGAAGGCTCCCCCCAATCCAGTTTTCTCTGCTCCTTTGTTAACTGGGGCAGTAAGTGGCCCCTCTCCCCCTCCCCCCAGTTCACCCTTAATCCCTCTTCTCAAGGGAAGGCACTTGGGGTGGCCCTCTCCCCTTCAGGGAGCTCCTTTCTGGGCACTACTCTGGGGCAAGGCATTATGGGAGAAATGGGGGTAGCCCAGGTGGTCTGATGCCCCACATGTTGTACAGACTGAGGCCAGTTGATCTGTTCTGTTTTATACTCCTTACAATAAAGGTTATTTTTGGATACACCTGTGAGTTCAGTCTGGCAAGACCTGGCTCGCTGGGGTTGAGAAGGGGGGCAGGAGAGGTGTGCACCAGGCCTTGGTGAATGTGTCAGATGGATAGATGCCACTTACTGGCCAGCCGGGATGTTTCTGAGGGCAGGGCCGTGGTCTTGGTCATCTGAGAGCCCCCAGTGCCCAGCATGGAGCCGGACCCATAGAGGGTGCCCAATAACTGCTTGTTGAATGAATGAGTGGACAAGAGACTGTCATCCAGATGAGCGTTCCCAGTAGGGCCTACATCTATGGAGGTAACTCCAATGGGCCGGGGCTGTGGAGATGAGTCAGACAGCATCCCCATCCTCTACAAGTCCTGCGCTGACTGGTCCTCACCAACACCCAGGTGTGTATGTCCACCACCAAGTCATGGAACGGCTCCAGTACCTACCCCCACTGTCAACCCCCCTCTCTCCTCTCCAACCCCAGATCTGCTTACCGTCCTAATCGTTCTGCCCCTTTCAGAAAGCCTTTAGGGAATCCTCCAGCACTCAGCCCTCTGAGTCTCGCTTCCCTCTCCAACCCAGTTTCAACATCCAGAGTGATCTTTTCAGCATAGAAATCTGCTCACTCCCCTGCGCCTGCCCCTACACCCAGACAGACCCTGCAGGGTCAGGTCTCCGCTCACTGCCCATGCCGGCCTTTATTTATTTATTTATTTATTTTGTCTGAAGACTAATGTTTAAGAATTTTAATAATTTTGGCTCTTTTTAAAATATATATAGTTTTAGGCAGTGAAGGGCGTCTTCACCGGCCGCACTTCCCATGCACAGGGACAGCCCGGACGGCCGTGTCCTGGGTCAGTCACCGCAGACCCTCCGAGAGAGGAAGGGAAAGGGAGAGAGAGATAGAAACATCAATGATGAGAGAGAATCTTTGACCGGCTGCCTCCTGCACACCCTGCACTGGGGATTGAGCCCCCAACCCAGGCATGTGCCCTGGCTGGAACTGAACCCGGAACTCTTCAGTCCACAGGCCAACACTCGATCCACTGAGCCAAACCAGCTAGGGCCAACTAGGTGTTATTTTTGCCAAGGAATCAAATCTAAATCTGGATCCAACAATTAGTTTGGCGGTTTTCAGCCGGTGTGCTGCAAGAATTTCTAAAGCAGGCACTGACCTCTTTTCCCTTAGATTGTTAAAAAAAAAAAAAAAAAAAGCAACAGCCAACACAACAATAACCGTCCTGTGGGAATGAATCAGAATTATACCTATTTTTTTGGTCAGGTCAGCAAAACATATATTTGTTGGTGTGCCGCAGAATTTTAGTCATTAGTTTATATGAGCCAAGTGGTGAAATAGGTTGAAAATCACTGGACTGGTTTATCGGAAATTCAGGGAACAGGAACATTTGAGATGACACATGGAGACGCGATGACCAAAATCCAGAATAGGAAACATCAGAACACACAGCCCAGTTTCTTCAACAACAAAACATATTTCAAGAAAAGATGGGGAATCTAGTTTTCAAGAAATTTAGACATACATCAACCAAATATAATGCATTGACCTTATTTGATTCAAATCCAAACTAGTTAACTGCAAAAAAAAAAAAAAAAAAAAAAAAAGAAGAAGAAGAAGAAAAACCCAACCAAAAAAAAAAACCATTTATGAGCAATTAGGGGAAATTTGAATGCTGAGATATATGGTGATATTAAGGAATTAGTTAATTTTTGAAAGTGTGATAATGGTATTGTGGTTATGCCTTTTAAAAAGTCTTTAAGAAATTCATTCTGGAGTATTTATTGGTGAAATGATATCTCTGCTTTAAAAAATATGTATGTATATATTTTTAATTGATTTCAGAGGAAGGGAGAGATAGAAACATCAATGATGAGAGATAATCATTGATCTGCTGCCTCCTGCACGCCCTCTACTGGGGATCGAGCCTGCAACCCTGGCATGTGCCCTGATCGGAATCAAAACGTGGCCTCCTAATAAAAAACACACAAAAAACCCGTGACCTCCTGGTTCAGGGGTTAATGTTCAACCACTGAGCCACACTGGCTGGGCTCAGCTTCGTTTTTAAAATAACCCAGAGGTTAGGGGAGAGGGTGTGGGTATAGTCATTGGTTGGTTATGAATTGATGTTGGATTAAAGCTGCTCAAAGGGTACACAGGGAGTCATTAAATTCTTCTCTAAGCTTGAAAGTGTGATTATTATATACGTGTTTAATGGAGCATCTCCGTACAGGAAGGAGTGTCTGGGCTGAGAAGGGCTGTCCACTACCTGCCATAATGAGGCCGCCAGTCAATCCAGGGGCTTTGAAAGATGGATTGTGGCGCCCCCAAGGAAGGGACAGATTTTATTTATTTATTTTTAAAATATATTTTATTGATTGCTTACAGAGAGGAAGGGAGAGGGATAGAGAGTTAGAAACATCGATGAGAGAGAAACATCGATCAGCTGCCTCTTGCACACCCCCTACTGGGGATTGAGCCCGAACCCCGGCCTGTGCCCTTGACCGGGATGGAACCTGGGACCCTTCAGTCCGCAGGCCGTGGCTCTATCCACTGAGCCAAACCAGCTAGGGCGGGACAGGCTTTTCTTTGCTGGGCACCTGGGCTGTTGAGCTGTAGCTGCGTTTCCATGGTGTGGGTTTATGTTGGGGTGGTTTTCAGGAGACTGAGGGAGATGGGGAGGCCAATGTCACTCTTTTAGGGCCACCACGTGGATCCTGCTAGGGTCTCCGTAATGAAGCTGCGCCCTATGACCTTGGAGTTGGAGGGGAACCTGCATGCAGGGATGGGATGGGCACCCCCACCCCCACGGAGCCACAGCCAACCGGGCATGTTCCTCTGCATCCACCTGCCTAACCTGCGCCCTGAGCGACATTTGGGATGGCAGGAGTGGGCATTACTACCAGACTATACCAGTTTTCCAAAGCATTCCACCTGTTTCCTTCCCCCCAGCCTTGGCTCACCTACACCCATCAGTCCCCACCTTTCGGTTACCTTCCCCCGAACGGAGCCACCCCGACCCACACATCTGAGGGGTGAGCTGGAGGGTGGGAGGCATGACCTGAGTCAGGTGAGCCTGGATGCACCGCGGGACCATCCCGGAGTCGCTCTGGCACCAAAGCACGTGCGGAGTGTGATCTGCACCCGCAGCTCGCCCTTCCGGCCCCCTCTCCCCCTGGAACCAGCTGTCTGCACGCTGTTGCTGCCACTCGGGGGGCACTGGGCCGCCGGGCAGGATGGGGGTGTGTGTGTGTGGAGTGCAGGCACCTTCTCAGCAGAGGCACCCCCGTCTCTGCGACTGGAAGGCCCGGCCGCTTCGCCAGGGGGCGCGC
>NW_006298628.1:4690049-4690526 GCF_000327345.1 Myotis davidii
CCTCACACCCCCCTCAGCTCCCACCTCGCACCGCACCGCGCCCCTGCCCCCCTCTGCCCAGCCTGAGCTTTCCTCTCACAGGCACCCCCAACCTGGGAATCTGGTGTCTGGGCTCACGCAGAATTCAGAGGAGGTCCTGAGCGAGGACGGAGGCCCAGCGTTCACTCCCAGCCTCAGTGCCCATCTTCAGAGCTTCCCACTGCACCTCCCAGTCTGCTGCACCCCGATGGGCCAGGACTGGAATTTCATCAACCCCCTAAAAAAGCGACCACTTGGGAAACCACGGCCGCCGTCGCCCCAGCTCCAGCGCACCCCCTGGGCGGGTGGGAGAGAAGGAAGAGGGAACAGGCCTTCTCGGCTATTCTTGCTTCTGGAGTTGGAGGAAAGGCCTGGTTGGAGCCATGGGGTTGAGACCAGGCTGAGTCCCAGGTGGAAGCAACTTGAGAGATCCGACAAGGCGGGGGGGGGGGGGGGGGG
>NW_006298628.1:4690551-4695088 GCF_000327345.1 Myotis davidii
CCAATGAGGGAAAGCCAAGTGCCCAGGGTACCCTGAGAGTGGCAGAGCTGGGATAGGAACCCAGGGGTCCGAACGGCCCAGCTGGAAGCTGCACCGGGCAGTCATTTGCTTTATGGAGACCTCAGAGCTTTTCTGGAGTCAGGGACTCTGGCTGAGAGGGCAGTTAGGGGCTGTGAGAGAGGTGGAGGTGCTGAGAGTGTAATTCCAGTGGGGGTGGCATGGGGATTAAGCAGTGGAAGGATGAGCCTGGGGGAGGAGGTGGCATCTGCCCCCCTAGTTCCCAGCCATCAGCTACCCCAGGGCTGTGGTTTGTCTCTTCTGGGCTAGGGGGCCAGAGGGCTGAGGTGAGGGAGGGAGGTGATGGGAAAAGGCTGCTCTGGGGCTTCCTGCCCCCTCAGTCCTAGGGAAGGGGGGCCGTTTACATCACCCTCTAACCTCCATTCTTTCCACTGCAGCGCTCTTTCCTTGGGTATGTTCATGTTATTTGGGGGTAAGGTCTGTTATTTGGGGGGAAGGGAGGCAGCTGCCTACTTCACAGGTCAAGACAGGGTTAAAAGCAAAACCACAGCAAATTCAACACCCCGTGTCCTTCAGGGACTTTCCATGACACCTTCCTTCCCCCTCTGCCCCAGCCAGGGAGTACCTCCCCAGAGGGCCTCCCCACCCCAGGTGCACTGGCTTCTGGCTTTTATGCAAACAACTGTCTGACCCAGGAATGCTTTGCAGCCAGAACTTCTGTCCTGGGCCGCATGCACTCCTCCACCATCCCTCCGCTTTCCTGGCCTTCCCAGAGCTCGCACCTCCACTCTTCCTCAAACTCTGGGTGCTAGGAGGTGGGAGGCAGGGAACACAGTCCTCCTTCTCCTGCCCTCGGGTGGCAGTTGCCTGCAGGTGGAGCCTGTGTGAATAGCCTGGTTGTGTTGAGTGGGGGGAGAGGGAGGAGGATGCAGGTGCGGGGTGGCCTTCACTGCCAGGCCCACCACCCTCTAAACCAGTGGTTCTCAACCTTCCTAATGCCGGGACCCTTTAATATAGCTCCTCATGTTGTGGTGACCCCCAATTACATTGTTACAAATTGAACATAATTAAAGCATAGTGATGAACCACAAAAACAATATGTAATTCTGTACGTGTTTTCCGATGGTCTTAGGCGACCCCTGTGAAAGGGTCGTTCGACCCCCAAAGGGGTCGCGACCCACAGGTTGAGAACCACTGCTCCAAAGCATTAAATTAGTTCCCAAGAATTAGGAAACTGTCCTTGAGCTGGAAATCCCTTCAGCCCCAACCTCAGCACCAGCCAGCTGTGGTCTCTCTCTGCTCCTCATGGGCAGAGGGGATCTGAGTGTCCCTGTCCGTTTTCTCCCCAGCCGCTGCTGCTTTGAGGAGGGAGCGGGATGGAGACAGCCACCCACTGTTCTCTCCAAGGCTGAGCGTCCGCTACCGAGAGGGCATGTTGGGTGTGTTTGATGTTACAATACAGACGGGCTGCAGGGCCAGTGCCCTCTCCCTGCCCTGGGTGGTGAGACTGGACAACCTGCTGCAGAGCCTCCCAACAGTCCGGTGGCGCTGAAGGTGGAGCCGGCGAAGGCTGCCACCAACCCGGCCCCATGTTTGCTAATCCTGAACCTCAGCAGTATCCTCCTCCTGCCTCTCCCACAGAAGGGAAAGGGAAGTTGAGTTGGATGAGGCTGAGCAGCCAGACCACCTCTCATTCTCTCTTCTGACATTTTCTAAGAGACAACAGAGGCATCGAGACAGGAAGGATCCCCTGCATTCCCTATGCTGGTCTCCTTTCCCCAGTCCCTCAGGTCGGGGCCCCCAGGCGTCTACAGGCTACATGTACGTGGGGTTCAGCAACTGCGACTTGAGTTTCCCAACATGGATGTTTCTGGAAGCCCAGAGATGAAGTCCAGACTGGCCTATCTTTCAGGAAGCATCCCTGCTGGGAGGGAGGGCAGAGTGGTGTCTTGAAATTAATTTGAAGACACTGTGCTCAATGTATTGATCCTGTCAGGTCCAGGCCCCAAACACCTCGGGTCCCGAGTGAACCAAGGACCAGCGGAACCAGAACCTCACTAAGGAGACAGGGTACCAGTGGCAGCTCAGCACCGTGTCTGGTGCGATGCTTTATTTTGGCGATAGTTCCGTTCATCTTGGTACTTGGGCGCTAAGCAATAGCCAGAGGGCCTAAACTAGGGAATGCCCCTGGAGGCGGGATTGAAACCTCCCGTTTCTGACAGCAGCAACTACAAATGACAGGCATGCACAATGACTCATTTTAAACACACCAGAATTTTTTATTTTTCAGTATAAAAATCAAACACAATAAAACTTTGAAAACGATCAGCAGGGTTGGTTTTGATGCGAGGATGCACTCATTATGGTTCCGGCAAGGTTAGCATTGCTACATTTCAGAAGCTGGCTCTAAGCACTTTATGGCGATCAGGGCGCCTTACCGAGCTCCAAAAGGTCGGACTCCTGGAAAAACTCAAGAGACGTCAAGAGGGAAGGTCACTGCTGGGGGGCAGGGAGGGGGCATTTCTGAGAAAACCAGATGAGACTGCTGTGAGCACAGGCTGTCAGACTGCTCAGCGAGGGCTCCCTCCCTCGCTCCTGGTGGAAAGGCCACCGAGCCCCAAACCACATTCCCTCCCTCCCTCCCGTCATTCTGCAGACGAAGGTCATCCACAGACCACACGTGTGGTGGCTTTGGCAATCAGAAATTAAAAATAAGCTCTGGTTTTTCCAGCCGCCGAAATAATCCCTCACCAAAGCTCAGACTGAGAACCTGAGAACCACAGTCTGGGTGAAGGGATGTCTGCTTTTCAAATGACCTGCTAATTCTTTGCAACCCACAGTAACTTGGTTTCTGTGAACCCACAGAAGCAGGCCCACCGAGAAGGGCCTTGTCTGCTAGCCTGGAAGAGTCCTTGTATAAATGAGTCACAGGCAATGGGATCAGTCATGTTGAAGGCTGCCCCATTTTCCTGACATGTGAAAATACACCCTATTTTTATAAGGAGAAAGCAGCAAAGCTGCACTTGCATTGAGAATATGGAATAGGCCCCACGGGTGCATGGCACAGGCTCGGGAGAAGGTGGTGGCATTACAGGACAGCTCTCTAGGCTTTCTGGAGTGGGTCAGTGGGGAGATGGGCAGTGAGGGCCATCTGGAGAAACTCTAAGTTGCTTGGGGAATTAATGGCTGAGGGTTTATAGGACAATGACAGAGCAAAGCTATTCTACTTTCCTGGCTGCAATGCCGTGAAGTACCTGTAGCATGTGGTTAACTCACTTTGGTCCAACACATTCTTTACTCTTATACATTAAAACAACATAAAGGAAACTGTGTTAGAGACCAGTTGCCTCCACTGACAACTGAATTATTATTATGGTCCTAGGAGGGTCCTTGAATACTTTCCATGTCTTTAAATCCAGATACGGTACATATAGTGAAAAATTTGCAAGCATCCAACATAATCCCCCAGCCCCTTAAAAAAAAAAAAAGTAACATTATCCTATACACAAAATTACATAAAACCTCACAACATCCTTGGGAGGTAGATATCATTATGACCTTACATTTTTTAATCAAAATATTAACATTATAGTTTCAAATAACAACTCAATCTCGAAGTAAAAGACAGTCCACTGTTATGACATTTAGGGGAAACTTGCATTGTTTCTCCCATATACAAAGACTTGTTTTCCATATTGGTGGCCTGTGGGGTAGACTATATACAGCTTGGATACACAGATGCACAGTCTTGTGTTACGAGCTCACGCAGGTTTAAAGCCAACATGTCTCTTCTGAGTCCAAAGTGCTTAGAGGCAGCCGTCCCCAAACCCGGTTCACTGATCATTCTCAGAACCGTTCAGTCCTTCAGCCTTAGAGAACAGAGTCCTTTTTCTAGGGTGACCCAGGTCTAGCCTTTGGCTTTAGGTCACAACTGTCTTTATAGGCACTTAAATCCCGTTATTCTGCTTTTCTGAACTCTGCCCACAGAGAGTCTCTGAACTATACTGTTTGAGCACAAAAATAGTTCCCAATTTTTAAAAAGTGATAGGCATCTCTGTATCATAAACACAGAGGGAAAGGGGGTGGGGAGGTAGAAGAGGGTAAAGGGGAATAAATGGTGACAGAGAGTTGACTTTGGGTGGTGAACAAACAATACAATATACAGATGGTGTATTGTGGAATTATACACTTGAAATCTATATAATTTTATTATTAAATGTCACCCCCAATAAATTCAATAAAAATCAAGAGAGAGAGAGATCACCGTACATCTTCTTCTGCACAGCCTGATGCTATGTTCTAGGACAAAATGTTCTTCTCTTTTTTGACTCTTTGAGTCGCTGTGAAAGAGCTTAGACATGTCTGAGGGCTCAAATCTTGAGTGTCCCCGAGTTTCCAAATCTCCATTAGATACCTGTTCCCAGTGAGATATACTTTAAAAGTTCGAACTTTAAAAGATTTAACATTTGACATTTCCATTATGGTCTTATTGCCTGCTCTGGGATATATATATATATAT
>NW_006298628.1:4695098-4711613 GCF_000327345.1 Myotis davidii
CCCTTAAAACATTTAAAACCTCACATTTAGCAAAGGATAAAAAGAATAGTGATATAGAGGTTATTTGGAAGAACTTTATGTTGATGTTTTGGTAATACAGTGTTTCAACCAAGTAAAATTTTTTTAAAATTTTCTCTTGGCAAAAGAAGTCTGAGGTCATTTTATATCTGGGCCTTAATGAAGGTGGGCCTCCTAACAAAATGTTTAGCATTTAAAAGGTGAGAAGTTTTGTCACTGACAGTCAGAAACTGAGTCAGGACAGCTCAGAGGTAACAAAGCCTAAGATTGGCTGGCTTATCTGTACCAAGGCACGTGTCTTTTTGGTGATGGTGGTGGTGGGCAACGGGAGACACTTCCATTTAGTTCTCTGCTAGTAGGACATACCTAGGCCACAATTAATGAAAAAAATATTTGGGGAGGCAGTTCTTTTCCTTTCCCACCCTCACCCCAATTATGTCATCTTGGCTGCAAGGGAACTTTTCAGGGGGTGGTTGTTTCTCAGACTGTGGCGCCCTAGGTATGTGGTGAGAGGCCTGCTTTATAAGAGGGCTGATGGGAAATGAAGCAGAGAGACCTACTAGGCTCCTGTCCAGAGGGGCTGTGGCTGAGAAGGTAAATGTGCTGCCTGAAGCTGCTTTAGGACTTCCCTGTCCATCAGGGAAAGATGTGAGTCTCTGGGCATCTTGCTAAGATTCTCCTTCACCCTCTTCCCCTATCCCCAGCAGAGGATGGCAGGGGTCATTAGTCAGTAGGAGTGCCTACAGAAGGCAGTGTTTACCTATGTGGTGGTAACTACTACATACCACCTGGTTCAACTCTAAGATTTAAGAATGTGGAGCTTCCACATATAAATTTTATCTGGACTGGAAGTGCCCCCCATCCAGGCTCAGAATGTTACAATGAAAGTGCAGCCTTTGGAAGTCATTCAGAAAACCCATTATTCACAGGGAAAATGAGGGGCATATAGACAAAAAGCGTCCCTAGGTGGATGGGGTGGGCCTTAGTTTCACTACCTTGGGGTGCAAAAGTTGGTGTCTTCAGTGAAGACTTCCCAATAACCTGGCAGAAATGCTCGATTTCCCTAGCTTTCTTTCCTACTAATCCTTGCTTCCAGATACTTTCTTTTGTCCCCTGAAGAGTCAACAGGATGTGTGATATTTCAAGAATATAATAAGCAATGAGTATAACGAACCTGGCACAGCTTGGAGTCTAGGATTATGGAAACACAGTGATATAGTGAAGACTACACACCAAAACACATCTAGTCTTTTAGCTGAAATCTCCAACATGTTGGGACTGTTGCCATGGAATTTCACAAAATCTTTTTTCCTGAGACAGACGCCATGCTACAAAGAGGGGATAAGCCATTTGTGCAGTCAGAGGTGGAGCATTTTAATTACATAAACGAGTCTGAGCCTACTGCTCACACCCTTTAGAAATATCAAGGCAGATACAGAACACACACATTTACCAGGAACTTGGGATTCTTGGCTCTGGTAGGAATGTTCATGAAGCTGACTCTTCATTTGTAAATAGGCTCGGTGAAATTGTCCCTGGAAGCAGAATTTATTTTCCCTAACACAAGCTCTTACAAAGGAAAAAATAAAAAAGGCTTTGGCAAGCAGCTGCAGGTGCCAGTTTGTGTGTACACTTTGGGGAAGATCAAAATACCTTCCTGTTTTTTGTTCCTCTCCACCATCCTCTTCACATTCACAACTTGGTGGTTAAAGGAAAAACTTAACAACACTACCATTTTCACATCAAAGATATGTGAAACAGATATTCATATGCAGATTCTCTGCTTAATACTTAATGCTGCATAAATGCTTCCTTTTACAAACATTCATGGGTATTTAATACCCATACATTAAAAGCTTTGAAAAATAAGTGGTTAGGGCATAATCACATAAATTTAAAGTTGGAAGAGACCTTAGAGAATGTCTAAATCCAACTCTTATTCAAAAGTTGAGGCAACTTACGTCTTAAGAGTTTAAGTGATTTGCCCAAAGTCCTACAGCTAATTAGGGGCAAATGTGGAATTAGCAAACAGATTCTGTGACCCCTATTCCAGTGTTAATTTTACAATTATAACAGAGCTTTTCCTTGATAGCATGCTTCTCTTACGAGTAAAGATGACTAGAACCATCTGCAGAACTAAGATTAGACATTCAGGAATTTCTGCGGAATACAGTGGCTCCATTTAAAATGAGACAAAAAACGAAGAGCCTGCCAGTGGAGGTGTCCTGCCTCACCCCACCATGAAGCTCAGCTCTGACCTAAACAACATTCATGGTGTCTATCCCTGAGTCCTCTCCTGTGGGGAGAGGGAGATGAAGTTATCCTTTTTGGATTGTGTTTTTTTTTAAATGGTTGGAAAGTTTGCTTTGCGTCTGTACACTAATACTCTAGGAAGGAGACAAAGAACTTCAGGTAGTGGTGGTGTTGCTTTTTCTCCCCTGGTGCTGCTAAACCATCTTCCTCCTCAGAACCTAGCTCTATCCATCTTTTTTTTTTTTTTAATTCTCACCCGAGGATATTTTTTCCATTGATTTTTAGAGAGAGTAGAAATGAGGGAGGGGACAGGAGAATGAGAGAGAGAGAGAGAGAGAGAGAGAGAGAGAGAGAGAGAGAAACATCAATGTGAAAAAGACACATTAATTGGTTGCCTCCTACATACGCCCCTATTGGGGCTGGGAGTTGAACCTGCAACCCAGGTATGTGCCTTTGACCAGAAATTGAACCCAAGACCCTTTGATCCTTTGGTGTATGGGCTGACCCTCTAACCACTGAGATACTGGCCAAGGCCCAGCTCTGCCCATCTTGATCACCGGAAATGGATGCCATAGCTCACAGTGGACAACTTCCTGGAGTTTCCATGACCGTCTGTCTATATTGAAAACCATCAGTTTTTCTGTGTAGGATTTCTCCTGTAGATGACTTCTTTAACCCAAAGCAGCTTTTAATTGAAGACGGAGGGTAAAGAGTAGAAGCAGACGTATTATCAGATGACTTCGGGTTTTTGTTTTTTTTTGCTTATGTGATAAGAAAAGGATCTGATGTTCCAAGACTGAGTCTTCAGTTATTGATAACAGACAGTTATTTTGTGGATAGTCTTTTCCATGCTATTAGACTCTAATTGGGATGGGGAGATTAGATGCTAACTCTCGGCCTTTTGTTAAATGCAGAAGGACAAGACTTCCCATCAGGTCACTGGCCAGCTCTTCTGTGTGGACCTGGGTTCATGGCCTTTTGGCACCCTTGGCTGACAAGAGTGTTTCATGCAGCACTACGGGGGGACTCTTCCAACTGGCAACAAACTCCATGGTATGCCTGTCCTATTGATGCAAAAGAAAGTGACCAAATACTTCTCTGGTTTTTAAATATCATAAAATCCATGTCCCTGATGGGAAAACAAAGGTTTCACAAAAGTAGTAACATTGGCATTATCTGCAAACAACTTCTGAATGGAGACAGTGTTTCTCTGTTGCCCACGTGAGCATGACCCTCTGGATACTAAAAATGGTACAAAAAAGAGTTTGGAACTGAGTTTGTTTTGAGAGTGATTTGTTAGGTAGGGGTATCGGTTTTTAAAAACAATGTGGAATGCTCAGGCGTGAATCATCTCTGGGGCCAGATGTTCACTTCAGCATGGCTCTGTGTTCTCCTCGGGCTATATGAGACGAAAACTCATACCGATCATGGCTTCGATACCCACACATGTTACACTCAAAAGGATCACGAAAGCCGTGGCAACCCATGTGAATGGTGAACATCACATAATCCAGAAAGAGGACTCGACAGTGGTCACACCGAAACACATCCATCATCTCCCCTTCTTTGTTGATCACTTTGATGGAGTCTCGTGGGCAGATGGGTGGGGGCTTGAGGAGTTCATAAGAGCGGGGTATCTCTTTCAGAAGTGGTATCCCATTGCGGGCCCGAGGAGGGACCAGGTGATTTTGCTGGTAGATGTGATTCTGGCGTTCTTCATGGTTGCTGTCAGTGTCTGTGGAGTCATGGCCACTATTGTTGGGGGAGAGGCCTCTTTCAGTAGGTAGGCTCTTCTCTGGCAGGTGGATCTGTTTCTTTTCCAGGTCCTGCACGGCACCATTCGGCATCTCTGCACGGGTAAGGGCTATGGGATATATGCTGCTGATAACTGGGACCATCTCTGAGGTGGGAGCAGGCGGCGTCTGGACTAAGGGGCGCAGTGCCTCGGCACCAAGATAGCTGATGGCATTATTGATGGCTTGGTCCATCATCCGGGTTTGTATTATCTCACTCTCTTTCTCGTACATATAGCTGGGATTATAGTTGATATCAAAGCAGTGGCGCTTCTCGCCTAGAATAAGTAAAAAGAATGAATTACAAAAGGCAGAGCAATTATAAAATGATTTTCCAGAGTCCTTGAAAAGAGAGGAAGGACATGTTGCTTGCAGGTACACCCAACCCTTGCAGAATGGTTCCATACGGTGCTGACGTCTCAGGGGACAGTGGCTGACAGCACACGTCAGGGCAGTCCACATAAATTAGGTTAGCAGGCAAAAGGGGAGTCAGAGATGTCATTACGTTGAAACTACAATGTGAGTTGTTTCCACTGCTCTTGTCAGAGGGAAACTCTGGAGGAAATGAAGCAGAGAACACGAGGACAAGGTTTAGTGGGGGCTCCTTGTGCAGGGGCACGGGGGCGTCTGCACTTCTGTGCATGAACTACTAAGACACAGTCAATTCCCCAACTTTTATTTTGCTTGTTATTTTCTCCTGGTAACACTACGGGAGCCAGCGGGATGGACGTATTGCCAAAAGCGGGGATGATGTATGACTGGCCTGCAGCTTTTAAAATAGCTACAGAGGTAGAAATAATAGCTCCAGAAACTCCCCACTCCCTACACTTGCCACTCCCCAAACACATCAGCCACCAGACAGACTGAGATTTAAGTAAAAGAGCTTCAAATGTAGAAAGTTTTAGAAAAGCTTTCTTGATGAACGATCATGATCTTTGTCCCTTTCATAAAGTGTGTGATTCTTTTGCTTAAAAAAAGGTATCACTAATATATATGTGATCATTAGGACCTATCTCACACTTAACTGAAAAAATTATTTGTGGTCACCCTTTCCTACTTCTCATGTCAAACTGCTGAGAGATTTTGAAAACAGAGTTTAGCCACCTTTAGGGCGTGTGGGTGTTGTGTGTTAGAAAACCAAGGCTCTCTGGCCACAGGAAAGGCAGGAGCGGGGCCTACAGAGATGGCAGATGTGCTCAGTGGTGAGTGGCAGGTCAAAGGGAGAGAAGCGGGAAAGATGTGTCAAGAGCTGGAAGTGGGCATAAATGTGATGCTTTTTCGTTCTGCAGACATTGGGTTCTGGAGAGATTTGCTGAACCATACCCTCTCTTCTGTAACATTTCTTAGGCATGCTGTGGTTCCAAAATTTGTCACCACCAGACAGTAAAGGGTTCAACAATGAAAAGCCAATATAAGAAAACAGAAGGATTAGAAGAACAAGTTCCTTTTCTTGAGATCTTTCCAACCTAATAGGAGAGAAATAAGATCTGTATATATGGAACTGGAGAAAAATGCTAAAAGTTGTGAAAGAGATGTGCCCTATGGAGGCCTTTGATTTTATTCTAAATGCCACGTTTGAAGCATTTAAGCAGGAGAGTAATGTGTCTTCTGTAAAAAGAATTATAAGGCAAGGTGGTTTGGTACAAATCATTTACTTAAGTGTTAAATGAATGCAAACATTTCAGGAATACTTGGGGTAGGGAAATCATTCTTGGATAACCTAAATTTTGAGAAGAGTCTTGAAATGGTAGGATTTTAATTTTTTCATAGAGGTAGGCGGGACATCCTAATTGAGGGAGAAGCATGAATGAAGGTAGAAAAGGGGGTCTACAGCAGGGAAGACTGAAAGTCTGGATATAGCTAATATCAGACAAATGAAATAAAGTATTTCTCAAGCTTCACTTAATCCTTCACATTCTGCAATATTCACACACTAGGGTGGTTTGGTGGTTGACAGTATGAACATTAGAGTCACATGGACTGGATTTGATGCTGGCTCATCAGTTACTAGTTGCATGACCTTGGGCAAGTTACTTAACCTCTATGGCTCCAAGTCCTCTTGTAAAATGGGGATAATAATCGTATCTACCTCGAAGACTCCCTGGTAAGCATTTAGAACAGTACCTGGCACACAGAAAATACTTGGTCAACATCAGGGTTTTTTTGTTTTGTTTGAATCAGTTTCCTTTCTTTCTTTTATTAAAATAAGTCAGTTTTTTAAGAAAACGGTGTCACGCCTTAGTCAGTTTGGCTCAGTGGATAGAGCGTCAGCCTGGGGACTGAAGGATCCCAGGTTGGATTCTGGTCAAGGGCACATGCCTGGGTTGTGGGCTTGATCCCCAGTGGGTGGTGTGCAGGAGGCAGCCGATCAATGATTCTCTCTCATCATTGATGTTTCTATCTCTCTCTACCTCTTCCTTCCTCTCTGAAATCAATAAAGACATATATATTTAAAAAAAAAGAAAAAAAAGAAAACTGTGTCACTAATATATATAGAAAACCAGAATCACTTGCCACAAAAAGAAGGTAACTATGAAAAATAAAGATGATGAAACAGAGTAATCAATTCAATTTTGATCAGACTCTACTGTTAGTACTTGAGACAAAGATCTGCCCTGTCTTTGTTCAAAACAGAAATCACCAAGAGTGTTCAACAACTAGCATTAAAATAAGTTTCAATCTTTCTTCTTGATATAACCAGGGAGATTGAAAAAGAACTAAAAAGAAAATAAATTTCTTGCCATGTGGATCAAGGTTTTTAAAAGTCCTGTGGGCCTCCTGGCACTTTGTATCCCACATTTTGGGAGATACTGAAAAAGGTAACACATGGTGGGACCACATGATGGGCATTCTGAACGGTCAACCATAAGGTTTGGATTTGAATAAACAGCAAACCACGTCATGCCCTTGAGCAAGGGAGGCTTGTGGTCGAAATGTTGTTTTCAGGATATTAATGTAACAGCAATGTGTAAGATGAACCAGAACATAGAGAACTGGAGCTAGAAAGACCAGCTAAAAGATTCAATGTAATCGAATGGATTTGTCCCACATCCCCACTATCTTAAGGCCAACCTGATAGACTTTAGACAAATACCTGAGAGAGAAAATATGCAAAGAAAAACATCCTGCCTTGGCAACTCAACAAAAAGCAACAGAAAAGCAGACATTTGCTTCCTTATTTCAGCTTCCAGATCAGATGTATCTTTGATCAAGGCTGTTTGGAAGAATGAGACTGACAACAGGAAAGCCAGCTAAGGTCACAATTGTTCATTCCCTAAGAGTGAACAGAAGTGATGAACTTTGGTTTCTTGGCCTTTTCAAGGTTACTGATGATTTTCCCGTGTGGCCAGCTCACTCACCTCCCCATACCAGGGTCCCTGAGAATCTTTTTATCTTTTCTCCCAACAAAGAGGCTCCATAAATTTTCTAGGGTGGGACAGGTACAACACAAACTCTGTTCTTATCCTTTCTCCCAAGAGTTGGTTATACTTCATTAGGCTGACAATTTCACAATCTATACCACCTGCAGCACATGTCAGAGAACAGCTGAGTGCTAAAGTTGTAAGAGGCAAAACATTAAGAGGAAAATGAACCCCTGGATGAGTGGAAATAGGTGACTGTGTTCTGCGGTTAACGCAGACCATTGTTCATTGTGAAGAGGATGGGAGAGCCTCAGATCTTCACGTGCACGCACCCTGCAGTCATCAGATCCCCTCATCTCTGGGTTACGGTAACTTGAGTCGTGCAGATGATTATCAGTCACCTGTAGACTCGATGACTCAATGTGTATGAAACTCAGAAGGGGTAAGCTACAGTAATTGAAAAGCCAACAGCTCACGTTTCTTTAGTAACACACTCATAAAAAAGGTTAGTCAAACCACAGCAGTGTAACTGCTCCCAAACCTGCACGGCGCCTCTAGTTCAGCTTCTAGTCAAAATCATACCACACCTTTGAATGACTAATGATAGCAGCTTTAGGCTGAATTAGAGGTTTTGCTTCCAATGAAAATACAAATGGCAACAACAAGTCCTAAGTTTAGAAACCAAGGCTGCTTGGTTGGGCCATTCCCTACCGTTGATTTTTTAAAAAAATATATTTTTATTGATTTCGGAGAGGAAGGGAGAAGGACAGAGAGATGGAAACATCAATGATGAGCATCATTGATTGGCTGCTCCTGCACACCCCCTAATGGGAATGGAGCCTGCCCTTGAACAGAATCGAACCCAGGACCCTTCAGTTTGTAGGCCAACGCTCTATTCACTGAGCCAAACCAGCTAGGGCAGTGGTTCTCAACCTTCTGGCCCTTTCAATACAGTTCCTCATGTTGTGACCCAACCATAAAATTATTTTCATTGCTACTTCATAACTGTAATGTTGCCATTGTTATAAATCGTAATGTAAATATCTGATATGCAGGATGGTCTTAGGCGACCCCTGTGAAAGGGTCGTTCGACCGCCAAATGGGTCGCGACCCACAGGTTGAGAACCGCTGACCTAGGGCCTGTAATTACTTTTAAAGGTGTTGATCCCTAATATTTAGGCTTTGGTAACACTACTAAGCAACCACCTGTCCTGAATTGCTGGAATGTGGCCAGGGTATATGATTGTTGGCTTCTAAGTGCCAACTTCAAAGTACAGAATCACAGCCTAAAGCTAAAAGGGACCTTCACTGAGCATGTGGATTCCATCCTCTGCCTTTAGGGTCAAGGTACAAGACCTACCACCCTAATCTGTTTACTTCTGGTCTTTATAATGCACAGTACCCAGCACTGTGCCTTACATTGTAATACTAATAAGAATAGTTACTATTTATTGAGCCTCTACTATATATCCAGTGCTGTCCTAGGTACTTTATATATTGCCTCATTTTACCTAAGATGAATTATCATCTCTTAGACATATGAAGAACCTAAAGTGTAAACAGGTTGATTAACTTGTTGAGGTTGCTCAGTTGGTAAAATGGAGAACCAGGATGTAATCCCAGTATGTGTTTCAGCATTAACTGCTGTTTCCTGGTCGCTACCTTGCCCAAGGTGGCACAATCCCAGCACTGCTTTGTTCTTTAAGGACCAGCACCATGCATTCAAGAAATATCTATGATGCAGAATTGTGATGTCTGCAAGGTGTTCAATGGAGTGTCTGGCATATGTAAGAACTCAATAAATGATAGATCTATCATCATCATCACCATCACACCATTTTAGGAGCTTTGAGGAATACACACATAATTGCAATCCATAGGAGATGCAGCATTTACACAGTTTCTTACAAATCAATATCCTTAATACTATGTGGTGAAACCAAGTATAGAGTAGCCAAGAGAATGAAAAGTACAGACCACTTCTCAAATATGCCACACATAATACGGCACAAATATCAATCTATTCTTTAAAGTTTTCTTACAATGGGAGGTGGTGGTAGTGATGGGAGGTGGTGGTAGGGAGGTAGTGGAGACAGACATATATATAACATAAAGCAGACGGTTAACCTTGCTTTGAGTGCAGAGGGAGAGAGCTCAGGAGAGTAGGGGAATTAGACCATGTGTACCTTTAAGGGCAGATGTGAGGGTGGGCACTTCAGACAGAGCATGGGAAGAACATTACATGGAAGCAGAACAGTATAGAAGTGTGAGTACATTGTGGCTGAATGAAGGGAGTAGTTGGCTGAAGTAATAATATTAGAAAAGGTAAATTGGAGACAAAGTGTGGAAGGCTCAGACTGCCTGCATTGTTTGGATTTTATTCCAATGGGGAGCCACTGGAAGTTTTTTTTTTTGAAGAGGGGGAAATGATTTAAACATTATAAAAATAACACAATTCCAATATTACCATCATCATGATGGGTAATGTGAAATATTCAGATTTGCTTTGTTTTTAAGTTTCTTCAAGTCACTTGAATGTATTGCTGCTACCTTCATACAATTTTCCATGTGTATTATCACTTACTGCAAGCATATATCCAAAAAGAAAAAAGGCAGGTTAAGTAGGGCAAATGGAATATCTGATGATGATTATAGCTCTAATCTCAATCTAAATAAGACTAAAGTGACTAACACTTCTTCCAGGAGGAGGAAAGCAGAGGGGAGCCACAGAATAAGAAGCAGGAAGGAGAGAGAACAGAGAGAGCTGTGGGGGTGGCAGTGAGGAAAACTGAGCTGCATGTAGACCACAATTTTTTTTTATGCTGCAGAAGTCTTGTCCTCTGTGAAGTGCTACTTGGATGGTGTCTGTCCTGATGGAGTCACCAGTGGGAGATAACGTCTTTTCTCAAGAAAACACACCATGGGGGGAGGATGAAGAGGGTAAAAGGGCCACATATATGGTGATGGAAGGAGAGTAGACTTTGGGTGGTGAGCACACAATGAAATAAGAAATGATGTATCACAGAACTATAAACTGGAAACGCATATAATGTATTAACCAATGTCATCCCAATAAATTCAGTAAAAAAAATGAGAACACACCCTTGAAGGAGAACGACTGCCCTTTTTCAGAGCTTTTCTTCCACGAGCTTCATGTCTAAACTCATCCCTGTCCACAGCCCCCGTGTCCCACACATGACACACACTGCTCTGGGTGCCCCTTAGACTGCAGTACTTTTCAGCTCTAGGTTCTGGCCCTGCTCTGTCACCTATCTCTCTGACCCCCTTTCCCTCCTTGGTAAAAGAACTTCACAGGGTGGTTCCTAATGTCCCTTCAAGATCTAAAATGCTATGACTTAATACATATAGGAGCATGGATTCCAGCCTTTTGGGACAGGGTGGGAGAAGTTACTTTGTGCTTTTAGAAACAGGTATTAAAACTGCTGCTGTCACTCTGTTAACCAAAGCGGATAATTTCTCTTCAGTTACTTCACAGGAGAATTGATGGTGTTTGCTGAAGTGTCAAAACCTCACTCATATGTTTACCGCAGGTGAGTGAGATATTTTTTCATGTTCATTTAGACATGAAAACTTCCTTTAATAAAGTCATGCATAAAATAAAATAAGGAGATGCTATGGTCTGAATACCACATCTGTTTTTGGAAAAAGAATGAAAATCAGAAAAAGCAATATGCAGAAATGTCATCATTTCCCTCCTCCCCTCAGGAAAGAAATCTGGCCTCGATTTTGAGCCAAGTACTTGAAGATGGCCTAGTTAGACGTATAGTCCAACAAGTTTATAATAGGAGAAAAAGATTCAGAGAAAGGACAACCCCTAAAAGGGTTGGGCACTAAAAGTAAAGTCTTCTTGCTCTTTGAAAAGAACAACTAAGAATAATTATTTTGATGATGGAAGGTGCTGATTTCTAATGAATGCGTGTCAATTTATTTCCCATTTTAGAGAAAGTGATACAAATTTATTGGAGAATTAGGGAAAAATGATTTTATTTTTCTCCTATTGATGTAATTGCACTCTTACTCTTCAATAGAGTCATGGTTTTTGTGTTTCTAACTGCGTTTAAACTTAATCCAATAGGTCCCTCTTCCGCAGTTCGATTCTAATGGATGAGAAATGTTACCTACTGGTAATTATCTCTAGCCTGCTGGGAAAGTATCAGGCTGACCTGATTATATAATTTTACCCTTACCCTCATAGTTCAAGAGGGCAGGGAAGCCAAGGTATGTCTGAGTGCTGTGCAACTGTCAGCAAGGATTAAAGAGAGTGACTCATTCTTCCTTCACACTTTACCCACTGCCATTTCCCTGGCAGCTGATCTTTTCAGAGAACGGAGAGGAAATATAGGAGAGAGAAGAGAGGAGAGAAGAGGGGAGGAGGGAAACATTAGCCCCTTATATTTTACATCACTTCATATCACATTGTCATAATGTTCCTTTTCCAGCCCCCCTTGATATTTTCTATCAAAAAGATTGATTCAGTTAGATGACTAAAAAGCTTATAAAAATATCTCTAAAAGGTTCAGGATATAAGGTAATGCTAGAAGATTAGAACAATGTTTAGACACAGGAATATCACGTGCGTGGCAGGAGCTTTATAACCATCTCATGATGAATGAATGGACAAAAAAGTGAATGAACAAGCAGTGATTTCTAAGTCAGATATATGACTGCTGAGCTAACACAGCTGTTTTATAGAATCTCAGATTCATCTTATTAAAAATACCCCTAAAATATATGATATGGTTCCTAACATAAACACCATACCTATACAACCTTGAGAAAAGAGTTATATAAAGTCATTCATAAGAGCTTGATAAACACAAAGGGTATTCATAATTGCTACCTTTTCTAACTCATCTCACAGACTTGTAGAATGATAGAGCTGGGAGGGACCTTTCTGATCACTTCATCACCTATTCGGTCTCCTCATTTCACAGATGAGTAAACAGAGGCCCAGAAAGGTTACATGATTTGTCTAATCACACAAACAGTTAAGAAATGACTGAGCTAGAATCAGAACCTGGGTCTTTTGGCTTCTAATCCAGGGTTCTTCCTACTGCACTATACCACAACTTACCAAAAAACTTCCCCAATTATTTGGGTGCCCTGAAGCTCTGCAGTTACTACACCTCAGTGCAAATTAAGAGCTAACTCTACTGGGTTTCTTGATTCCACAAAGAGAGAATGTGATGGGTTCAGAAGATGAAAGAAATCAACCTACAAGATCAGTATCTCTCATGAGTCTGGAAATGGAGGCATGAAAATCCTCTGGTCACAATGGTAACAAACAAATGGAACATCAATCCCTGATGCAACGAGTAAAATGACATGGACCTGGACATATGAAACATGTGGGTTTTTGTTGGTTTGTTCATGTTAATCCTCACCCAAAGATATTTTTCCATTGATTTCAAGAGAGAGTGGAAATGAGGAGGAGAGAGAAACATTGATGTGAGAGAGACACATCGATTGGTTGTCTCCCACGTATGCCCCGACCAGGGCCAGGGATTGAAACTGCAACCGAGGTACATGCCCTTGACTGGAACTGAACCTGTGACTCTTCAGTCCAAGGGCTGACTGAGCAAAACTGACCAGGGTAAAATATGTGTTTTTAAATCCATGAAAATACCAAAGCAACTTTTATTATATTAGGTAGGGCTGTGGCTCAACAATAGGTGTGGGGTAGCTATAAGAACTAGGTACTTTCTCTCATATTTTAGTTCTCTTAGACCAAAATGCATTGACCATAACTGAATTTAAATTAAGGCACTTTACATTTTTTTCTTGCCCATTTCCCCCCATGAACCTCCCCACATCAGCTAGAGTCAAAACTTCCCCGAATTAAATTATGCTCATGGCATAGAATAACAATCAAAGCTTTCTTCTGTACTCCAGTCACAACTTCTTCATATAAGCAGAGCTCAAAAGAGATATGAGCAACATCTTAAAATAATATCTTGACATCACAATTGGTCCACTGTGCCTAACTCCATATGGAAGTCACTACATACCTCCTGACATCTTTCACCAAGGAGAGGAAAGATGGTAAGGAGGAAGGGGGTCTCTCTGAACTAAAATGCAACAACTATAGTCTGACAAAATTTATTCTTAAAGTGACTAAAAGGGTACAAACACTTTTCAGCTAATCAAAATAAGTAAGCATAAATATCAAGTTAGGTAATTTTGAAAAAATGGGTTCTTTCATTATATCTCTATAATTCACATAAAATGTCAGCCTGTAAGAAATTATCTAAACCAGAATAAATTAACAAGATTTAAAAAGCAGATAGGCACTTAATATCGGTAAAAGCTATTGAAAAGAATAAACACAGAAGGACTGGAATAAGACATCAACAGCAACAGCAGCTTTGGAAACACAGACTGACAGATTTCTAAAATATCATTGGTGTCGAGCGAGGTCTATTTTCATGTGATAACTATTTTTGTTCAATAGCACTTTCAATTTATAGCAAAACTGATACATTTAATTCAGCTGCCTACTTCACAAATACAAATCTATTTTAAATATCATGGTCTTGTTTATATAAGCATCTGGGACAGTTCAGCAAAATATCTCTGCCCTTCAGCAGTCCTAATACTTTAATGGACATAATTATTTCTTAGTCATCTCCTTATGTTGTATTTTTTGACAATGTGAAGACCAATGGCATAAAAATTAACTCCAGTAAGATAAATGACTAAATCAAATCTTATTATTTAAATCTATGTTTTCCCAAACACTTTCTCTAAAGCCAATTATGAATCAAATTCAAGAAAATATGGCAATACGTTTTAGAGCATGACAAAAGTTTTGAGCATGATAACGGAACCAACTTTGTACAATATAATTACAAAAGATTACAAAAAATGTTATCTTGAACATCTTACTTGCACAAACTCATGCAACATAGGTCACTCAGAATAAAGAGGAAGGCATAGCATTTTAAACACCAACTCCATTTAGGAAATTGGATACCAAATACTCCCATCTTCAGTTGTGAAGATTCTTTAGTTAAAATATTTTATTCTATTTGCTCTAGTTCTCAAAATGAATCACGAAAAATAAACGTGAGCAATGGAAAACCAATAACCTTATTTTAACAGAAATGAAGTTAGGAAGGGCCTGTGTACTAAGCGTCCTATGTTATCTCATTCAAACTATCTGCCAACAACAGCAGGAAAGGGGTTTCTTCTTACCGATGAACTTCTGAGGCATTGAGCTTTTTCGTTTGGCCACATTGCTGGCTAATCTGTCCAGAACGAGAGCTCTTTCACTTCCCATCTCTGCTTTGAGGTGTCTTGCCTCCGCACTTGCTGGTTTGGGAAAATGTAAAAAGAAGAGGGGGGAAAAATTGGTAAATGGGGAAGAACAACAAATAAACTGGAAGAAAAAATGTCAGATATCTGGTACATAATCTTTTGTTACCGGTTATTATTGCTCAGATTCTTGCCCGGGGGACCTGCTGTGGTCAGTGAAGACAGCAACAGGGCACATTCAAATCTTGCAGTCCTTACGCTGAGATGGAAAAGCCCACCCCATCCCCAAACAGTACCTTCATTAGCAAGAGGAAGTATTAAATAAACAGAATGGACGTGGTTGGTTGCAAAAAGATAGAGAGATCTTCTAACCTCCGATCAGCCTTCTTTCTGATTCTGAGTAACTGCGTGTGACACCTGCAGACTGATATAATTCTTCTTAACAACTTTGGGAAAAAAAAAAAGTATGGTGCCCCAGATTTACTGCTCTGTTTATGTTAATAGCACTTTTGAAAATAGATACTCTTACCCAGACAGCAAGAAATCTACTCAGTGATTTGTGTATTGAAATTGTGAGTGGTTTTTTTCTTTCTTTCTTTTTTTCCCCCCAGCATGCTTCTTTCAGTTCCTATCTTTTAAAATTCTATTTCTCTGGGCTCTGCATTATCTGTTTCATATGCTCTTCACATTTAAAAATGGTCTCAGTTAAAATTTCCCTGAGCAACACGTCTGTCTTGAAATTAAAGAGCAATTTGTATAATGCATCTTTATTACATTTCTAATGAAAAAATGTGAATAAAAATTGCCTAAGAAAGTGATCTAATTGTTAATCCACGAACAGACCTTCCAGTGGTGTAGGCCTGTGGTTCCCAGCTGTGCCACCGATTATGAGCATGTAAGACACACCTATGCGCAGGCCCCACTTTCAGATCAATTAAATCAGGATCTCTGGTGTAGGGGCCTAGGCAACAGGTTTGTAAAGGTCTCCAAATTATTATAAAATGCAGCCAGAATTGAGAACTACTAGAAGAATATCTAATCAACTAAACAGTTAGTGGGAATAAATATAGTATAATTTACTCTTGTACAGCAAGCAGTCCCCTATAAGAGTTCATGCTTAAAGTTCAGAGATACAAGCTGCTCTAAATATAGGGCTTTAAACTTTAACACGATTCTACTAAACCCAAGCTAGAGACCAGCAAACTTTTTTTGTAAAGGGCCAGATAGTAAATATTTTAAACTTTAATGGGACACAAATTGTCTGTGTTCCATAGTCTCTTTGGTTTTTTATTTTTATTTTTTTAAAATATATTTTATTGATTTTTTACAGAGAGGAAGGGAGAGAGATAGAGAGTTAGAAACATCGATGAGAGAGAAACATCGATCAGCTGCCTCCTGCACATCTCCTACTGGGGATGTGACCGCAACCCAGGCACATGCCCTTAACCGGAATCGAACCCGGGACCTTTCAGTCCGCAGGCCGATGCTCTATCCACTGAACCAAACCGGTTTTGGCCTCTTTGGTTTTTTAAACTCAACCCACCACCCTTTAAAAATGTAAAAACCTCTGTACACAATCAGGCTGCTGGCTACATTTGGTCTGAGGGTCACAGTTTGCTCACTCCTGCCCTAAGCAAATATACTGTGATACTACAGACAGTTCTCTCTGTTTCATTGTAAGCATTTCAGGAGGTCCTAATTAAAATGAAGGATCCATACATTTCTAAAGTCTTTAAGGAAAAAGGAATTGGTTTTAGTTACATAATGAGAGTAAAAGGCAAGTGATAATTGCAGAATACATCCACCCCACTCCC
>NW_006298628.1:4711641-4718125 GCF_000327345.1 Myotis davidii
ATACATAGACTTAGGAACTGTCAATGCTTGTTCTGAAGTTGAAGAGTTTGTTGAGTGAAGAGTTTTTAATATACGGAAATAATGTCACCAATTCTATGATCTCTCAGTGAGAGAACACTGGTCACCTATGCAGTAAATGAGACAGAGGAAGACTTCCAGGGCAAGACTATCAAGTATGGTCAGGGCAAAAGAGCAAAAGCCAAATTAGAAAAAGAGAAGTCAAAGTATTAAATCTTTTTTCATTTTTTTATTGGCATGTTTTGATTTTTTAAAAAAACACTATACCAATCATTACACAATAAGTTATAAACTCAGGATTTTTAAAAATCAGAAATAAAATGGAATCTGGCTCCAGAAATGATTAAGAAGATGATAATAATGGTCATACTTACTATACTTTGTGAGTTTCTTATAAAAAATATAATTCTATGTTCTAAAGAAATAAATCCCACCCTCCAGTTTAAGCTATTAACAATACTATTTGTGTAATGTAAACAGTAAGGTCAGAGTAAGAGGCTTGCAACTTTGGGGCTAGTGGTGAGGTACTGCAACTTTGACAGCCATTGTAAACAACTGGCACTTTAGTGACAAGACACTGCTATTGAGTGAAGTGTATCAAATTCTGTCCAGCACAGGGATAAGTTTAAATGACCAAACAGGAAACTATTATATATATATTATTTCCTTTCACACAAACCACCACCAGATGTGGTAGTACCCAGAGCAGAGAGATGAAAGACAAAGGCCTGGGATTTGAAATAAGTTCCTGAGGCTGTTAGGAGGCTTTTTCTCAGAAGCATCAGAGAGGCAAAACTTGTGCTTTGACTGGGAACATTCATTCTGGTTTGAGCACCTTTGAGAGGATTAAATCCAGGTAAGGCTCCCCCCACACCCTGTATTTATTATAAAAAAGATTTAAAGTGAAATTAGAATGAAGAACAGTACTTTGGGAATTTTTAACTTTATCCCCATTTTACCACTATTCTTATAAGTCTCTTCAGTCACTATTCTAATGGCCCTGTCCTTACCCAGAGGTAAGGCCGTTTAGTTCCAGGACTTTCCCCAAGCATTCTGCTGCCAGTCTAGTTTCCCCTCTTGTCTCTCAGTAGCCACTGTCTACATTTTACCAAAGTCACTATCAATTACCACAGCAGTTGTCTGAGGACACATACTCAATAGCCTCTATATTTGGGAGGATGCCAAAGCGGGGATACATTGACCTAAATAACGTAATTAGGGCATGTCACTAAATGGCAACGCTCTGAGATAACATCACCTTTTTATCCCTGGTTACTCACCAACCTTGTCTTGACAGTTATTTCTAGATAAATCATACCCTGTAAGTCAGTGACCAAATGACTCACGTTTTTAAAAAATGAAATTCTGGAGGTTATGGATAGACAGATAATTTGAGGCATAGGTGGAGACTTTCCCATTTCCATAATTCTGGTTAGATTGAAAGAAATCCTCTGAAACTAAACCAAAGGGCTTCTTCCACCAACACCCTCACTCAAAATATCAAATCCATGAGTCCAACTCTCACTGTATGTGTGAATATACTCTAAGCAGTGGTTCCCAACCTTCCTAATGCCTCGATCCTTTAATACAGTTCCTCATGTTGTGGTGACCCCCAACCATAAAATTATTTTCGTTACTACTTCAAACTGTAATTTTGCTACTGTTATGAGTTGTAATGTAAATATCTGATATGCAGGATGGTCTTAGACGACCCCCGTGAAAGGGTCATTCGAACCCCAAAGGGGTCGCGACCACAGGTTGAGAAACGCTGCAAAGATTAAGTTAATCTTTATTGAGTTAAATACTTTCTAATTGGCAAGTTAGGCAAAGGCTAAACTTTCCATTGAATATGCTGCACTGTCATTTTCTTTCCCAAACTGCTAGTCTTTGCCTTGCAATTCTTGGCCAGCTGCTGTGCAATACCACTAAATGAGTGCCCTTCAAAACACAAATAAATGCTTTTGACTTAGACAATTTTTTGTGGGTTACAAAGAGTTTAGATAATACACAAAAAAGGAAGAAAAAGGAGACTATTGGCTTTCGGTCCTCTGCTTCAACTTTAGGACCCAACTGTCTATTTATACAAACAGTCTAGACTTGTTATCTTGCTGCATCATGTCTCAGAAATGTAAGTGGAGGGAAACCAGTTTGGCAAGATAGTAAGGGAACAAGATAATGGGTTTAAATGATGAAATAGGAAATCCGTTCCTGGGTGGTGTTTGGCAGTTTAATGTTGCAAGGGGTGGGTGTGGGGATATGGGATTGTGGCGAGGAACTGCCTGCACACTTGGTTCATGGAAGAGCATAGGAGTGGGACTGTAATTCTGGATCAATTCCCTTCATATCACTTGCCTAGTATATATAGTAAATACACAAATTTTCATTAGAAAAATGATTTTAAAGACATGCTAAAAAAATAAATAATGAAATGAATATGAAGTCTTAATTACAGAATAGATTACTACTTTTATTTCTGTGCAAGTCTGAAATAGTTTGGTTTTTGTTAACTGTTCCCATGATGCCATTTCTCTCTCAAAGGAACTGCAGATTTAAGTATGTAATTTGTTGTATTTTTGTTTTTGTTCAAAATCCTTCATTAGATCTTGAAGTGTTAAATAGAGCTCAAGTAAAAGGCATGCTTCCTGCCCCTTCTATGGTGTCAGTAGCTAATGGAGAGTGGAACAAAGGGGTGTTATTGTGCAATCAGAATTGTCTAACAAGAGATTGCTATCAAAGACTAAGGAAGGTTCTAACAAAAAAGTTACATAAAATTACTGCCTTTTTTAGCAAGTAGAATGAATATTATCTGTAAGATGGTATCAATTTTTTAAAATATATTTTTATTGATTTAGAGATGAAAGGACAGAGAGAGAGACACATCAATGATGAGAATCTTTGGCTGCCTCCTGCACACCCCCCACTGGGGATTGGGCTCGCAACCCGGGCATGTGTCCTGACCAGAATCGAACCGTGATCTCCTAGTTCATAGGTCGATGCTCAACACTGAGCCACGCCAGCCAGGTGATAGTATCAATTTTTAAGCAAAATAATCAGTTGGGAAAATAGACTTTTAAAATGTTTTAAACTTTTTCTTTGGTCTGCTACTTGATAAGTTTATTCAGAAACTCTCATGCTTCTATTAGCACAATTGAAACAATGAAAATGAAGATAAAAGGTTTTGACTCCTACATTCTAAAATAAATGTAATTATCTAATTACTTAAAAAATCTTCTAATTGCTAGAACTTGTCAAACAAAAATATGTCCTGGTCCAAGTATGCATAATTTGTGTGAAATGAGGCTAAATGAATCTCTATATAAACTGTTAGTCCCTCTCTGGAATAAGGATCAAACTAATGAGAAAATGAAATTTGTGGGCTTCCCTATTCATTCTTCTTTTCATATATACTGCATTAAGACAGCAGAATTGGAATATCTTGATCATATCACTTGTGACATCTCGTGAAGAAATGTGGCCTGAAGTAACAATATCACACATATCTCTTTTAGACCTCTGTATTATGTCAATAGATCAAGTGCCCATTCCCTTGTTGGATTATCTTGACAAACAGCTCTGACACAGAGCCTGACACATAGAGAATAAAACAAATGCTACCTGAATAAGAGAAAAATGATTAGTAAGGTCAGAAGTTCTATTGCTCAATGTGGCTTTCTTTCTTTCTTTTTTTTTTTTTTTGCAGTAATTTATTTTAATTTTAATTTTTATTGATTTTTTAAAAAATATATTCTATTGATTTTCTACAGAGAGGAAGGGAGAGAGACAGAGAGCCAGCAACATCGATGAGAGAGAGACATCGACCAGCTGCCTCCTGCACACCTCCCACTGGGGATGTGTCTGCAACCAAGGTACATGCCCTTGACCAGAATCGAACCCGGGACCCTTCAGTCCGCAGGCCAATGCTCTGTTCACTAAGCCAAACTGGTTAGGGCTCAATGTGGCTTTCTTTTGCAGACTAGACTCCCGCCCAAAGCCTTTCTATCTGCTCTGCTTCCATAAGGGTCTACTTCCTGCTGCGGGCGGGTGGTGCCAAGGCTTGGCTCTCACACTAGGCACTTCAGTTTACAGCAAGCACTTGATGAAGAAGTGCTGCATCCACAGTAGCTATGGAGCATCATCACTTCAAAAGCTAGGGATGAAGGGTAAGGTACACCATTGGTGATACTCTAATCATCAGGCTCAGAATGGAACACTATGTCTAGACTGGGATTCCCAAATTTTAAGAAGGACACCATATAGAAAGCAATGGCAATCATTAAAGTATTGGCTTGTGTTGGATTAAATATTCTTTACATTTTGGACTTCAGGAAAAATCATGGGAACTATTTGAAATAGAAGAGAGAATAATATATTGACTGACATGAAGTATTTATTATACTTGATTAAACTGTGACTTTATACACTCTGTAACCTGAAACCACCAGGTCTCTAGTTCATTACAACATATTTGTTTTATTTAAATCAAAACTTGCTGACTTAGTTAACCCTTTATTTTTTTTTTGCTGAGACTTAAAGTATGCTGCACGCATCCATCAAACCACCCTATGAAATGCAAATTAACCTCTGTATTTCATCATTTCCTGAATCACCTTCTACCACTGAAGATAACTAAAATAATTATCTTGATAATTCCTAATTTGAAATTTCTAAAAAAGATTATGGGTGGTAACCTAATTTCAAAATCAATAATTTTGAGCTTACTGTTCATAGAGGATAGGGTACTGATTTTCCCCCTACTTCCAGGAAAATCAAGATACACATATATACATATGTGTGTGTGTTACTATATTTCTTTTGCTAATCAGATAATATATAACCTTCTAAAAATATAGCCATATTTTCCAAAAGTAAAAAAAAGTAGAAAAAAACTAAATGTCCATTAACTGATGAATGGATAAATAAAACATGGTAAATCCATAGAATGGGATACTATCCTATATAATAAAATGGTAATATGCAAATTGACCCTAATGGCGGAATGACCGGTCGCTATGACGCACACTGACCACCAGGAGGCAGACGCTCAATGCAGGAGCTGCCCCCTGGTAGTCAGTGTGCTTCCACAGGGGGAACACCGCTCAGCCAGAAGCTGGCTCATGGCTGGCCAGCATAGTGGTGGTGGCGGGAGCCTCTCCTGCCTCCGTGGCAGTACTAAGGATGTCTGTCTGCCAGTTAGGCCCGATCCCCCAGGGAGAGGGTACAGGCCGGGCTGAGGGACACCCCAAGTGCACTAACTTTTGTGCACCGGGCCTCTAGTTCAGCCATAAAAAGGAATGAAATGCTGAAACATGCTAAACATGGATGAACCCTGAAAACATGCTCAGGGAAAGAAGCCAGACATCAAAGGTCAAATATTATATGATTGCATTTATGTGAAATGTTCATAATGAAAAAGTCCATAGAAGGCAGATTAGTGGTTTCCAGGGGCTGGAGAGAGGAGAGAGGGAGAGTGATTGCTAATAGGAGCAGGGTTTTTAAAAATATATATATATTTTATTGATTTCAGCGAGGAAGGGAGAGGAAGAGAGAAATAGAAACATCAATGAGAGAGAATCATTGATTGGCTGCCTCCTGCACACCCCCCACTGGGGATCAAGCCCACAACCCAGACATGTGCTCTTGACCAGAATCGAACCCAGAACCCTTTAGTCCACAGGCCAACGCTCTATCCACTGAGCCAAACCAGCCAAGGCTGAGACAGGGTTTCTTTTGAGGATGATGAAAATGTTATGGAATTAGTGGTGATGGTTGTATAATTTTGTGAATATATTAAAAACTACTAAATTGTGCACTTAAAATATGAATTTTATGGTATGTTAATTCTCTCTTCCATAAGTTTAAAAACTGTTTTATTTATTGTTTTTAGAGCAAGAGAGGTAGGGGAGAAAGAAATATTCATTTGTTGTTCCACTTATTTATGCAGTTATTGGTTGGTTCTTGTATGTGTAGTGATTTTTAAGCCAGTCACTGAATTTTTGATAAATCTCTATTTCCTTACCTCTAAATGAAGACGTAGGATTAGACGCTCTTTTTAATTTTTCTAGCTTTAAATATTATGCTCTATTTGGAATATAATAGATTTTCATAATTTGGGGATTTCTCAGAGTAAAAGCTTTGTCTATAGTATGAAATATGGAACTACAAGTGAAGATGCCTAGGCATTGCCTGACTAACCTTAAGAATGTTGCTCAAGATATCAAAACCCACGTTTTGGATGGGTTTCTTTTAAAGAGAGTAAATATTTCTCTTTAGAAATAAAGAGGAAATCCAACTCCTTGATAAAGCCAAAGATGCCATCAGGATAAAAAGCAGAAGCAGTGTAAACCAACAGAATTCAGTTGGCCAGCTCCTAACACCGTAAAATAGGCTTTATCTATAACAAAAGTTTCCTTTCACTCAAAACGGGTACAGTTAAACTCATGATTTCCACTCCATTTTCCCTGAGTTT
>NW_006298628.1:4718290-4726656 GCF_000327345.1 Myotis davidii
CTAAATTGTGACTTAAAATATGAATTTTATGGTATGTTAATTCTCTCTTCCATAAGTTTAAAAACTGTTTTATTTATTGTTTTTAGAGCAAGAGAGGTAGGGGAGAAAGAAATATTCATTTGTTGTTCCACTTATTTATGCAGTTATTGGTTGTTTCTTGTATGTGCCCTGACCAGGGATTGAACCCGAAACCTTGGCTTATCGGATGACACTATAACCAACTGAGCTGCCCAGCTAGGGCTCTTCCATAAATTTAAAAAAAAAAAAATTAAATATTATGCTCTATTTGGAATATAATAGATTTTCATAATTTGGGGATTTCTCAGAGTAAAAGCTTTGTCTATAGTATGAAATATGGAACTACAAGTGAAGATGCCTAGGCATTGCCTGACTAACCTTAAGAATGTTGCTCAAGATATCAAAACCCACGTTTTGGATGGGTTTCTTTTAAAGAGAGTAAATATTTCTCTTTAGAAATAAAGAGGAAATCCAACTCCTTGATAAAGCCAAAGATGCCATCAGGATAAAAAGCAGAAGCAGTGTAAACCAACAGAATTCAGTTGGCCAGCTCCTAACACCGTAAAATAGGCTTTATCTATAACAAAAGTTTCCTTTCACTCAAAACGGGTACAGTTAAACTCATGATTTCCACTCCATTTTCCCTGAGTTTCACATTATTTCTATCATCTTTTTGTAATCTTTCTGCTTTAGTATGTTTAGACTATTCAACTGCAACTACTACTGTCAAACACCAAATCTCATGAGGATTTGTACATAAGCAAGTACTTCAAGTGACCAAATAAAAGTGCCAGACAACCTAAGCTACAGAACCAGGATGATGGTCAGTGGGAAAGGACAAAGGACAGCTGCAGAGATGCAACACAAAACAGTTTTAGGCTATTTCGACTGAAGAGTGAAAATAAAATAAAACCACAATTTATACATGGAAAGAATTTAGTGTTTCAACCAATCACGATGGGGCATATAATTCAAAACACTGAATAAAATATGACTAGAGAAGTATTTGATGTTGGAGTCTTATGCAAAGAAAATCCTTGCAGTTTTAATCAACTCTGTCCTAGCCACCCTTCAGGCTGTTCTACCCTCAGTCTTTGCTATTTCAGTCCATGGCAACTGCATTCTTCATCACATCCCACATCAATCTGTTAGGAAATCCTGTTGGTGCTACCTTTAAATATATATATAGAATTAGAACACTTCTCACTGCTCCTACCACAACCAAGACACAATTTTCTCTTTCTCAAATGATTGCAATGGCCTCCTCACCAGACTCTCCAAATTCCAATCTTGCCCCAAATACAATCTATTCTCAATAGCAAGGAGAGTGATTATTTTCAAAGGAGAAACCCAACCATGTCACCTCTGTTAAAAATCTCTAAAGATTTTCTATTTCACTTAGAGTAAAAGTTGAAGTTTTTACAAGGGCCTACAAGGTCTGATAAGATCTGGTTTCCCATTTCCTCTCTGGCCTTCTGTCCTTTTATTCCAACTACACAGGACTATTTATACTTCTTCAAACTCAAGCCCCAGGGCCTTTGCACTTGCTATTTCCTAGTTATCAGCAAGGCAGGACTCTCTCTGAATCTCTTTAAGTTTGTTAAATGTCACCTGGTTGAAGCCTTCACTGACTTCCCTCAGTCCCCAGTTTTTCTTTTATTTCTTATTAAATCTGTTAACATCGGTTAATAATATTCTTTATTTATTGGTTAATAGCAGTCTATAAATTTCAGGTGTACAACTTTATAATGTAAAGAGGAAATCCAACTCCTTGATAAAGCCAAAGATGCCATCAGGATAAAAAGCAGAAGCAGTGTAAACCAACAGAATTCAGTTGGCCAGCTCCTAACACCGTAAAATAGGCTTTATCTATAACATATACTCTATTGTGTGCTCACCACCCTAAGTCTAGTCTCCTTCCATCACCATATATTTGATCCTCTTTACCCTCTTTGTCTTCCCTCCACCCATCACTTTTCTTGATACTATTTACCATCTCCTAATACACTGTATACATTACTTATTTACTTTGGTCTGTCTTTCCCCATGAAAATATAAACTCCACAAGTGCATGATTTTTTTTTCTGGTCTTTTTATTTACTGTTGTATCCCACCACCCAGCACAGCAGATGCTGTGCAGAATGAGTGCTGCATGAACTCACCGGTTTCACCAAGGTCACTGCTCTGAAGAAACGTACGGCAGCGCTCCTTGTGCTCCTCGAGGGAACTTCTCTGCTTGTAACTCCTTCCGCAAAACTCACATTTATAGGGTTTCTCAACTATAAGGAGAGCACAGGGGGCACTCAGAGACCCTCGGGGTTACAGAACAAATGGTGCATTGGAGTTCCATGAAAACTGCTCACTAGGAATAAGACTTCTGAGGGCAGCCAGAGAATTTGGATACTTCTGCAATTGCATTACTTTTAAATTTAATAAACTGAAGTTTGGTTATGGTCTATGATGAATTATGATGTATTCTTTGAAAGGACAGTCTCCTTTCACAAATAACAGGATTTGGATTTAGTGATTATCACTGAATATAGTGGTTTGGCTCCAGATCCAATCTTGGTTCTTTAGAGAATAATATGGGGCCTTTTTATTCTTCAAGGAGGTTAGTGTGGTTTAAGAGAGAAACAGGAAGGGATCACTTATTTTGTGATGTCCATCTGGTTGGAAGTAAAAAATGCTCTATGATGTGGGAGTTAGCCATTCAGCTAGAAATTGATAGCCTTAGAATGTTGACATATTTGGATAAATTTAGCTCATTCTTGCTAGGTGGATATAAAGTCTGTGCTAAATTGATAAAAACTGAGCAATAAACTAAGGATAATTTTGAATAACAGAAATAAGGATAAATTGCAAAAATGACTTCATCTTAATTTCTAAGATGAAATAAAGGTTTCCTCAAAAGTTCATCCATACAATTCAGGCCATTTATCATCTCAACTCTTTCAAATGCTCTATGGCTTAAAATATCTAAAAAATAACTTCAACTCTGTGTGCAGGGCTGGCCTTTCTGATTTGTTGATAAAATGTACCATATAAATTTGTCAGAGTTTTAGAAACTGAGATTTTCATTTTCTAATTCTCTTGCTCTGTTTAAAACAGAGCCTTTGGGATTTAAAGCACTAAAAGATCTTTATGGAATCCCAAATTAAAATAAATGTAGGTTTGCTAGGGCTAAAAGTGTTAAGTTTCTGCATAAATTGGTGTCTTCTAAAATCTGTCTTAAAAACGACTACTACTGTTAGATCTTAGTTGAAAAAATGCAACAGAAGAGAACTATTCTAACTTTTTGGACCAAACTCAACCTTAATTCATTTCTTTGAACACTAAGGTGTAAATAAAACCCTTCTTTTGCTACTTAAGATGTCTCACAGTGGATTTTGTTGGGGCAGATTTGATTATTCCTTAGTCTCTAAATTGTGATCATTTGAGAATTTGGGGCTGAGTTTTAGTCAAAGCAGTGTGTGGATTGACATAAAAACAAACCTTTCTTTTTCTTCTTCAATTAAAATGTTGTCAGATAACATCAAGAACATGAGGTCCCAAATTTGAAAAATAAAGTCAGTTTTATTTTTCTAGGAGGGAAGTTCTAAATGTTGAAAACAAATTTATCATCTTCCTTGGTTAAAATAAGAAGTGAAAAACAAGACAGAACATTGTTTTTTATGAATTCTTATTTCTGCTCCTCTTTTAGAGATTAAAAATAATAAGGTTGATCAAGAAGAAAGCTGAGTTTAAGAAATTTAGCCCATGTACACCTAAAACTAATACAATGATATATTATGTCAATTATATTTCAATTAAAAAGAAATTTAGCCAAGAATGGCCAAAAAACTTCAAGTTTAGCCCAGAATAGCCAAAAGTAACCACCTACTAATGATTTATACCGTTTACAGTTTTACATAATTTACGAACTATACAACATTGGCTTGTCCAGACTTTGAATGAAAAGTGTGTGTGTGTTTTCAAGGGAAATAATATTTTAATAAAGTTTACCATAAGAAAATACTGATGGCTCTAATTTTTTTGCCAAAAAAAAACACAGTTAAAAAGGCATTTTTTATAAGGCAGGCTCTTCCTGTCTGTGTTGTTCTCTAGGGGAGCAAGGATGGTAAGGAGATGATCATCCCCATTGAGCCAGACGGAGAGCAATTAATGCCTTAATGGAAGTGTAATTAGCCCTAAAGGTCTCTGCTGTTGTAACCCTTCAACAGTAATGACAGATGAAAATCTCCATACTTAACTCTTTCTAGTTTCTGCAATGGGCACTGAGAAACATTTACTAGATATGGAATGCTCCTTGCTCTCACTTACCAGAATGTGTTCTAAGATGACCTGTGAGTGCATCTCTTCTCTGGCATGCGTAGTTGCAGAGGTGACACTTAAAAGGTTTTTCCCCTGTGTGCAGTTTAATGTGGCGGAGGAGGTTACCTTTCTGAGTAAAAGATGCCCCACACTGATTACACTGGAATGGGCGTTCACCTTTAAAAAGGACAAAAAGGAGATTTCTGATCACTGGCAAATGGTGAAGCTTATGCACAGATTAGATGCTTATGGCAAAAACTCACTTTTTAGACAGTCTGTTTTTATTGGGGTCAGCTCAGAGCTGTATTTCCAGGAGAACATAAGACTTCCTTATGAAAACTTCCCTCCAGAAGAGAAAAAGCACTCACCTTGCAAGACTATTTTAGGTATCACCTTGTCTTGAATCAGCAAAAAAACAAAAATAAGAGTAGCTCTAGAAGAGCTTTCTAGATGTAAATTTTTACATTACTCAGCATTCCTTTAAAATATCTCAATTTGAAAAAAGAGCCACAGACTAGCTACTAAGGGAGAGAAATACTTCTTTTAAAAGTATTCATAACAGATGGAATCTATTGGGCTCAATGGGTGTTACATTTGTATGCATTTCCATAGACTATTGTCTGCAGATAAATTTTTTAAAACTGGTAATAAAAACTATATCCTCTCATCTACCAAATTTGAACCCAATATAATGAGATCTGCTTTCCATAGAAGTTATGCAAAAACATAAGAAAGATGCTTAAGAAGTATATTACACAATTCAATTCCTACTTATTAACTGAAGAAAAAATATTTGGCTAACCTAGAACACTGCTCTCTACACTCCTGTTATTCATAGCATTTGCAATATTTGCCAAATGCATTGTGAAGCAGAAATAAAAATTACTGGGTAAATGGAAACGCGGAGAGGGAGAGATACATCAGAATTATTGCAAAAATCAATGAAAGTGATCAAAAGTTGTCCCACGTTCATTTCTCACATGGTTGCATCAGGACAGTTTTCAGAAGAACGGATAAAGGAGCTATTTACCAGTGTGGCTCCGCTTATGAACCATTAAGACATTGAAGCTAATGCAGGATAGTCCACACACATCACAGTTCATCTTGCCACTGGTCGGCCTGCTACTATCATATGAGACAACATGTCTCTCCAACTTAATGTTTTCATATTCATTATACTCTCTGGAATAGCTGTAAGGAATTTCAGGCTCTTCTGCATTTCCCATGGGCTCTGGCTTCAAAACATTCTCATCCCTTTCACTATATTCATCTTTCACTTTCGTTGAATCGTCTGCAGGGAGGAAAATGCAAGAAATAAACAATGATTATATTTGGATCTATCAAGGCTGCTCAGAGAGCAGACTCACAACTGACAATTAAATACCAAATGAAGCTAACATAATATTGTACATATACAAAACAAGGAAATACCATTAAGATGATCACTCATCATTGAAATTCAGAACCATAGTCAGGGAAAACACACACACACACACACACACACACACACACACACCCCAAAGTTAGTGTTCTTGGGCTTGGGCTTGGAGAGAAAGATGAGCAGTTCACTGTGGGACATGATGCATTGCAAGACACACACACACACACGACAGTATTTTAGGCCATTCAGAAAATAAGATATAATAGATTTTAGCTATGACTTCTCAAGCAACTATAAAAAAAATCATTTTGAGCAACTCTTCTCCAGTACTGGGGAGAAGAAAAGTTTTCAGATCTAGTACCTTTTTTGGTGGCTTCAGTTAAAAGCCAAGATGATATGCTCTTTGGTTTCAAGAAGAAAGTACTGTTTTAATTCTTCTAATGCATCCATTTTAAACTACTAAGATTGAAAGTTGAATAATAACTACAGCTTTTCTAATTTTAAGCCATGCTTTGCCTCTTCTCTTTCCATGTAGATGAACTGCTAAAATGAGTCTTATCTGTCTTGGAACTGATAAAGAGACAACACTGAAAGTAGAGGAAGCTGGCAGTACTAGTGAAATACTTTTGAGAAAGATAAAAGGAGAAGTAATTCTTTAATATAACCTTCTGAGGAGTCATTTTCATTGACATAACTAAATGGAGCTCAACCTAAGCAAGGGGAAAGGGACCTATACCAGCTAAACTCAAGATCCAAGAATTGTAGGACTGGATAGGGAAGAGGGTCTGGTCTAAGTTGGCTGAGCAGGTACTATCTTTCAAAGAGTTGCAACATAAGAACATAAGAAATGAACAAGGCAAATCTATGTACTGACACTAACCAAACCTAATATTTGCCTGATGTGATGACAATAAACATTTGTAAGGGATTTTTCATATCTAAAACATGCTGCAGAAATGCTTACTTTCTAAAATATTTGTACTTAGAAACTGGAAGTTATACTTTCTCGTGAGGAATCATAAATCAATGGAATTTTAAGGCTGGAAGGGAATTTGGAGATTATCTAAATTCCTTGTTTTTCAGATAAGAAAATCTGGGAACAGAGATGTTCTTGGTGATTTGTTTAAGATTACAGGGCCAGTTAACAGATAGGATTAGAATGGTGAAGTTGGATTTGACCTCACACACTCGGCACATAAAGTCTAAGTAGCTCATTACTGACATATTCCACACTCCACACTCTCTCATCAATGGTGTAGATGTTAAAAACCAAAACACTCTGAAGAAAAGATATTTTAAAAAAACTATATCCCTTCAAAAACACCAGTGAGTGCAGCTCCTGTTGCCACATAGGAGGAAGTACAACTGCAGCTGTGCCTGGCTTACTACCCTCAACCAAGTTTCAATTTTCACTTCTATCAAGCTTACCTTTCATCTATCTTAACTGCGTTTGCTTAATAGAGCAAGACAGGGCCTAACCACCAACAGAGGAGCCATTGCTGCAACACTGTTCCACCACTTCTCACCACGGTTCATGGTTCACAACCTCTCACTCTTTGATCAAAAGAGATGTAGGACTGCAGGACAGTGCCAACATCTTTCAAATTTGCTCATCCTGTGCATCTGGGTTATATATGAATTGATATCCATTTCCTAGATGGAAAGAGGTTCATTCCTTTCTTTCTCTAGACAGGTCTTGCCTGCTTTCAGATGGAATTTGTTTGCTTAAGTGTTTGGGTTGTTTTTTTTTTTTTAAGAGAAGGATGCACCTGAGGTGTGTACTCTCCTCCCTTCCTCCATCACTCCAGCTGTGGGTGATATCCCACCAAAGCTTGAGTGCTCTTCAGTTTGCATGTAGGCGTTAAAAAGAACCTCAACGGAAAACTTCAGCTACAGAAAACCAAAAACAGCAGATAGAAAAAAGCCAGCAGAAAATAATCCTTTTAATTTGGGTTATAAATGTTAATATGAACAGACTAGGCCATTCCATGGTCAGTGACAATTTAAAATGAGTAAGATCAATATGTTGGGTCTTTCTAAAAACACAGAACATAAGAGAATTAGTTGCTCCTTCCCTCAGGATTTTGGCTTCAATGAACTTGACTTAGAACTCAAGACTACACTGACAAGGCTCAAGATAAAATCTCAATGCTTGTCCTGTGGGACTTAGCTGTAGAACAAGGAAGACAGTATTTGAGAACAAGGGCCCTACGGGAAAATGGATAGGCATTAGAGAAGTTCCTTGGACTTATTGGACCAAAAGAGTTCTCAGTATAGATGCTGGTTTGCCTTTAGGGCCTTACCAGTTATTTATTTATTTATTTATTTATTTAAAGAGGGGAAGGGGGAGAGAGAGAAACATCGATGTGAGAGAGAAACATGGATTGGTTGCCTCCCATATGCACTTCAACCAGGGATGGAACCCTGGTATGTGCCCTGAGCAGGAAATGAACCTGTGATCTTTCAGCGGACAGGACAATGCTCCAACCAATTAAGCCATACTGGCCAGGGCTAGGGTCTTATCAGTTTTAGATTAAAAAATCTGGATGGCTTCTCTGTATGGTTATAGGAGATCAACAATTCATATGGTTTACCATGTGAAGGTAAACCGAGTCTAATATTAGAATATATCTGTATCTTAGATACAGCTGGCATT